>NC_064851.1:37589027-37911812 GCF_024139225.1 Suncus etruscus | reverse complement strand
TGATAACAAAGCAACTTTATGAAGCTGTATTAGACACAATGGCAAAAAATCCTTTGAAAATGTCATCGAGTAGTTGTGAGAATGACCCGAGTGACTCTGAGTACACTTCGGACCTGCTGGATTGTCTCCCTGATGTTGAGAAGGTGAACATAATTAGTGTACATGTTTTCTGAAAGCTTGCAAATGAATTATATGCCATAGTTACAAATTATTTTTGTAGGTATTTAATATTTGTGAAATTCTTGTGAAATTCATGAGTTTAAGTCTACTTTAACTAACTAAATCTGGGCACTGATTCTTTTTTTTTTGATGTTTTTGTTTGTATTTGGGCCACACCAACTGAGACATTGCACTTAGGAATTACTCCAGGCAGGTTGGATGCTAGGGTGGGACCATGCATATGCAATGCTGGAGAATGAACTGGTTGGAACTGGTTGGCTATGTGCAAGGCAAATACCCTACCCTCTATTGCTCCAGCCCTAGAGACATTGATTTTTAAGGAAATTAAATTGAGAACGCAGTTTTATCTTTCTGTATCACTTTAGCTTAGGTGTAAATAGTCCATGTATTTATAGGGTATTATTATCTTGTTATAAAATATGTATTTATTACAAAAAATTTGAAAAGATATCAAAAAGTAGAGTGGAAAGTTACAACTATGATAGTCAGGGGCCGGACGGTGGCGCTAAAGGTAAGGTGCCTGCCTTGCCTGCGCTAGCCTTGGACAGACTGCGGTTCGATCCCCCGGTGTCCCATATGGTCCCCCAAGCCAGGAGCAACTTCTGAGCACATAGCCAGGAGTAACCCCTGAGCATTACTGGGTGTGGCCCAAAATCCAAAAAAAAAAAAAAAAAAAAAAAACCAACTATGATAGTCAAAAAACAACTATAATTGGTTTATTTAGTTGGTTTCTTTTAGTTTTTAAGTATGGCAACAATTTTAGGTTACATGGCTTAGCCTCAAGTTTGGAACTACCCTAACCAGCACCATTTCTTTTCTCCTTGCTTCTCTGAAATTATGCCCCTCCAGAGCATAACCTAATTCTTGGAACCAGAATCTTCAGATTATCTGTTAGGTGGGTAGAAGAACCGGCTGGTTTAGGTGGGTAGAAGAACCGGCTGGTTCTGCAGAGCCTCTCTTAGACTATAGCTATAGTGTCTTAGAACAAAAGGGAAATGTTTGTCTTTATGTCTTATCAGTGTGAGTAGAAAGTGCAAGGATGAGTGGAAGGCAGTGCTAAACTTATAACTCCGTTCATGAGTTTTTGAGTTCCCCTGAATGTTCTATGTTCTTTCCAATTAGACTGGGAGTTAAATGCTCTTCTGGAGTAGAATATCTCTATGAAGTAGACAGAAGTAGAAGGCATAGATAAATGGTAGAAATATTTCTTTTCTAATACAAGATAAATTGAGTTTCATATAAGTATGGAAATGAGCATTAGGAATTTATAACACTTACCCATTGTTATATAACTTTTGTGAGCACTATAGTGTGCAACATGATTTTAATTTTATGTCTTTCTGCCCCTATCTGATTTGCTATCAATATTCTTTCTAAAAAAGTTTCAATATATGCCAGTGAATTGTTTTGACATATCACTATTATCTTTTAAATATATATCAGTGTGAACCTTTTTGCATATGTTTGTACACAGTAATTCTTTTTTTTTTTTTTACAGTAATTATTTTTTAGATTGAAATCCTTAATAGAATCTGAGACTGGAATTGCTTGTTTAAATGATGTGGACATTTTCAGATTCCTAAAGCATGTTTTTATATTACTTTTGAAAGGAGACCAATTACAAATACATAATTTGACATATCTTATTTCATAGAAAAACTTTTAAGTACTTTATTATCTTTCTTTTAATTTTTGTTTTTATTTTTGGACCACACCTAGCAGCGCTCAGTGGTTAATCCTGGCTCTGTGTTCAGAAATCGCTTCTGGTAGGTTTGGGGACCATATGGAGTACCAGGATTGAACCCAGGTTGGCCGCATGCAAGGCAAATGCCATACTCGCTGTTATTGCTCCTACCACTTCAAATTTTTATTTAGACACCATGATTGTTAACAATAGAGTTTCAGGCATTCACACATATCACCGATGTTGGAAGGTCTATCTCTTAACTGTTGAGATTGTACCTACTATATTCAGTAGGCTAATTTATGTATGATTTTGTTGTTCACAATACAGTGTCTGAGACATGTGAGACAAAATCCTGCTTCTGTTAGGAAATATTTATTGACTGGAGAATAGGAACAACTATTTATTAGTTAAATTGCCACCTGACTCAGTACACTTGATTTTAATTTTGAAATATCAGTTATAATCTTCTCTACATATCATTCTCTTTTCATTCCTTCCTTTCAGAGCCAAATATTGCAAGAATGTTTATTCCAGCTGTCATCACTTTCTCACCACTCACTTACTGCTCAGCACTTTGTAATGTGGTTCTACCCTATCTCTCTGGATATGTTCTTGCCAAGACTACTAATCACCTTTTAATCACCAAATCCAGTTGTCACTCACTTCTGCCTTCAGAGACAATAGGTCATTTACATTTTTCTTTTTAATTATTTTTAAAATTACATTTCAGTTGTTATTTATTTCTGCAATATATCTATGAAGATGAAATGACATTTTAGTTGTAAATAATCATATACCACTAAGAAAATATTCTATTTCTTAATCTCTTAAAACTAAATAATTATTCTGCAAGGAAATATTTTTCTATGAATATTTGTTTTAATATAATTTTATTGTTTTCTTTGGTTTATTGTGCTATATTTTATTTCAATTCCATCTATACTTACTATTTTCTTTTTCCAGGGTTTGTTTGCTTTATAATTATTTGTTAGTCAGAAAGCTTATTAACCTATTTTTTGTTAGTTTTCTGGGCCATGCCTTGCTTGCTCAGGGGTTACTCTTGGCTCTGCACTCAAAATTACTCCTGACAAGTAGGGAGACCATTTGGGATACAGGAGATCAAATTTGGTCAGCCATGTGCAAGGCAAATAAATGTCTTACTTGCTGTGCTATTGTTCCAGCCACATTAACCTATTTCTAATATGGATCATAATAGAATGTGATGGTATTCTAAAATGGTTAGCTTCCTAGATTTAAGGAACTAGACTTAAGTTCCCTATATTTTATTAAAGAATGTATCTATATTTAAAAATGAACACACTTGAGCCAAGAGAGATAGCTTGAGTGATAGAATAAATCCTTAGTATTTGCAAGGCCCTGGCTTTGATCTCTGACATTGCATGCCCCTGCCCATCACCACTTGCTAGGACCTCAATAAAAATTGAATATACTTAATCTAATTGCATTTCCATTAAAGGCCTTTCTCTTGTTGTTTTAGAGAGAAGAAAAGAAAAAATGTTGATGATATGGTTTGGGAGGGACTAGCAAAAATTTAAGATGTATTTGTATTTTGTAAATTTTATGAGTATCAATAGTGGTTCCCTGTTATCTGCACAGGATACATTCCAAAATATTGAGTGGATTCCCTAAACTTCAGACAGTACTGAAATGTATATAAATTGTGTTTTTCCTATATACTATAATAATGCTTAATTTTAAATTAGACATAATAAGATATTGACAACTACAGCTAGTAACAAAATAGAACAATTATAACTACACTGAAATAAAGATTATATTCTCTCTTTTAAAACATCTTACTGTATACTATAGTTGACAATGGGTAACTGAAGCCTTGAAATTCAAAACCCTAGGTAAGGGGAAACTATATTTTCACCACTTAATGGATCAAACTATGTTTTTTGAACACTAGTTTTCTGTGTGAAGTTTCTATAAGAAAGGGTTTTGTTTGTTTGTTTTTTGGGTCACACCCGGAAGTGCTCAGGGGTTAATCCTGGCTCCACGCTCAGAAATCACTCCTAGCAGGCTCAGGGGACCATATGGGATGCCAGGATTCGAACCAATGACCTTCTGCATGAAAGGCAAATGCCTTACCTCCATGTATCTCTCCGACCCCACTAATAGAAAGGGTCTTAAGTTCCAAATATTTAACACCTAGTAACCTTTTGAAGATAAATTTTATTTTTAATTGTTACTTTTCTTTTCTTTTCTTTTCTTTTTTTTGAGCCACACTAGCTGTACTCAGTTTATTCTTGGCTCTGCACTCTGAGTTCACTCAGTGAGTGACTCAGGGAACCATTTGCAGTGCTAGGGACCAAATAAGGTGAGCCACATACAAGGCAAGTACCTTTATCTCTCTACTATGGTTCCTGAAACAAAACCTTTAAAAAGTGACAGGATATTTATCAATATTGTATGCTCTGTATTGTGTTCATAAATTTTCCCATTTGTTTACATTTTGTTTAATTTAATTTAGGCAACTTTAAAGATGTTATTGGATCATTTGAAATTGGTGGCTTCTTATCATGAAGTGAATAAGATGACCTGCCAGAATTTGGCTGTGTGCTTTGGACCAGTCCTATTAAGTCAGAGGCAAGAGGCTTCTAATCACAACAATAGAGTCTTTACAGATTCAGAAGAACTTGCAAGTGCTTTGAATTTTAAAAAACATATTGAGGTTCTTCATTACTTACTTCAACTCTGGCCAGGTAAGTGATTCTACAGAAATATTTTTCTCTTTCATTGATGAGGTGTTTGAATGAGCTAACCATTGCCCAAATATTGTTCAAAAGTATGCTCTAGATTTTGCTTTTTCAAAAAGAAATATATTTTTCTTCATTTAAATTTTCTGCTTTTGCTGATAATATAGAAATTTTGACTTCAGTCAGATCTGCATTTGGTTTCTCAACATGCCACTTATTGACATAGTTTGACCCTCACTGTAATTTTTGCCAATGTTTAATAATGTTTATAGGATTTTTACATGATTAAATTTTGGGGGGTCACACCCAGCAGCGCTCAGGGGTTACTCCTGGCTCTATGCTCAGAAATCATTCCTGGCAGGCTTAGGGGACCACCTACCTTCTGCATGCAAGGCAAATGCCTTACCTCCATGCTATCTCTCCAGTCCCCATGATTAAATTTTTTAAATGTGCTCAGCACAGCTTTTGTCATAAAATAGACACTCAGTAGAGATAAACATTTTATTCTTCTTGTGATTACTTCAAATTACCCAGACTTGCATTAGCAATATCTGTGATCTTTTTGTTCTTTTTGCCCATTACTTATTTCAGTTATTTTTCTTTTATATATCTTACATAATTTTAGAGCTAAAGGAGAATATATTTAGATATTCTATAAGGCATTCAGTATTTAAGTTCCAAATTTTTCTTTACATTTTTAGCCCCTGATCCTTCTCTGATCTGCATAGTACCAGACATAAAGGTACCCAGATACTTGTTGTTTACAAAGGCAAATGTATTTGGACCTAGGAATTAGGATTGGTCTCAGATCCAGACTGTGGGTCACCAAATACTTGAACTTCTCTTTTCTGTGGGGATCACTGTCATGATACCAGTTGAACTAGTCCCTTCAACTAAATCCAGCAGAGTCAGTCACAGAGAATGAGAAACATAGTGAAATCCACGTAGCTGGCTAGCCTTAGCAGTCCTTATCAAGGGGCAATTTTGAAGTTCTTACTAGTTCAGCATCACCTTCTCCAGTTACCCATCCCCAAAACTATTCTTTACTCATTAACATGCACACTAAGTACAAAGGCTGGATATATGTATAGTTGTGGCTGTAGGGTGATAGTCTGCAAGTACTGTTAGTGTATAGAGTTGATGTCATGGTATTCTCCTATCCTAGCAGGACATTTCCTGTTTTTCAATGTCTTGCAAGCCATCAAAAATCTTTCTACACCAATTTTCACCCAAGAGATTATCCTGATTTTAAGGCTTTTACCAAGAGGATGATTTCTCACACTGCACATGGGTTTGCTTCTCTGTAAAAGTTGCCTACTTTATCAGGGTATTTGTGAATATTGGGATCAAATATTCTACATAAACAATGTTAGCTTAAAGCCAACTATCAATAAATGCTCTTTGTTGTTTATTAATATAAAGATAAGAAAGATAAGAATACAAAAAAGATGGGTATAGAGAGATAGCAAAGCAGTAGGGTGTTTGCCTTGCACGAGACTGACCCAGGATGGACCTGTGTTTGAACCCTGGCATCCCATATGGTCCCCTGAGCCACCAGCAATTTCTGAGTGCATATCCAGGAGTAACCTCTGAGCATCACCAGGTGTGGCCCACAAACAAAAAAGAAATCTTGAATTAATATTCTATAGGTATCTCAGTAAAGCACATAACTTACCTGAATGACAACTGGGTTTGATAACTAGTACCACACAACACACACACATACAGTACCCATTCTCTGGATAATTGTTTTGATATCTACATATCGTACCCAACGTAACAGATTATCTTTTAAAGGTTAAGATTTTAAATGTGTGTTCTTCCTGGATCTACTTTAATTCTAATAAACGTTTGAAATTGGGAGAGGAGCCATTTTAGCATTCTAATCACAAGTGAAATCTTGCTTGACTGATGATAGCATTAGCTTCACTATCATCAATTCCTGAGTTCTATTGTTAATTCTATAACAGTAACCTCTCATGATATAAGAGTATCATATTACTGTTTTATAGTAGCCACATGATTTGGGGATATGGGACCAAAAAAACATTTCTATCCTATTACAGAAAGCACAGACTTAGATTTTATACTTCCCATATTTCAAAGACAAATTTAACTCTGCCAGTGCACTGTATCCTAAAGATTTATGTTGAATAAAATTAACTGTCTACATTTCTAATATCTGTAATTTTGTTTTCACGGTGTTAGGGATCAAACCTAGGGCCTTACACAAGACCTGTACTTTACGATTGAGCCACATTTTATTTAAGCATAGTGTTCAAAGGACAGACTAGGACAGAAGGATGAGAGGAAATAGCTTTACCCTATAAACCTGTAGATTCAAGAAATAAAGTAAGTAAGCTCAGAAAAGTAATGGAAACAGAGAATAGAATATATAGCACTTTAACTTGGTAAATAATGATTTTTTTGATATTCAGAAGGAGGTTTTGACTCTCCTTGATATGTATATTTTGTATTTCCTTTGGAACTTTCCCTAACTTACAAGTTAAAAGAGTTGAATTATCTCTTTTCTTTAACCACCTTTTCGTGTGTGTGTGTGTGTGTGTGTGTGTGTGTGTGTGTGTGTGTGTGTGTGTGTGTGTGTGTGTTCACTCCTGGTGGTGCTCAGGGGAACTTATGTGGCCCCAGAGGTCCAACCTGTGTTGGTTACATGTTCGTTCGGCAAGGGTACTATATTATCTAACCTCCTTTTTTTTTTTTTTTTTGTGGTTTTTGGGCCACACCCGGCACTGCTCAGGGGTTACTCCTGGCTCCATGCTCAGAAATTGCTCCTGGCAGGCACGGGGGACCATATGGGACACCGGGATTCGAACCAACCACCTTTGGTCCTGGATCGGCTGCTTGCAAGGCAAATGCCGCTGTGCTATCTCTCCGGGCCCTTTTTTTTTTTTTTTTTTTTTTTGGTTTTTGGGCCACACCCGGTAACGCTCAGGCTTTTTTTTTTTTTTTTTTTTTACTTGTGTTTTAGTTTTTTGCTTTTTGTTTTTTAATTTGGGGAAAACATATAATTTACTTTATATTTAATTGAAAATTTTAATCTTTAGAGTTACTAGTTAGAACTCTCTGTTGGCAAATAGGAGGTAAAAAATCATCTTGCCAATAGTTTTTTTTATCATCTGCCAAGCCCTTAGAGTCAAATTGGCAACAGGTGGGAGGACAAAAATGGAAGCAGACTGCTGTATAGAATTACTTGCTCTATCACCTTTGATGAGTGGATATTTTCTTATAAAAAGCTAAAATCAAGTTTTATATAAGGGACTATAATTTGGTCACCCTTACACTTCCAGGTCCTAACAAAGTAAAACAGCACTTATAAGACAAAGCATTTGGGCAAATAAGGTAATTATATTGCAGGCAAAGAGTTAAGAAAATGGCTATTAAAAATAACAAAGTATAGTATGATATAAATTATGTCATGATAATTTTATATTTTTAGTACTTACTACAACTTAAACTTTGCAGCAACCTTTTATTTATATTTCAGAAACCATATATCTAAACCTTTTATTTAAAACAGCCTTTAAAATTTTCCCCTGGCCCACCCCTTCTTTCCCTCAAGCATTTAAATTTTTATTCTTTTGAAAATAAGTGATGTTTTTGAGAAAGCCAGATTTTTCTTTTTTTTTTTTTTTTTTTTTTTTTTTGGTCACACCTGGAAGCGCTCAGGATTACTCCTGGCTCTGTGCTCAGAAATCAACCCAGGCAGGCACTGGGAACCATATGGGATGCCGGGATTCAAACCACCATCCTTCTGCATGAAAGGCAAATGCCTTACCTCCATGCTATCTCTCCGGTCCCGAAAGCCAGGACATTTGTTTTAGGGTTTAAATTAACTATCTTTGGGGCTAGAGTGATAGTACAGTGGGTAGGGTGATTTACTTTATGTGTGACCAACAAGGGTTCAATTCCCAGCATCCTATGTGGTCCATGAGCCCAACAGGAGTGATTCCTGAATGCAGAACCAGGAGTACCCCTTAAGCACTGCCTGGTGTGGCCTGAAAAAAATTAAATTAGCCATCTTCTCTATATATGTAATAATTCATTTTACCATTAGGAATTTATTTGTTTATGTTTTGATGACCTGGTAAACTTGGAGTTTACTCCTGGCTCTGTGCTAAGGGATCAGTCCTGGGGGGCTCTGGGGCCATATGGGGTGCCAGGGCTTGAACTTGAGTTGGCCAGGTGCAAGACAAGTCCCCTACCTACTGTACTATTGCTCTGACTCAGACCACCATTAGGAGTTGAAAACAGAAGTTGAATTTTCAGAAACAGAATTATTATTAGAAAATATATAAATTTAATTTGTTTCTTAAATGTTTCCCAAGAAAATATACAAAAATAATGTTTGCCTATTGTCTTGGTTAAACTGTTTTATTGGTTAAACGATTTTAAGCAGCTAAATGTTGAATTTAATACAACCTGGTTAAACAATTTAAAAAGCAGAATAAATCTGTTTTGATGAACAAATGTCAATAAATGCAGGCTTTTTGTTTTGTTTTGTTTTTGGGCCCCACCCGTTTGATGCTCAGGGGTTACTCCTGGGTAAGCACTCAGAAATTGCTCTTGGCTTGAGGGGACCATTTGGGATGCCGGGAGATCGAACCGTGTCCTTCCTTGGCTAGAGCTTGCAAGGCAGACAGACACCTTACCTCTAGTGCCACCTCACTGGCCCCAATATAAATGCAAGCTTAATAAGATAAGCTTACCACATAAAGCTATGTTTTATGTCAATGTTTGACTCTGGTTGGAGTCACATGGCTTCAAGGTTAGTAGAGGATTCTAATTGGTGAAAATAATCATGACCCTTAAGGAGTGTGAATAGGACTAGCACAGAAAATGAAGGGATGAAAATAAGGAAGACTTAGTGGAGATAAGTATATAGAAAAAATATGGATAATTAAACAGTGGAAATATTCTGTTAAACATTCTGTAATTACATAGTAATGGTATGGATCATACTATATTAATGCTAAAATAAAAGATCAGTTTAGGGGCCAGAGCAGTGGCACAAGTGGTAGGGCATCTGCCTTGCATGTGCTATCCTAGTACAGACTGTGGTTCCATCCCTCGGTGTCCCATATGGTCCCCCAAGCCAGAAGCAATTTCTGAATGCATAGCCAGGAGTAACCCCTGAGTGTTACTGGTGTGGCCCAAAAAGAAAAAAAAAAAAAGCTCAATCTAAAAGTTAATATCATACCTTTATTTCCTGCAAAGTTTTTGGTCAAGGGGTCACAGTTTTACTATAGGGGCACAAGTCTGTATGTGACAGACCCAAGTTCAGTCCCTGACACCACATGGTGTCACTCACTCTTGGCTGTGTTGGCCAAGGGTCACAGGAAGAGACCCTCAGACCACCTGAGCACTTTTTGGGATGGCTCCTCCTCCTAAGTGTAAGACCATGAATTTAAATCTTGATGTTTGCCCTGCTTGTGGCCAACCCAAAATCAATCCCCAGCATCCTAAATGGTCATCAGATTACTTCCTGAGTGCAGAGTAAAGAGTAACCCCTGAGCATCATCAGGTGTGCTTCCCAAACAAAGAACCAAAACAAAAAACAAATAAACAAATAAACCCTAATTCTGAGGCAGAAAGAATAGTGCAGGAGGTAAGGCACTAGCCTTGCATGCTGCTGACCACAGTTAAAATACCCATCACCACATATGGTCCACCATCAGGAGTCACTCCTGAGCACAGAAGTACCAGTAAGCCTGGAACACCATAAAGTGTGGCCCAGCCACCTCTGTTCCCAATGTATACATCAAATTATAATGAACCAAAGTTCTCCTGAAAATTCCACTGTATAGATTCCCTGATGAAGGGAAACAAGAAATGACATATTTATGCTAATCTATATGACAAGCACATTACATTTTCTTAGAAGAAATTAATCTTAACATGAGGAATGTTCTTTGAGACTGTTAGATTCCTAACCTGAATGAGAAAGTAAAATATCTGTACTGTTTCCAGGCAATAAAGGAAGACTCTTAGTAACTAATGCTGTATAATCAAACCCAGGTAACTAGTGGCCAAGTCTAGTTTTTGCGCATATATCAAAGTTAAATTTGGGCTGCTTAGTAAACTATGACACTGCTACTAATAGAACTGCAAAACCCCACAACATCAGAACTTTTAGAGTAATCACTGTAGATGCTCTTGCTTCATTTAGATGTTTGCAGACAAAGGAATTTTTGTTTTGTTTTGTTTGTACACCCATGTCTTGCCTGCTTTTTGCTATATCTTTTAATGTAGAAGAAGCTACCAGCTTAGCTACTGTTTGAATTAAAGCTAGAAAATAATTAACTTGCACAGAAGTTAATCAACATTTAAAATTTGACTTGTTTAAGGATGCTTTGATGTAGCATGAATTAGCACCACTGAACATTGTAGTTTCTGTCCCTAATCTTGGGTTTAGTAATAGAAAAATAATTATGGAATGCTTTTTTATGATAGTGTGCATGTTTTTATTTTCCTGCATGTTTGTAGTTATTGTTAGATGTCTTATCTTTTACTCTGTTCTCTTAGGACTAGTTGAATTACTGTAACTAAAGCAAGTATATTGCTTGTTTCTAGTGCAACGTTTGATGGTCAAAGAATCAACAGGCAATTTGTTCCCAGAGCAGAAGTCTTCTCTAAATTATTTGAGACGAAAGAAAGAACGACCTTACATGCTAAATTTAAGTGGTACTGATTCATCAAGACTTCTTAGGCCAAAGCAAACCAAATTAGACAGTCCACTAAGCAATCGTTATGCAGGAGACTGGAGCAGCTGTGGAGAAAACTATGTCTTAAATCCAAAAGAAAGCTTAAATGATGCGGATTATGAAGACGTTCTATCAGAAGATAGAGAAAATTCTAGCAAAGTTTACGAACCAGATACAATGATTAAGCAGCCAATTCCCATGACCAAAGAGTGCACATTTCAGACTTATTTGACAATGCAGACAATTGGTTCTAGAGTGGATCAAAAAGCCAACCTCAAAGATCTCCAAGAAAGTATTGATACTTTGATTGGAAATCTAGAGCGTGAGCTCAACAAAAACAAACTTAAGATGAGTGCTTGAGATTGAGATATTTTTTCATGTGATTTTTCACAATGATGGAAAGCTGCGAATAAATCTCACACCTCTGACAGTGATTCTTTCATTTTGACTTTTGAAGTCCTCAATTAATTTCTAATCAACTCCTGTGATATAATTACAAATACTATCCATTAATACAAAATTTGCTGATCCTCTTTAGAAATGTTTTTCTGGGAAAAAAGATAACCTGGACATAACTACAGATAACTGAAGATATTTTAATAATTCTTGCCAATCAATACTATGAAGATAAGTTTTTAAATGCATTTATCAAATTCAAATATATTACTAGACCATATTTTTGTATTTTGTAGAACTTCCCTTGTATAGTTGAACCATCGGTACTTTTAGAGAAGCATTGCAGTTGCTTTGTCTCTTCTGCAGTGTGTAACTATCATTGTTTGATCACATTTAATTTGCAATGCAAATGCTCCTATAAGAAAATGATTTTTATAAATAAATGTAAAGTATACAAATATAAATGTATTCTGTATTAATATTCAATAATTATTTAAGCTTATATAAATTAAATATTTTTATAACCCTGAAAGTGTGTATATATTTATAAGTGCAAATATGTACAGATTTTAGAGTAGGGAAAGTATTGACTGCAGAACCACATGTACCTTTAGAGTATATGTGCATGAGGCAAAAAAATATTAGTTTACCAATGTTTTTTTTCAGGGAAAAAACATTTAAGTAAAAGGAGGAGTTATCTAGAAATAGTTGAATCAAAAACATTCTAGAAGCATCTAAATAGAGATAACAGACTTTTTCTAGTTCATGGAAAGTCACAGTATCCCCAGTGAAATGTCATAATTGAAATCCTTTAAATTTGTAACGTATTAAGTACCAGATTTTGCACTCTTGATTTAAGAATAAAAATATTCTTTATATACATTATGCATTTTATTCTACTTTTTAAAACAAAATAATTATAGTTAAATATATTTATTTGTGGTAGTACTTTTGTTACATTGTTTTGTCATTGCCCTCCTTTGCTTCTAAAGAAATCTTGCCAGCTTGTTGGATGTTACTGATTTTTAAAATTAATTTATTTTTGCTAAGTTTATCTATAATATAGTCATCATAGCAATCATAACAGTGTTCAAAATATAAATTTAGAAGGATTTTCAAAAATTAAATTGAAATGTATTTTTTTAAACTTTGTACCTACAAAATAGTGCTTTTAAAATATTTTAAAGATTGAACTGCCTATTGTGCTAGAGAGATAGTACATTTTGCCTTGCAAGAAATTGACCCAACTTCTATCTGCAGCAAGTACCACATAAGGTACCCTCAGCTTTCTAGGAATGATCACTGAGTGCAGAGCCAGGAGTAAGCTCTGAACACCACCAGGTGTGGCCCAAGAATAAAAAAAAAAGAGAGAATAAAAAGATTGAATTGCCAATTTAAAGGTGTAATAGTCAATAGGAAAATTACTCATTTAACTATTTTTAAGAGTGTACATTGGTAAACACTTTGTTATTTGAAAACGTAATTGCTAACAGATAAATATCTATTTTTATATAAAATCTCCCTCTTAAATCTTTGTATAACAAAAAAATATGTGGCAGGTACATGTATTGAATAAGCAGTTTTTAAGAAGTACTTTAAATGTGTTCTACAAAGACTGTTTCAATCTTCTTCCCTTATTTGCTATATCTTGTATAGTGTATGAATTTATAAGTTGTTCTAGAAATGTAAAATTTTAAATAAAGTGTTATAATCTTGGTGCCATGCTGTTAATTACAATGATTTTCAGGACCACTTCTTATATAATGTCACGACTATTAAAATAAAGTTTAATAAAACAAAAAATAAGGTGTTAAAATATTGAAATATTATATATTTACTATAAAGATATATAATAAATAACTGTTCATATTCAGCATTGAATGTTTCCGTATCTGAAGTACTGTAAAAGTTGCACTTAATTTTGTTAGATTCTGATGTACTGGTTTGGGGAACTACTCTGTACAGTTTGGCAATCCAGGTAGAGATCATGAGGAGCTGAGAATGGAAACCTGGGTTTTCACAGCAGAAAATGCTTTCCAGCCCTTTTAATTATCTCCCCACCCCTTTTTGCTTCATCTGAATGAGAAAGAGTGGGCTTTTTTGGTAGGGTGTGGCCACATCTGATGGCTCAGAAGAAAACTACAGGCTCAACATGTTCTTTATGTCTCTTAGCACTTCCTGGATGGGAATTGTCTTAAAGTTAATCTCTGCCTTAAATAGAAAATACTAGACATTTTTTGCTGTCTAAATTACTGATTTATAGCTATAAACTCTTTTGACAATTGTATTCAGTTGTGCTAAAAAAATTTATTTTTATATTTTTATACCTGTTTGGTGTCATTTCCTATGATCTCCCTATGTACTTAACTGTCATCTGTGATGCCTTCTGATCAGGCAATCAAATTAATATATTTTAGGTTTAAAATTGTAATTTTAGGAGTTGCTGAGGAGATGGCTCAAAATAAGACTGGACATAGTGTACTGTGCCACTTGGAGCCCCAGGATACTATACCAAGCTCCAATCACCACCTAGAGTGATTTTGGGGCATCAAGCCTGATGCCTGAGAATGAATGGAAATGATGACCCTGAGAATGAATGGAAAGTAACCTGATTACCTATATATATAAAACCCAACCCCTCACCCCCATAAAACACATTATGGTAATATGTATTTCCACAGGGAAGATGTCTAAAAGTGCTATTTTTTTTGTTTTGTTTTGTTGTGGGCCATACCCGGTGATGCCCAGGGGTTATTCCTGGCTATGCGTTCAGAAATCGCTCCTAGCTTGGAGGCCCTAATGGGATGCCAGGGGATAGAACCACGGTCTGTCCTAGGCTAGCTTGAGTAAGGCAGACACCTTACCACTTGTGCCACTGCTCTGCTCCCCTAATAGTGCTATATATATATAATTTGGTTTTTGGGTCACACTCAGCAGTGCTCAGGGGTTACTCCTGGCTCTATATTCAGAAATCGCTCCTGGCAGGCTCAGGGGACCATATGGGACACTGGGATTTGAACCACCATCCTTCTGCATGCAAGGCAAACACCTTATCCCCATCTATCTCTCCAGCCCCTAAAAGTGCTATTTTTAATGTATTTATCTCAGATAAATACATTTCATTAGAGAAAATTATGAGAGTTGTCCTCATATTTTTGTCCTGATGTACTCTTTTGGTTAAGATTAGAATATTCTTGCTTTTTATCTTATTATAATTATGTTTCCCCACACCTGACAATGCTTAGGACTTAACACCTGGCTCTGCACTCAGGGATCACTCCTGCTATGAATTCAACCTGGTTCAGCTGTGTGCAAAGCTACCACCATACCTGCTATATTATCACTCCAGCCTTAGAATTCCTTTCTTTGTCTGAAGCAAAATAGTTTTTTGGGGGGACGGGGGGGAGGTGGGTCACACCTGGCAGCACTCGGGGGTTACTCCTGGCTCTATGCTCAGAAATCACTCCTGGCAGGTTCGTGGGACCATATGGGATGCTGGGATTAGAACCACCGTCCTTCTGCATACAGGGCAAACTCCCTACCTCCATGCTATCTCTCCAGCCCCCAAGTTTTTAATTAAATTTATTTAGAAAGATGTAAGGACAGAGAGAGGGAGAAATGTGTATTCAATGAAAAATATAGATTTCTCCAGAGTAAAAATAAGGAAAGAAATAGACACAAGCAAGCAAATTACATGTTCAGGAGAGAACACAGACTTGAGCTTTCTTACTGAACAAACTATTAGAATTCTTTTTTTTTTTTTTCAAATTTTTTTTAATTTTTTATTTTTGGGTCACACCCGGTGACTCTCAGGAGTTACTCCTGGCTCTGCACTCAGAAATCGCTCCTGGCTTGGGGGACCATATGGGACGCCGGGGGATCGAACCTTGGTCCATCCTAGGCTAGCGCTGGCAAGGCAGACACCTTACCTCTAGCGCCACCACACCGGCCCCAGAATTCTTAATTTATTAACATTTTCATAAATTGTAATGGCAATTTCTAGAATAGCATATATCACCTTGGAGTACAGACTTAACACAATATTTTTCACAGTACCAAATACTTCTTTCAAGGAAGTGAAATAATTGCCTATAACACTTAAATTATCTTTTTTTTTTTTCTTTGGTTTTTGGGCCACACCCGTTTGACTCTCAGGGGTTACTCCTGGCTATGTGCTCAGAAATCGCCCCTGGCTTGGGGGGACCATATGGGACGCCGGGGGATCGAACCGCGGTCGGTCCGTTCCTTGGCGCGCTTGTAAGGCAGACACCTTACCTCTAGCGCCACCTTCCCGGCCCCATTAAATTATCTTGTTTGTTTGATAAGATTGTTGACATACTACTAAGTCATTTGAGTTAGTCTTTTTCTTTTCATTATGTAGAGGTATTTAAGTAGTGAAAACCTGGTGTTGACATCAGCAGACTGCCTTTTTGATTTGTTTGTTTTTGTTTTGGGGGCCACTCCTTGCAGCCTTTGGGGATTACTCCTGACTCTGTGCTCAGAAATTACTCCTGGCAGGCTCGGGGGACCATATGTTATATCAGAGATCAAACCCATGTCTGTCCCGGATCGGCTGCATGTAAGGTAAAAGCCCTTATTCTTCTATCTCTCCAGCCCCTCAGCAAACTGCTTAACTAGAATTCAATACTCCAAAATAAACTCTTCCAAGGAGAGTTTAAAATTCCAACTTAGAAAAATAAGATGAATTCTTAATCAGAAAAGGGAAAAGTTGTGGCCGGAGAGACAGCATGGAGTTAAGGCGTTTGCCTTTTGTGCAGAAGGACGGTGGTTCGAATCCTGGCATCCCATATGGTCCCCTTTGCCTGCCAGGGGCGATTTCTGAGCATAGAGCCAGGAGTAACCCCTGAGCACTGCTGGGCGTGACCCAAAAACAAAAACAAAAACCAAAAAAAAAAAAAAGGGGGGGGGGGCCGGAGAGATAGCACAGTGGTGTTTGCCTTGCAAGCAGCCGATCCAGCACCAAAGGTGGTTGGTTTGAATCCCGGTGTCCCATATGGTCCCCTGTGCCTGCCAGGAGCTATTTCTGAGCAGACAGCCAGGAGTAACCCCTGAGCACCGCCGGGTATGGCCCAAAAACAAAAACAAACAAAAAAAAAAAAAAAAAAGGGAAAAGTTTCTCACATTCAAGATGTTTTTGTCAAAATTGTTAGAGAACAACAGATCTGTAGCTCACTTTTTTTCTACAATTGCAGACATTGAACAGTGACCCCTTGTTCTTGACTTTTGTTTAAGAAAGAAACTCAGGTTACCAGACTATTTGTGTCTGTTCTTGCCTAACTCACCCCCATCCATAACCATTATAATACCCACGTTTCAACTTAAGTGCAAATCTGAATCTGAATCATTAGGTAAGTGAAAACAGCTTGTTCAAACTGGCAGATAAAAAATGTCAAAAGCATAAAGTGCTCTCTGTCCAAGATTGTGAATCTGTTTCATCTGTACTCCATTTTAAAATCTATACATAAAGACCATCAGCATCTTTTTTCATCAACATTTTATTATGAGTACTTAAAAGTAAAAATTTTATACATACAATGAATACCCATACATCTGCCTGATAGACTCTGCCATTATAAGCATGTAATACGTTTATATGCTTGTCATAGCAGTCTTAATATTTGAATGCTATATAGGAATTTAAATTGGTACAATCATTAAAAGTAGCATGAAGCTTCCTCAAGAAGGTAAAAATGGGCTGGTCTGATGGCAGTGGTTTATCAGAACTTATTAACGTTAGTATCACAAAAGTGGGTATATAACCGCCCCCTGCTCAATTTGACTGGCTTTAAAAAAAAAGAGTAAAAATGAAGATACTACATGATTTAGCAATATCCCTCCTGAGTACCTACCTAAAAAAGATGTTTAAGTGTTAATACAAAATGTTATATCTAGGGGACCAGAGAGAAAATAAAGCGGGTAAGGTGCTTTGCATGCAGCAGACCTGGGTTTGATCCCTGGTGCCATGAGGTCTGCCAGGATTGGTTCTGTAAGCACAGAACCTGGAGTAATCCCTGAGCACTCTCAGGTATGACCTAACTGCCTCTCCAAATTTTTAAAAGGAAAATAAAATAGTATTGCACCTTTTATTTAAATATGGTAGAAATGCAAAGGTTGTCTATAACTAATTGGAATCTGGGACAATCAAAATTTCTGTGGAAAGGAAACAAAAATATCTGAAATATGTATTATATATATTACTTTTAAAAGGCTGTTATGCTGGATATTTCTACCCATGACAAAATTCTTAGATTTTAGGAGGGCATTCACAAATTATGTGCCCCACACTCTGGGGACTTCGAGGTCACCCTATTTGGGAAATACTGTTATAATTCTATTGGAATTTATTCCTTTTGTCAAGTATTAGGACAAAAGATAAGTCAAAATTGCATTAGAAGTTAGATGTGTAGATGATAACCATCTTTGGGGCACATTCAGGTTTGCCCAAATTTTTAACTATGCTAATGGAGAGAAGTGAAAGATCTTTTACTGCAAAGCTATAATAGTTCTGTGCAAAAACTGATTTTTCTCCCTTGAGCTAAGTTTCTAGCAATATATATATATTTTTTTTTTTTGTTTTTTTTTTGTTTGTTTGTTTTTGGGCCACACCCGTTTGACGCTCAGGCGTTACTCCTGGCTATGTGCTCAGAAATCGCCCCTGGCTTGGGGGGACCATATGGGACGCCGGGGGATCGAACCGAGGTCCGTCCTATGCTAGTGCTTGCAAGGCAGACACCTTACCTCTAGCGCCACCTTCCCGGCCCCGCAATATATATTTTCTTTTAGCTTTTCTTTTTTTTTTCTTTACAGTTTGAACCTGCTCTTACCTGATTCTCCTTTTCCAAACTCTGGGTTAACATAGGTATGATAGGAGACAAACAACATAGCTATCATTTCCTTCTGAAATTAAAGCTAAGAAATAGGAGCCAGACATCTGGAGATCAAAATACTACACTTCTGATAAAGGTAATCTGAACAATATGATTGGGTTAGGAACATATGGGCTTTTTCCTACATCTCTGATCATTTCCAGCCAGTCACTGGTGGGGTAACCCATAAGCAAGTAAATATGTGCAGATTACTGGCAGAATGACTGTGGGCCATAGCAGCTAAGCCTACTCAGTCCTTCTCAATGTAGCAGTCAACTGAGTCATTCTATGCAAGTTATATTTTTCAGCAATGAGAAGGGTGGCAAAGGCTGGAAAACTCCCATAAGACTCTTTCTTTGCTTGTTTTTGTTTTGTTTTGGGACCACACCCAGTGATGTTCAGGAATCAATTGTAGCAGAATTAGGGAAACCTATGGGATACTAGGAATTGAATTCCTGTCAGCTATGCATGGAGCAAATGCCCGAAGTACTATGGGCATTATTTATTTGTTTTTTGATTTTTTTTTGCATGTTTAGGTTTTGCCCACAGTCAGCTGCGGTCAGAGAAGAATTTTTTTGTAACGACATGAAAAATACAGGATATTATTCTTTGACAATAGCCTTTAATTGTTTCCTCATAGGGACTAAATGTTCAAATGTTATCAGAGGAACTTTGGGGTTCCTTTTCAAGTGAAACAGGAAAAGGAAATGTTGAACTGTGCTGGCAGCCAAAAACAACTTGTAAAGATTTTCTACATCATTACTAGGCAATTTCTGCTATTTAGCAGCATAGTCAATCATTCAAGGCTCAAAATTGTGCATTTTCTTACCTATCTTGATAAATCCTTTTCTCCTCTAGTTTTGGTGGCTTTACGCCACCTCTGGTGCTTAAGCCTCAGTTTCCCTGCTAAGTCCACGCAATCCTCATAACCATGGAATCCACCTCTTCTTCCTCTTCCTTCGGGTAACCTATCATATAGTATCATCTGAAAGGATGTAGTCTTAGCATATGAATAAAATACCAAGAAGGTTTATTTGAAATTAGAACATATTTGGAGAATTTACTAAATTCATTTCAAGAACATACTTGTGGGACCAAAGCGATAGCACAACGGTTCAGATATTTGTCTTGCACATGGACGATTCAGATTCGATCCCATATAGTTCCCCTAGCCTGTCAGGAGTAATTTCTGATCACAAAGAAAAGAGTAACCCCTGAACATTTTCGGGTGTGGCCCAAAAGAAAAGAAAAAAAAAAAAGAACATGCATGAGAAGAATATCAGGGGTACCCTTTAGTTTCCATTCTTATTGTGAACTCTTTTGATGCTGCTGATACAGTTCCATGTCACATTTGCTTCTGAAATATTGTCAGTTTTTCATCAGCCATCTCAGCTTCTCAGAACAGTGCTTGAAGTATTATTAGCTATTCTTAATGTACTTACATGGAATTGAGTCGCAAAAGTGTTGAGCATCTAGAAAATCACTAGTAGAACTTTTGTAAAAGAAGTATTTTATAGATAAATATGTATATAGGGCTATCAGAGTAGATACATAAACATATATGAGTACATTAATTGGTCAAAACAATTTTGGGGACCATCCTTCCCATTGATATTTAACTAATCTTTTGAGGATGCCTGGCTAGTTGACTCAGGCTATGTGGCATGTTTTAAGGCCACACCATAAGGTATTTATGTTTAGAGAATCATTTGGGCCACAGGTTGAACAGGAGACTCCTGCATACAAGACATGGGCAATTCTTTTTATTATTATTATTTCTTTGGCTCCAGAAAACTTAAAATGACTTTTAGAAGGCAAACCTAATATTATTTTAAGCTAATATGTAAAGTGACAAGTAATCAAAGCAATATGATATTGACTTCACAATACAAATCCATGGACCTTAATACAAAGTTTAGACATTTATCTGTATCTATATGGACACATTTTATAATGCCCCCCCCCCTTTTTTTGCAAAAGCAAACAGGTTTATTGAGTCCAGCTCACTGGGCTCATTTTATAACCCTTTAAAAAATTTTTATTGTATTAAAACAGTTGTGATCCACAGAGTTCTTCATAGTTGAATTTCAGGTAAACAATGAGTCAGGGCCCTTCCCACCACCAGTGTCAACTGCTCTCCACCAAAGGACCCAAAGTGCATCCAATCCCAGCACCCATTGCCCCATGGTCTGACAGTGTAACAGGCCACTTTGGGTTTAGATTGTTAAAGTTTAGGTCCCTTGATTCTATTATCGTTGACTTTGGCTTGGATATTTAGTTTTGTCCTTATTTATTTTCCCACCAATGCTCTGAGAGACCACTTGGCCCCTGGCTCCAGTCTTTCTTTATTCTTTATTCCTTTCCTCTTATTTTTATAGAAAAATGTAGGAACATGTGGTAAAATAATCACATTTATTTTTAAACCCAAATATGATTTGCTGTTGAATTATAATATTCTAAGCTCTCGCAAGTATGGTTTATACTTCTGTATGTAGATAAGCCTCACTATTCTCACCACCAAAGTTCCAGTGCATCATAATATCAAAATGACCTCCTTTCCCCATTCCCTTACCCTCTTTTACCTTTTCACTCTTGTAGCCACTTGTTTTTCAAGTTCTAAGATTTATTTTTCTTGTGTGTTTCCAGTTCATTCACTCTGATTACATTCCATGTATGAATAAAACCGTTAGTAAATGTTTTTGACTTCTTGAATTCTTTTCACTTATTCGAGTCACCTCTAGTTCCATCCTATCTCTACAGGCAAAATGTCACCTATTTAAAATCTAAGTTGTGTAGCATTTTTTCTGAGTATATACACACTATCTTTATAGCAGTTCTTGCCTTTTCTTATTAGCTTAAAATAAGTTATTCCAATCTTTCATAATAAAGCTGTTTGTCATAACTTCTAAGTTTCTTGAATGCATTACCTAGATGGATCCTATGTTTTATTTATCCAGCCACTCTGAAAAATACTCTGTCCTTTTTATTGTTATGTATACATCACTGACATGTAGAATGATTATTGGGATACATGGCTTAGTTTTTTCCAATATATATTTTTATTCCTGTTTGTTTTCTATTTTGCACGATTTCTTCCCATGAACAAATAACTGCCTTTTTCTTTAATTGGTTTTCCCTCCTGGTTTTCCTTTAAATGGTTTTTCATCTCAATTGCCTCTTTAAGTGTTACTATTCCAGATTTTTCTTTGTAGTTGTCCTGAGTACTGTATAAGTCTTTCTGTTGAAGTGGGTGGTAGTACTTGAGTTCCACTTGTATCATACCAGCACTCTCTGTGGCATGCAATGTAGGGAATTGAAGCAACAGCCTTATATATGGAAGGGCTCTGCTGGACTGCTTGAGTTATCTTACCACCTCCTAAAACAGTTTTTGTGTGTATGTTAGCATTAAGTCATCTTCTTAACTAAAATTTCTACCCTAGTTTCTACCCACTTTGAAAAAAATTTTTTTTGGTTTGTTTGTTTTCTGGGCCACACCCAGAGACACTCAGGGTTACTCCTGGTTCAGAAATCGCTCCTGGCTTGGGGGACCATATGGGTCGACGGGGGATCGAACTGCAGTCTGTTCTAAGCTAGTACAAGGCAGACGCCTTACTGCTTGTGCCACCACTCCGCCCCCCCTTTGAAATTTTGTCATTTCCTTTGTTCCTTCTGTTTCTGATTTTGTATCATGCTTTACCATAGTCAACAAAGCTTAATGTTTTATTCTTTTGTTTATTTTTATTTCCCTGTAAAATATAAAGCAGATTTTAATATTTCTTGCATTTTTTATTTTGGCAGTAGAAAACTTCATTAGATTTTGCTTATTAAGGGAAGACCTTATTTCTCCATTATATTTGTATTTGAATGATAATTTTGCAGGGTAGAATATCATTGTCCATTAAATGCTACAATGAACATGATGTGAATGTTTTTTACTATTAATTTCACTATTAATTTCATTAATATTTTTGTATTCTGGTTTAGGTGTTAAAGACTGGGATCAGTACGTTTAATTTTTTTTTTTAAGTTTCCATTATGTTTTCCAGATGGCATTCACACCAATAATAAGGGTCCTTTTTCACTGCATCCCATTAGCACTGGTATTTTTTCTTTTTCTTTTTTTAAAATTAATATCTTTATTTAAACACCATGATTACAAATATGATTGAAGTTGGGTTTCAGTCATGTAAAGACCACCCCCCTTCACCAGTGCAACATTCCCATCACCAATGCCCCAAATCTCCCTCCTCTCCACCCCACCCCCACCTGTACTCTAGAAAGTCTTTCCACTTCCCTCATTCACTCACATTGCCATGTTACTAGTTGATCATTCAGTGTTATTAGTTTTATTAGTTTTGTTTTGTTTGTTTGGTTTGGTTTTGGGGCCACACCTGCAGCACTCGGATTACTCCTGGCTCTACGCTCAGAAATCGCTCCTAGCAGGCTGGGGTGGGGGGGGCGGAGAGACATATGGGATGCCGGGATTCGAACCACAGTCCTTCTGCAAGCAAGGAAAACGTCTTACCTCCATGCTATTTCTCCGGCCCCAGTTTTATTTGTTAATCTTAGGTGGCGTCTATGCTACTTTAACATCTATTTTGGTGTGTTCCTACTGTCAGTGGTGAACTGGGGTCCTTGTCATGGCAGCGATTAAATGTTGTGGGTGCAACTGCAGAGGCTTTGGCAGGGTGAAGGTTGACTTGTGCACAAGCACCTTTCACAAGCTCTCTGAAGTACCCAGGATCTTTTATGTAGTGATCTTTTTACATTTGTATCTTCTATTTACTTTTTAAAATATACTCTTGCTTTGAAGTTATCATCTGAAGTTCCATTTCCATTTTTAAGTTCAATGCAAATAATTCCAGAGTTCTCTCTTGGAGTCCTAACATTTACTTTTTCTTCTCTGCATTTTATGTGTTCCATGTGTTTTTCTGCTTGTGAGTAGGGTCCCATAATGCCCAACTTTTTAAGAAAACCATTTAGGATTTCTGAAAGAGCTGATTTTGAGGTCATGAATGTCCTGAAATGTTGTTTGTCTGAGTGTGTTTGTATCACTTCTTCAAGTCTGAGTGTTGGACTGGAAAGGCAATCCAGATAATGAGGCTCTTGCCTTGCATGTGAATGCACTGGCTGTGAACTGATTCAAGTCCCTGACATCAGAGATGAACCCTGAGAACTTCCAGGAGTTACTCATAAGCAAAGACCAAGTAGTTGTCCCTGAGCACTGCCAGGTGAGGCACTCAAACAAACAAGTTAGAAATAAAAGACTGATCGATAATCTGATAGGACAGAGGATTCTTGGTTGAAAGTTATTTTCTTTTGACTCTTTGACCTTTTTTTTGTTTTGTTTTGTTTTTTGGGTCACACCAGCAGTGCTCAGGGGTTACTCCTGGCTCTATGCTCAGAAATCCCGGCAGCGCTCAGGGGTTACCCCTGACTCTACTCTCAGAAATCACTCCTGGCAGGCACAGTGGACCATATGGGATGCCGGGCTTCAAACCACCATCCTTCTGCATGCAAGGCAAAAGCCCTACCTCCATGCTATCTCTCCAGCCCCTTTGAGAATTCTTTTTTTTCTCTTTGAGTATTTTTTTCATGCAATTTATTTCATGTGTATATAGTTTTATTTAACCTTCTGACTTCATTCAACATGATTTCTTTTGTTCCATACCTTTAGAGTAAAATTGCATGATTTCATCTCTTTTTATATCCAAATTATATTTTATTGGTATATATCATAGTTTCTTTTTCCATCATCTACTCTTGGACATAGGGGTTGTTTCCATATTTTCTTTATCATAATTAGTGCTGCATTGAATATTAGTCCACATATATCTTATATGATTAGAGTCTTTTGGCTCTTGGGATAGATGCCCAGGAATGGAATTGCTGGGACACATGGAAGCTCTCAATTCCTGCTTTTTTGAGAAGTTGTTTTCCCAAAAGGTTAAATCAGTCGATATCTGACCAGCATGATGAAAGTTTGTTTTTCCTCCTCTTTTACACCAACACTGGCTGTTTCTGTTCTTTGTGAGGTGTAATAGACTCACTGTTATGAGATATTTTGTTGTTTTAATTTGCTTTTCCATGATGATAAGTGATGCAGAGTTTTTTTTTTTTCCCCACATGTCTATTAGTCAACTGTATTTATCCATTGAGGAAATGTCTGTTCTTTTTGTTTTATTTTGTTTTTTTCTTTTCAGCGGGGGGCACATCCCATGACACTCAGGGGTTACTGCTGGCTATGCGCTCAGAAATCGCTCCTGGCTTGAGGTCCCTCCTTGTATCAGCCACGTGAAAGGCAAATACCTGTGCTATTGCTCAGAACCCTCTGTTCATCTTTTTTTCTCCATTTTTTGTAGGTTATTTTCATTTTAAGTTTTAACAAGTGCTTTATGTAGCTTAGATATTAACACTTGGTCATTAATGAGTGGTGGGCAAACATTTTTTTCTAAGTATATAGTGTATTTTTGTTCCAGTTGCCTTTTTTTTTTTTTTTTTTTTTTTTTTGGGCCACACCCAGCGGTGCTCAGGGGTTACTCCTGGCTGTTTGCTCAGAAATAGCTCCTGGCAGGCACGGGGCACCATATGAGACACTGGGATTTGAACCAACCACCTTTGCTCCTGGATCGACTGCTTGCAAGGCAAATGCCGCTGTGTTATCTCTCCGGGCCCCCAGTTGCCATTTTTATTGTGGTTGAAAAGCTTCTTAAATTATTTTTGGTTCCATTTGGTAGGTCAATAATATTGAATCATTAAGGATACCTCTAGATTAAATAGTATGCAGGTTTCTGCCTATGTTAAAATAATGTATGAATTCATGTCTAATATTAAAGTTTTATCCATTTTGAGTTTGTGCATGGTGTGAGATAGTCTGAACTCACATTTTTACATATAACCGATGAGCTTTCCCAATATCATTTTTTGAAGAGACTTTCTTTACTCCTCTTCATATTTTAGCTCCTTTGTCAAAGATTTGCTGATTGTATATCTGAGCATCTATACTTGTGCTTTCAAATCTATTTTATTGGTCTGAAAATTTGTTTGTATTCTCATACCACACTGTCTGTACTACTTATAGTATATAGCTATTCTATAGCTTTTTAGTATAACTTAAAGTTGGGGAAAATTAACACTCCCCATTTTATTTTTTTCTAAGGTTTCTTTGGATATTCAGGGGATCTTATTACTTATATTATTTTAGCAGTATTTACTTTATATCTTTGAAAAATGTTATGAGAATTTTTCTAGAAATTCATTTTGAATCTGTGTAATGCTTCTGGTAGGACTGTCATCTTGACAATATTAATGCTCCCAGTTTACAAACAGTGCACTTGTTTCTATTTTCTTGTATCTTCTTTTATTTATTTTAGTAGTACTTATAGTTTTCTTTATATATCTTTCACCTCTTTAGTTAAACTGATTCCCAGTTTCTAGCTGTTTTGAGGCATAGCTGAAAATGGGATTCAAGAAAATTCTCCCATTTCATTATCTTTTTAAAGGAATGCTCTGGGTTTCTGCATGTTACTTTAGTAGCCTGCAACATTACTTTTTCAAGTTTATTGTTTCTATGGGGTCAGAGTGATGGCACAGCGGTAGGGCACTTGCTTTGACTGCAGCTGACCCAGGGCAGACCTCGGTTTGTTCCCCGGCGTCCCATATGGTCCCCAAGCCAGGAGCGATTTCTGGCACATAGGCAGGAGTAACCTCTGAGCGTCACCAGGTGTGCCCCAAAACAAAACAAACAGTTTATTGTTTCTAGGATGTTTATTGTTTTTTGTTTTTTGTTTTTTTTAGTTTATTTTATTTGGTGGTGGTGGTGGGTATGTTTATTGTTTTTGTAGGGTCTTTTGGATTTTAATTGTATGCCATGAAATGCGATTTTTTTTGGTACTCTAGGATTTTATAAGTATAGTATCATATCACCTGCAAAGTGATAGTTTTGATTCTTTTTAAATCCAGGTGTCTTTAATATAATTGCTTTGGTAAGAACTTCCAATACTCTATTGAATACAGTGGTAAGAGTGGGCAACCATGTATTGTGCCTATTCTTAGAGAGAAGGCTTTTAGTTTTTAACCACTGAGTATAATATATTAGTTGTGGGTTTGTGACAAATGACTTTAGCTATATTGAAGAAAGTGCCTTATATCTCTATATTACTGTTTTTTTATCATGAATAGGTATTGAATCATATCAAATGCTTTCTCTGACTCTTTTGATTTGACCATATGGCTTTTTATTTTTCTTTTCTTGTGTGTGTGTGTGTGTGTGTGTGTGTGTGTGTGTGTGTGTGTGTGTGGTTTTTGGGTCACACCCGGCAGTGCTCAGGGGTTATTCCTGGCTCCAGGCTCAGAAATTGTTCCTGGCAGGCACGGGGGACCATATGGGGCGCTGGGATTCGAACCAATGACCTCCTGAATGAAAGGCAAATGCCTTACCTCCATGCTATCTCTCCGGCCCCTTTTTATTTTTCTTATATTGATATGATATATTGCATTGGTTGACTTGCACATATTAAACTATCTTTGTATCCCTGGGATGAATCCTATTTGGTCATCTTTCTGATACTTTTTTTTTTGGATTAGATTTCCTAATATTTTGCTAAGTATCTTTGATTCTATATTCATGGGGGGTATAGGTCTGTAGTTTTTCATTTATGGGTGTGTATGTGTGTGTGGTTTTAAATGCAGTCTCTGTCTACTTTTGTTATTTTGCCACATAGAAACTTCTTTGAAGGATCCCTCTTCAGCTGTTTTCGAAGAGCCAGAAAAAGAGTGGGAGTAAGTCTTTAAAGGTTTGGAGGAATTTGCTGAAGAGTCACGTTCTCTAGGAGATTGGTTGAGGTTTGTTTCCCACTGAGCTCCCAGACAGGAAAGGCAGTTCCCATTCCCCTGTCTGATTAGAACAGGGGCAACAGTTTCAGTTGTAGAAATCTGCAGGAAATAATTCACACTGTGAAGAGGTACGAGAATGGGTTCAGGAAATCCAATGCTCAAGCAAGGAATTCAAACCACCCAAGCTTTCTGCTCCTAAGATGGAGTGCAGTTCAGTAGAAGAAGACCAAAGAATGAGCCCCTGCCTCCCTCAGACCTCTGCTTTTATTGACAAGAATCAGGTCCCACCATAGGATGGGAGAAGAATACCAAGTAAGGAATAATCTAATATACTATCACCAGATCACACCCTAGAGTGGAGTACAATTATTGATTAGAGTAGGTTCAGTAACCCAACATCTCCCCCTAATTGACATAGAAAAAAATAATTCATATTCCATGATTCTACGATTATGGCATATGCTTCTTAAGATAACGGTTGGCAATATTTTGCATAAGCACAGTAAAAGTTGGCTGACTAGTAATAATCATAATAATAATCAAATAATAATCCAATTTTAAACTATATCATCATTCTCAAAACAATCAGCTTTTTTCATATGTTTTCACAACACTTTTCATAGACCTCTCTGAACATAAACATTAGAACCTTTCTGCAGACACTTAATTGGAAAATTCTTAAACATTCTTACACCAAGCACTGTAATACAAGTCTAGAACATCCGAGTTACTTTCATAAGCTTCATTAAACAAAAATCACAATAACGTTTCCACAGATATATACAGTTTGAAAATAAATTTGCTAAACATTCTTATAATGAGCACTCAAGTTCCTTTCCCATCTACTGTGGACAAAGAAATCAGAACATTTTTGAAGACATAATTTGAGAATAAGTTGCTACATAAGATACAGAATAAAACATCATAGCAAATGAAAAACATTCATTAGGATAGATGAGAACTTTCAAAAGTCTAACATGCATTTCCCCAGAATTGTGCAAACAAATATTAAAACACTAAAGTTAGACACAAAATTTTCTCTTTGCAATAGAGCTCAGAACAAAACAATAAGATCCATACAGAAAAAATACAATTTGACCAGCAAGACAATGACCGATGCAAATAGAGTCAAGAGATTTAACCTGAACCAAAGTTAAGATGCTGGAAGTTCTGAAAAACAGCTTTTCCTCAGTTGGTTTTCAGCTGGTCTTGGATCTTCCATCTTCTCAATCTTCACCTTCTGTGTTAGGCTGCCAAGGTCTCTGGGCTGGAATCTGGGTTGCAGGGAATCAATTCCTCTGACTGCTACCAGTCCCTTTCCAAAGGGGATTTCTTTCTGGCTTTTTCTTTACTTTGAGCCAGCTGTAGAATTTTTGACATAACATTATCTGGCAGTATCTGTTTCTGTAGATTCAGCTGACAAATTGATCATCTCTAGCTGAGCCAGAAGTCCCACAATCCAAGAATCATTGGTAATGCTTTTCTGTGACATCACTTTCAACTTGCTCATCTTGAGTTACTTCATTTTACCATTGCAAAAATTCTCTAATGTTGATAGTAGAACTTCCATTCCTGTAGAATCTTTAGCTGTTATTTCTCTCCTTGCTTTTTCTACATTTGCTAGTAAACCTACCTGGACCCAGGTTTGGGAGAAAACTTTGATTTTTATAGGAATTTTTTTGGGGGGGGCCACACCCGGCGTTGCTCAGGGTTTACTCTTGGCTGTCTGCTCAGAAATAGCTCCTGGCAGGCACGGGGGACCATATGGGACACCGGGATTCAAACCAACCACCTTAGGTCCTGGATCGGCTGCTTGCAAGGCAAACATCGCTGTGCTATCTCTCCGGGCCCAGGAATGTTCTTGATATAAAACAGGTGGTCTGTTTCCTCTTGGGTAAGCCTTGAAGGTTATGAATACAAAAGTTTATTAATTTGTTCTAGGGTTTTCTAATTTCATGGCATAATGATTTCTTTTTTTGTTTTTGTTTTTGGTCCACACCCGACGGCGCTCAGGTGTTACTCCTGGCTGTCTGCTCAGAAATAGCTCCTAGCAGGCACGGGGGACCATATGGGACGCAGGGATTCGAGCCAACCACCTTAGGTCCTGGGTCGGCAGCTTGCAAGGCAAACGCCGCTGTGCTATCTCTCCGGCTCCAATTTCTAAAGTAAATCCTGAAGGGCCTTTGAATCTTTATGTTATTAATCATGACCTATCACCTTTCATTTGGTGAGGTGGGTGTTGGAGGCCACACCTGGAGACGCTCAGGGGTTACTTCTGACTATGCGCTCAGAAATCCCTCCTGGCTCATGGACCATATGGGACGCTCGGATCGAACCCAGGTCCATCCTGGGTTGGCCGCATGCAAGGCAAACACCATACTACTATGCTATCACTCCGGCCCCCATCTTTCATTTTTGATTCGGTTTGAATCTTTTCTCTTTGAGTTTAGCTAATGGTTCATAAATCATGTTTATATTTCAAAGACCCCACAATTGATTTCATTGATTATTATTACTGGATATTTGATCCTTTTGGTGCTTCCTAGTGAATACTTGCAGTGCAGTGAACCTCTCTCTAACTGCCCTTCAGTTATGTTCCACAGTTCTCATTTAAGTATAGCCACCCCAGTCTTTTTTTTGTTTGTTTGTTTTTGGGTTTTGGGCCACACCCGGCAGTGCTCAGGGGTTACTCCTGGCTGTCTGCTCAGAAATAGCTCCTGGCGGGCCTGGAGAGATAGCACAGCGGCATCTTCCTTGCAAGCAGCCAATCCAGGACCAAAGGTGGTTGGTTCGAATCCCGGTGTCCCATATGGTCCCCCGTGCCTGCCAGGAGCTATTTCTTGCAAGAGCTATTTCTTGCACGGGGGACCATATGGGACACCGGGATTCGAACCAACCACCTTTGGTCCTGGATTGGCTGCTTGCAAGGCAAACACCGCTGTGCTATCTTTCCGCCCCCCCCCCCTTTTTTTTTTTGATCACACCCGGTAGTGCTCAGAGGTTAGTCCTGGCTCTATGCTCAGAAATCGCCTCTGGCAGGCTCGGGGGATTATATGGGATGCCGGGATTCGAATCACCATCCTTCTGCATGAAAGGCAAACGCCCTACCTCCATGCTATCTCTCTGGCCCACCCCAAAACTCACTTTTAAAATGAATTCTTTGCCTGTAAGCTTATTTTACAACCCTCAAAACTTCTTGAGAAACTAGTTTCAAAGCTATGAAATTCTTAAATTGTTGTTTATTCTTCTTGGACAAGCTTTGTATTGCTCCTTCAAAAGTGAATGAGGGGCCAGAGAGATAGCGAAGCAGTATAGCATTTGCCTTAGCATGTGTCTGATCCAGGACTGACCTCAGTTTGATCCCTGGTGTCCCAAGCCAGAAGAGATTTCTGAGCGCATAGTCAGAAGTAACCCTGATTATCACCAGATGTGGCCCAAAACCCAAAATAAATAAATAAAAAGTGAATGATATTGTAGAAAGTTATTGGTGAGATGTCCATTCAATTTTATTTTAAAATATATCCCACCATATTTTAAATGATGTTATTTAAAATCATGATTAACAATATTATTCATAATACAATTTTTACTTTATTTTCAGTTATAAAATCATTCATGATTGAGTTTACCATACAATGTATAATGTATAACACCCTTCACCTGTGCACAATTAGTTCCTTCTACTAATATCCCAGTTTCCCCTCCTGCCTTTCTCGATGTCCTCTACCCTGCTTACCTTTTATGAGATTTTTTTTGTTCGGTTTGGTTTTAGGCAACACCTAGTGGTGCTCAGAGGTTACTCCTAGCTCTGCACTCAAGAATCACTCCTGGTGGGCTCAGGGACCATATGAGATTTGGGGAATCAAACTTGGGTCAGCCATGAGAAAGATAAGTACCCTATTCTCTGTGCTATCACTCTGGCTCCTTATGGATTTTCTTTGTATGTAAGTTCCTTCTTTGATCTTGATGCTTTCTATCTCTGTTTTTGGTATTTGTCATTCTAATTATGATGTGTCTTGGAGTTTTTCAGCCTCTTGTTTTAGATTTGAAAGTACATCTTTCTTTCTAAAATTTTAAGAGATTTAAGCATAAAAACATGGCTCCTGAAATGGGCTAGAATATCTACTTGTTGTTATTGTTGTTGATGGTTTTGAGCCAAACATAGCAGTACTCAGAGACCACTTCTGGCAGTTTTCAGTTTTCAGTGCCAGCAATCCAAAACAAGCCTTCTGCATGCAAAGCATGTGCTCCATTCCACTGCAGTATCGTTCTAGCCTTGTAATATATAGGTAGATAGATAGATAGATATGTATATATATATTAAAGACAATATATAAATATTAATATATACTAGTTGAAGAGAATCATGCCAGGTATTTTGTTTTTTATATTTTCTTTCCCCCTTTTAAGAAAAATTAAAATTTGGGCCAGAGAAATAGTACAGCAAGTAAGGCATTTGCCTTGCATGTGACCAACCCAAGTTCCATCCCTGGCATCCCTGAGCTTGCCAGGAATTATTTCTGAGTGCAGAACCAGAAATAACCCACTGAGAGCCACCAGGTGTGTCCACCCCCCAAAAAACCCCCACAAAATATGTCTTTTAAAAAAAGAAAAAAAAAAGAATAAAATTAACCTACATTATCGTACACTTATGTAACTTAAAGAAGTCTCCCTCCACCCCCAATCTTCCTTTTTTGGGGAGAATTACTTTGTGTTATTTATTTTTTCATTTTCTGTTGTCATATTTTGTCTCAGTGTTACTGCATAAAGAAACAACAACAAAAATTTCTTTTTTCTGATGTAATTAAACTTAGAAAAAATGATTAATATGTTACAGATAAAGGAAATTGGGATCAGAACATTTAAACACTATAAGACAGACTGCTCATATTTGATGTAAAACCACCATTTCTCCAGATTAAAGATCATAAAATAATGGGCTTGTATCTCAGAATTAATTCTAAAATAGATTTACCTAAAATATATGATCAACTTGACTAATTATGTAATGTCTACCACAGAACAACAGACTATAAATCTAATGCTGTAATTCAAACCTAGCAATGGTCTTTTCTTTCTATGACTTCCTTGCATTTTGTTTTGTTTTTCTTTCTATTTTTTGTCATAATACCATGATTACCAAGTTAACTTGTTCATAATGCAGTCATTTCAGGCACTGGATTGGTTCAAAACCAATTTCATCACTAGTGTGACCCTCCCTCCACCACTATCTCCAGTCACCCTCCCACCACCATATCTTGCCTCTATGCAGGCACAAACAAATACTTCATATTGCTTGTTAAAACCCTAAGGCAACTGGAATTATCAAATCTTCCTGAGAAGGTCAAAGAGGTATCAGCTTAGACCAAACTACTTGTGAAATTTTGGTGGCCATTATTTTCATCTGGCGCCTACTACACCCCTAATCTTTCTAAATTGGTACATTGTCGTTATTGTTGATAAATACAAATTATATTATTTACCATATTTACTGTACATACTTCTCATGTTGAACTTTTAAACAAGAAGGCTTTTGAAAGCAGTTATATTTCTCTCTTTTTTAAAAAAACAAAAAACAACCTTTTTTCCTCCAATATACCTTCACATTTAGTTTCTTTGATGCTAAGGTTCTGTTTTGAGGAGGCATAGCCTGTATCATTAAGCAGCTCTTCTGTCCTGGTAGGAGTTAATTTGTCACATGAGATTTAATTTGCCCTTCACTATGGTATTTCATTTCAGTGGTGGGGCCCTACTCAATTTCATAGTCTCTGGCCTGTCAATGGCAACCTAGCAACTGTAGAGTGCTATGCCTGGAGCAGGGCTCTGGGCAGAAGCCTGGGTAGAAGTTAATCATTTCCAGCTGTAGATTAGTGAAGTCGTGTGATGTCCCTAAGCCATCACGTACTGCAGTCAATCAATACACACAAAAGATGCATTTATCTAAAGACCTGAAAACATATTCATTTAATTATACAACGTTGCTTAATGGGTAAAACTAAATCATTCCAGTTTGTAAAACTGAAACATTCATCAAAATAAATTATTCCAATGATTAATTTTCTTAGGAGCCATAGCATGTTAAATTCTGCTGAGGTATTAAAATCTACCTTTTCAATTTCAAGACCAAAATATCTGGTCTCCTATTAAAATGACCAAAGACTAATATTAAACCAGGCTTTTAAAGCTACAGCTTAAGTTGTACCTGAGCATGAGAGAGACATTCCAGTTATTATTAATAACAAAAATGCCAAAATCAGACATTATGACCTAAGGAAAAAAAGGAAACATGAGAATTTTCTGATGTATGTGAGCACATCTGAATCTGTAAAGGAGGTGACTTTTATTAAGCACCAATTTTGTGCATAGTTTTTGGCAGACATTATCTTTTTAGGGAGAATGTATAATTATAGCTTATGGAATTCTAGTTTTTGGTCTGCTTGAATCTCAAGTCCGGTTTCCTACACTGCACTGGATACTGACCCCCCAGAAGTCTCAAAATAGAAAAAGAATAGTGGAATGATCCATGGTACAGTTGATGGAAAGTGGGCAATGAGTGGAAGTGGGCAATGAGTGAGAAATCTGGAACATTAAGAAACAGAAGGGGGCCCGGAGAGATAGCACAGCAGCATTTGCCTTGCAAGCAGCCGATCCAGGACCAAAGGTGGTTGGTTCGAATCCCGGTGTCCCATATGGTCCCCCGTGCCTGCCAGGAGCTATTTCTGAGCAGACAGCCAGGAGTAACCCCTGAGCACTGCCGGGTGTGGCCTAAAAACCAAAAAAAAAAAAAGAAAAAAGAAAAGAAAAAAAAAGAAAAAGAAGGATGTATAGCAGTAATCCATTTTTTTGGGGGGGCCACACCCAGCGGTGCTCAGGGGTTACTCCTGGCTATCTGCTCAGAAATAGCTCCTGGCAGGCACGGGGGACCATATGGGACACCGGTATTCAAACCAACCACCTTTGGTCCTGGATCGGCTGCTTGCAAGGCAAACGCCGCTGTGCTATCTTTCCGGGCCAGTAATCCAATTTTCTATTATGCCTGATGTTCCAACATTTTTAGTTCCAAGGAGCTGGCTTCCTAGCTTGAGCCTCAACTGTGCTCCCTGATGGATTCAGCATGGTTGGCCTTATTTCTAGCAGGGGTTCTATACCAGAAAAGCATACACTAGCTTCAGCAGTTTGGAGGCTTTAGGAAAAGAGGAGGAGCCTGGTGAGTGGCACCATTTCTGAAGTCTCCATGTCAGAGAGAGGCAACAGCAGAGAGGTCAAAGAATTACATGATTCTGCCCTCACTCCTTTTATTTTTTTTAAATAAAAGATGAATGAATAAAGAATTTATGATATATCTACACAATGAGACACATTACATAGATGTTAAGAAAAATGATTATACGTGGACTAATATGGAGAGTATTAGGCTGAGTGAAATAAGTCAGAGGGAGAGGGATAGACAGAATGACTGCATTCATTGGGGGTTGGAGAGGTGGCACAAGCAGCAGTAGGACATCTGCCTTGCACACACTAACCTAAGACGGACCTAGGTTTGATCCCCGGCACCCCATATGGTCCCCCAAGAAAGGAGTGATTTCTGAGCCTAGAGACAGGAGTAACCCCTGAGCGTCACCGGCTGTAGCCCAAAAACCACACACACACACACACAAAAATGATAACATTCATTGGGATAAAAAAAAAAATAGAATGGTATAATACCCAAAGACAATAGAGGAAAGGACCAGGACTACTGGTCCATGGTAGGAGACTTGCTACAAAAAGCAGGGGAGGGCCCGGAGAAATAGCACAGCGGTGTTTGCCTTGCAAGCAGCCAATCCAGGACCAAAGGTGGTGGTTGTCCCATATGGTCCCCAGTGCCTGCCAGGAGCTATTTCTGAGCAGACAGCCAGGAGTAACCTCTGAGCACCGCCGGGGGTGGCCCAAAAACAAAAACAAAAAAACCCAAACAAACAAACAAACAAACAAAAAAAAGCAGGGGAATGCAATCAGGGCAGAGAAGGACCACTTTGACTACAATAGTTGGAAATGAAAACTCTGGACAAGTACTGAATTCTGAAATTGATATGCATGATACCCCTTCAGTCACTCCTTCCATCTTTCCTTCCAGGGGCAACAGATTGCATCTTGGCCTGAAAAGTCTCTGCCTCTGCTTTCTCCCCCATAAATTTTATGTATATCTTGCCCTGACTTGGAGTCTGTATCTCAAAGGACCAGCTCCATCCCAGCATCTTGCCCCATATCCCCACATTTCATGTGACTTGGTAGTTTTAGCATGCAGAGAAAAGGGAGCTTTGAGCGCTTGCCTGGGTTTTGTGCACTTGCTTTTAAATATACCTGACTTTCACCTTCACCCCATGACTGTTTGGATACATTTTACAGGATAAACAGATGGGACAAGATCTCTTTTGTTTGTTTGTTTGTTTTTGGGTCACACCCGGCGGTGCTCAGGGGTTACTCCTGGCTGTCTACTCAGAAATAGCTCCTGGCAGGCACGGGGGACCATATGGGACACCGGGATTCGAACCAACCACCTTTGGTCCTGGATCAGCAGCTTGCAAGGCAAATGCTGCTGTGCTATCTCTCCGGGCCCAAGATCTCTTGAACCTTGAATTCTTGATATGTGATCCCTTTAGTGGCCATCAGCTGGTGAGATGATGAGACCAGGAAAATCAGGTTATAAGCATATGAGAAACATCCTACTGAACTGATAGCAATTGCTCTCATAAACAATAAAAGCCTTGTGTTTGGTTTCTAGGACAAATATTATAATCATATTGTATTTTGAAGATAGACAAAATAATGGCAAGAATGTATGTTTTACTTGCTATTGACTAAGGACTGTTCTTAGCCCTTTACTTGATTTTTCTAAGGCAGACAGGACTATATCTATTATCCATTTTTTTTTTTTTTTTGGTTTTTGGGCCACCCCAGTAGCACTCAGGGGTTACTCCTGGCTATTCGCTCAGAAATCTGCTCCTGGCAGAATCAGGGAACCAGATGGGATGTCAGAAATCGAACCCAGGTCTGTCCTGAGTCGCCACATACAAGGTAGGTGCCCTACTGCTGTGCTATCACTCTAGGTTTATCTATTTCTTATATGCCAAATAAAACCCTATTTTTGTTTGAATAATGTGCAGACCTGGGGGTTAGACTTATGTCTCTATATATGACATTTATATTCTATGAAATTCCTGCTTCATTTGCATGTTGGAAATGGGGAGGTGGGGTTGGTGGCCACAAACAGTTATATGTGAGAGACCTAAGTGGAAGTTAGCTGGACTGGGAAGCAAAGACTAGGCAATCCAATATGTTGCTCATTGAGAGGACAGGGCAACATCCCTCACCCACTTCAGGTCTTTGACTCAAATATCACCCTTTCTAATGACACAGAGCACCCTGCTTAAAATTGTGTGATCTGGCACAGAGTACCCAAAACAAAAATAAACATAGCTGAAGAACACACAGAATCTTACACACACGTGTGGGATAAGGAACCTACCTGACCTATTTGATGATTCTTGGTACAAAGAAGGGAAGAAGATAAATGATTTGAAGCTTATATGAAAACCTTCACTTTGTGCTCTGCCTGAGCTGTAAAGCTGAGTTGCTCAGGGCACAATGACAGCTTCTGACTCTCATTCAAACCACCCTTTCTTGGCTGTGGCGAGGTGTATGGAGCCTTGGGCCATTATGGTTAGAATGGAAAGAGGGAAGTGATCAGGTTCTGTATCTTAATGGTGTGCTCAAAAAAATGTGCTCACTGATTGGCAGTAGACTCTGAGAGAAAAAAAAAATAGAGTGATTTTTAAGGCTTTAGCCTGAGCTCTAAAGCAAGGAGATTGACAGGGATTAGTTGGCCATTATTTATGTACAGGTGCTCATTTACCCCTTATTAAAATGTTTCAAATAAAATATTCTTAACTAGACTTAATCAAAAGACTCAAAAATTTAAGGAATAGGGGCCAGAGTGATAGCATGGAGGTAAGGCCTTTGCCTTGCATGTAGAAGGACGATGGTTTGAATCCCCACATCCCATGTGGTCCCCTGAGCCTGCCAGGAGTGATTTCTGAGCATAGAGCCAGGAGTACCCCTGAGCGCTGCTGGGTGTGACCCAAAACAAAACAAAACAAAACAAAAAAGGAGTAAAGACTGCTTCACAGCCAAAAGTCGCTTGTCTTGAGCCATATAGATGGCTAAATGGGCATTTCTGACTTTTGGAGTACCTAAGACATTTTTTGGAGTGGGTGGAACATTGTGCTTGTGTCACACCCACTTACTTCTGACACTGTACTCCTAGAAGGGCTTGGGGACTATACATGATGCTGGGGCTCAAAGTCAGGTTGGTTGTGCGCGAGACAAATGTTTAACCTGCTGTACTATCTCTCCAGCCCTTGAACATTTTAAAATTAATTTTTATTCCTTATAGTTACCAAGTTGTTCACGTTTGAGCTGCAGTTATGCAATGTCCAGCACCCATCTCTTCTCAACTGTACATTTCTTGTGACCAATGTCACCAGTTTCTCTCTTGCCTTTCCTCGTACACTCTCCCCCATGCCCGCTTCTATGGAGTAATGTTTTAATTAATTTTTGAAAACTATTTTTAATTCTCAAAAAAAAAGTTTCTCTCATGAACAGTTTTAAAGAAGAGTGTTTAATATTCTCAAGAGAATTTAAATTTCTCCTTTGATTTGAGGGTGCTTTTATATAATTTTTTTTCTTTTCTTTTCAATTATGACACCACATTTACAAATCTGATAATAGATTTGTTTCATGCATACAATGTTCCCACATCAATTGCACCACCAGTGTCACCCTCCCTTCATCAACATCCTCAGGTTCTCTCTTATGCCACAAAGTACTCCCTTGTCAGGCACATAATAAATTGATTTCATAATACTTGTTCCAATAAAACTTAAAGGAATGACAAATGGAATTATTAGAAAATACATCAATCTTTCCCAATACAGTAGAGAGAAACCATATACATGGTTAGTACATATTACACTCAATGTTCATGTTTGTCCTATTTAGAGAAGTTCTTTTAACTCTTCTTGAAAAACTGGTCTGAAGGCCATGAATTCTTTAAACTGTTGCTTATCCATGCTTATTTATACTACTCCTTCAAATCTGAATGATAATCTGAATGATAAGCTGGACAGAGTTTTTTTAAATACTATATTTAAACACCTTGATTACAAACATGATTGTGGTTAGGTTTCAGTCATGTAAAGAACACCCCCCTTCACCAGTGCAACATTCCCACCACCAATGTCCCAAATCCTCCTCCATCCCAACCCACCTCCACTGTACTCTAGACAGGCTTTCCACTTCCCTCATTTATTCACATGATTATGATAGTTTTCTTTTTTCTTTTTTTCTTTTTTTTTTGGTTTTGGGCCACACCCGGTGACGCACAGGGGTTACTCCTGGCTATGCGCTCAGAAGTTCCTCCTGGCTTGGAGGACCATATGGGACACCGAGGGATCGAACCACGGTCCGTCCAAGGCTAGCGCAGGCAAGGCAGGCACCTTACCTCTAGTGCCACCGCCCGGCCCCATGATTATGATAGTTTTCAGTGTAGTTATTTCTCTAACCTCACTCATCACTCTTTGTGGTGAGCTTCATGAAGTGAGCTGGAACTTCCAGTCCTCCTCTCTTTGTCTCTGAGGATTGTTGCAAAAATGTCTTTTATTTTTCTTAAAACCCATAGATGAGTAAGACTATTCTGCATCTATCTCTCTCCCTCTGACTTATTTCACTCAGCCTAATAGATTCCATGTACATCCATGTATAGGAAAATTTCATGATTTAATCTCTCCTAATGGCTGCATAATATTCCATTGTATATATGTACCACAGTTTCTTTAGCCATTCATCTGTTGAAGGGCATCTTGGTTGTTTCCAGAATCTGGCTATTGTGAATAGTGCTGCAATAAATATAGGTGTGAGGAAGGAATTTTTGAATTGTATTCTTGTGTTCCTAGGATATATCCCTAGGAGTGGTATAGCTGGATCGAATGGGAGCTCAATTTCCAGTTTTTGGAGGAATCTCCATATCACTTTCCATAAAGGTTGGACAAGATGGCATTCCCACCAGGAGTGGATAAGAGTTTCTTTCTCTCCACATCCCCGCCAGCATTGTTTGTTCTCATTCTTTGTGATGTGTGCCAATCTCTGTGGTGTGAGATGGTATCTCATAGTTGTTTTGATTTGCATCTCCCTGATGATTAGTGATGAGGAGCATTTTTTCATGTGCCTTTGGCCATTTGTATTTTTTTTTTTTATCAAAGTGTCTATCCATTTCTTCTCCCCATTTTTTGATGGGATTAAATGTTTTTCCTTGTAAAGTTGTCAGTGCCCTGTATATTTTGGGTATTAGCTTCTTATATGATGGGTATTGGGTAAATAGTTTCTCCCACACGGTGAGAGGCTGTATCCTGGGCACTATTTCCTTTGAGGTGAAGAAGCTTCTGAGCTTAATGTATTCCCATCTGTTTATCTCTGCTTCCACTTGTTTGGAAAGTGTAGTTTCCTCCTTGAAGATGCCTTTAGTCTCAATGTCATGGAGTGTTTTACCTATGTGTTGCTCTATATACTTTATGGAATGAGGTCTGATATCAAGGTCTTTAATCCATTTGGATTTTACCTTCATACATGGTGTTAGTTGGGGGTCTATGTTCGCTTTTTTGCAAGTGGCTAACAAGTTCTGCCAACACCACTTGTTGAAGAGGCTTTCCCTGCTCCACTTTGTCAAAAATTAGGTAATTGTATGTCTGGGGAACATTCTCTGAGTACTCAAGTCTATTCCACTGATCTGAGAGTCTGTCTTTATTCCAATACCATGCTGTTTTGATAACTATTCCTTTGTAATACAGTTTAAAGTTGGGGAAAGTAACACCTCCCATATTCTTTTTCCCAAGGATTGCTTTAGCTAGTTGAGGGTGTTTATTGTTCCAAATGAATATCAGAGTTATTGAGGTGAGGTGTCCTTTTGGTTGGGTTTTTGCATTAGATCCTCTATACTCTTCTGGCTTGCAGTTTCATTTTATAGATCTGCTATACATTTTATGGCCTTTTCTTAGTATGTAAATTCTTTTTTTATTTTGCTGCTTTCAGTGTTCTCTCTATTTTTGAATTTTTTTATATTTATTTTTGTCATCTTGTCATTTTGAATACAATATGTCTTGTAGTTTTCCTAGTTGAGTTTATTTTTACTGGCTTCTTGTTTCTTGATCACTCTACCTGTAATCATCAAACTTAGGATATTCTTATTGATGATTATTTTAACTACTGATTTTTCATCACATTTGCCTTCCTGTCCTGCAGTCTTCAATGCTTCTTATATTGTTCCTCTTAAACTCATCCCATAGTTCTTTGGTATACTGTTCTCATCCCAGAGTTCTCTGGTATACTGTTCATTTCAGAATATTTTCTAGTTTCCTAGTGACTTCTTTTTTCTCATCTTTGAAGCCCTATGATCTTTTGCTCAGCTTTTGTTATTCAACTATTCAGAGTTTCCATTAATATTTTGTTTGTTTGTTTGTTTTTGGAGGCAATGCTCAGGGGTTATTCCTGGCTCTACGCTCAGAAATCACAGCCGGCCGGCTCAGGGGACCATATGGGATGCCAGGATTCGAACCAGCGACATTCCACATGCAAGGCAAACACCTTACCGCTGTCTATCTCTCCGGCCCCCCATTAACATTTTTTTAATATCATCTAAAATGTTCTTCATTTTTGTCATTTCTGACTGCAATAGATAGGTTTTTCTTCTTTCTTTTTTCTTTTTTTTTGGCCGTACCTGTCATAGCTGGGGGTTACTCCTAACTCTGCACTTAAGAATTATTTCTGGTGGGCTTGGAGGACCATATGGAATGCCAAATTGAACCTGTGTTGGCTGTGTGCAAGACAAATGTCTTACTGCTATACTATTCCTCCAGCCCTTAGAAGTTTTTGTTGTTGTTGTTGTTGTTTTTTAACTCTCAGACTTTCATGTGCTTTGTTGACTACCTGTGCTATTGTTTTTTTTTGAACTCCCTGGAATGATGGTGGTGGCACATAAAATGTCAGGTATAGATCTTTGCTGGAGACCTTAGCTCCAACACTTTAAGCTCTTTTCTACAGTTATGATGTCAGATTTTATCAAATATTTTTCTGCATCTATTTGATTACATAAAGTCTTTCATTTAATTAGTTTCTGACTTATTTTCTACTGACATTTTACTCCCCAGATCACTCATAGTGAGTGATCTTCCTGTGTTTTCCTCCTTTTTTTTTAAAGTCCACTTATTTCTGGATTCAGTTGGTTCTATTTCATTAATATAAAACCATAAAATCTGGTCAGTGACTCAGGGGGAGCACTCTTTTTGAAGAGATAACCACAAAAGCAACCTAGTCATGGCAGTAGTTTTATTTCTCTTCTATCTCAAACAAAGAGGTCTAAATGAATGTTGAGGACTGGAGGTGGAGTTCTGATGTTGACTGAAGCACCACATTACTGGATGAAAATGAGAATTTTATTAATGATACCTTTCATATTCAGTGTGAAGTTTCATCCACATAAACTCTAAAAATTGAGACAGATACTCTTATTGTTATAACTCAAAGGTTTTAATAGCACAGAAATAAAAGTTTCATATTTATAAATAAATCAATTTAATGTTAAATTTGCTATTTTATCACATATAAAAATAATGAACAAAAATAAAGGAGGACTAGTTATATGGCTCAGTAGTAGAATATGTCTTGCATGTGTGAAATCTGGGTTCAAAATCAAGCATTGCAAATAAATGGAATAAGGAAGAAAAGTTTTATGAAGTTTCCAAAGAGCACTCCACCAAGGATAGCTTTCCTAAAGTTATCCATATTATATTTCTTGCATTTTGGACAGGCCAAGATTGAGAAGGATGGACCGCTCCAATTCTAAATACTCATCATAGTCCATTTTCAATTCAGCATCGAGTTGTTCTTTTGTCTTCTTATATGTTTTCTAGGAGAAGAAAATGAGCACATTTTTTTTGTTAATGAGCACATCCTTTGTAAAAACACTGACAACTAGAAGTCTTGAAAATGAGAAGGGGCTGTTTTTAAGCATTTGATCTGGTTATTCACTCTGGAAGATCTTTGTGGAAAGGTGGGAGAACACTTAAAACAGTGAGGGGAGCTATTGTCTACTCTGAGGGCAGTAAAGATCCAAGAAGAGGAAGGTGAGCAAATTCAGCATAATCCTAGAAATGCAGCAGATGGAATTTCCTGGTATCAGGGCTGGGGTTGGGCGTCAAGGACAGGAAGGGTTTCAGACAGTCTGCAAGCTCCTACTGAGTACTTCACCATGACAAAGGGAGAAGCACCATGAGAAGAGAAAGAATAATAGTAAGATTAATTCAGAAATATATTTTGCACAACTATGCTCATTGGAAATAGTCAAGACAGGCAAATAACTGGTGTTTGATGACACAAAGAGGATGGTGAGGATTAGGAAACTGTGGTATATTCTACACACTATATTCTCTTAATAATTACTATTCAGCTATAATAGAAATTACTGTTTAGCTATAAGAAAATATGAAATCTTGGGGCCCGGAGAGATAGCACAGCGGCATTTGCCTTGCAAGCAGTCGATCCAGGACCAAAGGTGGTTGGTTTGAATCCCGGTGTCCCATATGGTCCCCCGTGCCTGCCAGGAGCTATTTCTGAGCAGACAGCCAGGAGTAATCCCTGAGCACCGCTGGGTGTGGCCCAAAAACCAAAAAAAAAAAAAAAAAATAAATAAAATATGAAATCTTGCCTTTTACTATAACTTACAGCTAGAAGAGGCCATTAAAAGAAATTAGAGGGGCCGGGCGGTGGCGCTAAAGGTAAGGTGCCTGCCTTGCCTGCGCTATCCTTGGACGGACCGCGGTTCGATCCCCCGGTGTCCCATATGGTCCCCCAAGCCAGGAGCAACTTCTGAGCGCATAGCCAGGAGTAACCCCTGAGCGTTACCGGGTGTGGTCCAAAAACAAAAAAAAAAAAAAAGAAATTAGAAGGATAAGGACAAATACTAGCTTTCTCATTCATATTTTGGTATATAAAGTAACAAAGCAAAGGAATGGACAATATCAAATGGTAATCTCTTGGCATCTGAATACAGATGGGATGGGGAGGGAAGAGGCTGCCTAGCAGTGAGCTCTTTCTCCAGCCATGGTACACTAAGCTTTTATTATTTAAAATTTTTTTCTTTTTTTTTTTTTTCTTGATTTTTGGGCCACACCTGGTGATGCTCAGGGATTACTCCTGGCTATCCCCTCAGAAATCACTCCTGGCTTGGGGACCACATGGGAATCTAAGGGATTGAACCATGGTCCACCCTGGGTCAGTGCGTGCAAGGCAAACGCCCTACCACTGTGCCAGCACTTTAGCCACTATAATTTAAATTTAGAGAATAAATTTGGGAGGGGGAACCACACAAGGCTGTACACAGGGATAAGTCCTGGCTCTGTGTTCAGGAATCACTTCTGCTTATGCCAGGGACCATATTGGCTGCTGGGGACCCAATCTGGGTCAGCTGCGTGCCAGGCAATTGCTATGGCCACTGCGGCCATTTTAGTTCCTCACTTGAGAGAATAATTTTAAAGAGCTATTTTTCTCCTTTGAACGTTCCCAGTGATTGATACTTGCTTGTCTGCTGTCTTCTTGCCATGTCCTTTCTCTTTCCTTCTTCCCATTCTTCCTTCTTAACTTTATTACCTCATATTACAATGAGTCTTAGTAAATTAAACATTTCAAGTCCTCAATATAATGCCTGGCATCCAGATAGCACTTAATTCAGTAAGTTCCCCTTCAAAAACCAGAACTTAGGAGGGGAGGAGTAGACAGTGTTACTTGATTACCTCAGTCCATCACATATGCCACAGATGCTGTAGATTTTCCTTTACTTTTTGGTAATACAATGTTTTCAGGTATCTGAGAGTCTAGGCCAGGATAATGTCAATTCTAAAAATGCATCCCTACCTTGCTCTTCAGCCTATCTCTGTAGAGGCTATGCTTATACCTTTTTGGAAGTCTGGTTTGGAAGTTTGGTTTTGGATGCCTGGTTTGAATCTATAGCTACTGAGCAAGAAGAATCTATGTGGCTAGGGATGAGCTCTCTCAGTCTCACCTGCTATGTGTGTGTCCACTGGCCCTTTCTATACCCCCTCTGTCAGATCAATTCAAGCAAATCTCTTTGATTTAACTTTCAATTTTCAAGACTCAGGCCCTAGTCCCTAAGTTTTTAATTACTTCTCCACAATGTTCTAGTCTGGTTCATTGATAGCTCCCAACTCTTGGATTTTTGTGACTCAGCAAGCTTCCTGACAGATGGAAGGAGCTAATGTTCACATTGCCAGTAACTTCCTCTCATAGTGTTTCCTTAAAGGTCTCCCTATGATGAGACTAGTATTACAAAATCAGAAAATGGGAATTGCTTGGTTATCCAATACCTGCTCTAAATATGTATATCCTATCCTTCTGTCTTGTTCCCCATAATTCTTGTTTCTCTTCTGTAGCCTCAGGAGTAGATAATTGACTAAGATCGCAAAGTTCTTATTAATTCTTTCCTCTTAATAGTTCCATAAAGATGGTGGAGATAGTATCCATGGTACTATCTTCCCTGACCCAATTGCTAGCACTTTCTATATGCCAGTCATTGGCTAAATGCTCTACTATTTTGACACAAATTATGGAGCACATGGAAATGCTACTTTCCCAGTTCTGTGTATCTAGCTGAATTTCCACTTAGAAAATTCCCTATTTTATATGCTATTAGAACTGTAATTACTGTTTTTTTTTTAAAGTGAGTAGTCTTTTGACTCAGTGTTTGCAAAAAGATGGGGATATGATTTCACCCAGGTTGAAGTACACTGCCAGAGTCCAAGGGGGCCTTTGGTTTGTTGGATGCCAATCAGGCAGGACTCTGAGAAGATACTTCAAGCCTTTTGTAATAGAGAAGCCAGGGACCTTATGTCAAAACTCTAGGCCTGGAGAGGAAGAAAGAGGGATAGAGAGCTGGGTTTGGAACCAGTAAGGTCACATTGAGGACCAGGTGAAAGGAACAGGTATATAAATTAAAGAATAAACAGTCAAAAAAGTTATAGCCAAAGGTCTGTTGAAATCAGGGATAAAAGCAGTAGACAGGAGTAGAAACAGTTTGGCCAGTTTGCTGCTCCAACTGCCTCTTCCAACTGCCACATTACTTTCCATACCTATTCTCCATTCTGGAGGGGATGTGGGGAGAGTAAATGACATTTTATAGCTCCAGTCAGCCAATAATAGTTGATTAAGGTCTTTCTTAAGGGGCAGACCCTTTTTATGGCTGGTGCTGGATTGGTGCTGGGGAAATACAATAATGTAGGACAAGAGTACATGGTTACCTAATCTCTGGCAATTGGGAGTTAACACATAAACACCAGCCCTGGGAGATCCATGTGTGACATTACCCTGCTTATACTAATACAAGTTGTGAACAGTTGCTAGTACTTTCTCTCTTATTGATTGATTGATTGTTATTTTAGTCCACATCAGTTGGTGCTCAGGGGTTACTAACTCCTGGCTTTGCAGAGACTCACTCTGGTGATGCTTGGGGTCCTTTTGAGATGTCTGAGAATCAAATCCACATTAGCCAGGTACAAGGCAAGAGCCCTTTCTGCTTGCTGTACTTCTCCTGCCAATTGCTAGCACTTATTAGGTGCCAGTCATAGGCTAAGTGCTCTAGCTATTTTTTTCTTTTTTCTTTTTTTTTTTTTTTTTGGTTTTTGGTTTTGGGTCACACTCGGCAGCGCTCAGGGGTTACTCCTGGCTCTATGCTCAGAAATCACCCCTGGCGGGTACAGGGGACAATTTGGGATTCAAACTACCATCCTTCTGCATGAAAGGCAAAAGCCTTACCTCCATGCTATCTCTCCGGCCCCTGCTCTAGCTATTTTAACATAAATTATCTCCACCAGAATCATCTGAGGTTGGTTGTTACTATTTCACCTTTAATCAGCAGTTGCTTCTAAGAAAGTATATATATATATATATATATATATATATATATATATGTTTTGGTTTTGGGTATATATATTTATTTATATATAATATACTTATATATTATATAAGGAGGTATATATATTTGGTTTTGGGGCCAAACCCATGACATTCAGGGGTTTCTCCTGGCTCTGCACTCAGAAATCACTCCTGGCAGGCTTGGGGGACCATATAGTACACCAGGGATCCAACTCAGGTCCATCCTGAGTCAGCATGTGCAAGGCAAACGCCCTTTCACTGTGTTATTGCTCTGGCCCCAGGAGGTATATTTCTAATGATAATGAGTTGTCTTTCTTTAAACACTCTTTCCATGCTTTATATAGAACAAAGTGGCTCTTTAAATTCAGTGCTTTTGTTTGACTCCTCTTAATATATTACAGTAAGATTCACATCTGGCTGCACACTTGTTTGTCTGTTTATATAAGAGCTCCCCTTTAATAAAATGTCTACTATTTGTTAAGTTAATGAATGGAGGCCTTATAGTAATTGTAGAGCAGTTATTAGTATTTCTGCTTTCAAAATAAATAGAACTGACTCTCTGATGCAAATAGTCCTGTGAAACTGTGAAAGTGTTCACATTTTGAATTATTGTATCTTTAAATGATATTTCAATACTACCCTATTTGAAGTGATATAAACTTAAATTGAGTAAAATTTTGTTCTGTATTCTTATTGAGTAAAAACCAATCAGATAAATGCCTTGGTGGGATGTGTAGTAGAAGAGGAAAATAGCTCAACAGGCTGAGCACATGTTTTACATACCTGTCCACTAACACAGTGCACTATTCAACCTCTGTGGTAGAAATAGGAGTAGCCTCACCACAGGATGAGGCTACCAAAACAAAGCAAAACAAAAATTCCAGAGAGAGAGAGAGAGAGAGAGAGAGAGAGAGAGAGAGAGAGAGAGAGAGCATAAGAAAACACTAAAGTGCAAACTTTCTATAGAAGTTATGGAATAAAACCAAATATATATTCCCACCGGGATTAGAAGAAAGCAACTGCAACTTACAATTTTTTTCTTCTCATTTTCCAACTCCATTTGCACCTTTTCTTCTTCACGAATAATTTTACGCTGCTCCACATATTCCAGATGCTTGACTTCTCTCTCAAAATAGTGGTTCATACTTGATAGCTGTTAGAAACAAAAAAAAGAGAGTCTGCATGGAAACCCTATGTTCTCAAGGCTCTGGAAGAATTCTTTTTGTTTTGTATTGTTTTGGGATCACACCTGGCAGCACTCTGGGGTTATTCCTGGCTATACACTCAGAAATCACTCCTGCAAGGCCTGGGGGACCATATAGGACGCTGGGATTCAAACCACTGTCCTTCTGCATGTAAAGCAAACGTCCTACCTCCATGATATTCCAGCCCTCTGGAACAATTCTTGCCCCTACCTGCTACTTTAACCATAGGCCCTTGAGTAGAGGAGTTCACTCAATTGGTGGCCACTGTGCTAAGGTTTAGGGAGCAGCAAATTGGAGAGTTCTAGGAAGGGACTAAGTTTGGAAAGGAAAAGCTGAAAAACTCCTGCACTTTTCTAGCAGAAATAACGAGGGACTGCTTTTGTGTGGATGCAGTGGGGAGGATCTCCCAAACAGTACTCAAAGGCAGCAGGAGCCATCCCAGTGATACTTAACCAATTGGGCCACATGGAGATGCATTAATTCTTAGGTCTAGTGGAATTAGAGTCAGCAAAGAATGCACACAAGTAATGCTTCAGGATGCACTGACAGAGATCAAAATCAGGTACTTGAGCAGGCAAGGCATATGTCATTCCTCCCTAGCTATCTCCTCATTCCCTGGGAATCTCCCTCTTTCCCGTCTTTTCTTCACTTTTGAGATAACAAAAATGAAACTTGAAAAATGCAAGTGAGAATATTAGTGTGGATGATAGAAAGGCTGGAGGCAAAACTGAATAACCCTGTGTGACAGTATGTGGACAGAATACTACAGCAAAGTGCCTAGATAAGGTAAGCAGTAAGGGTCTCAGACTGTTAGTATACAGTCTCAGGCTGCCTGGACTTGCAGCAGATGACAGTTCTGCATATTTCATGTTGGCCTGCTTGTGTTGATCATTTTACATTCATTTCTCTTTTTAAGGACTTGGAAAGTCCCTATGACAGCCTTGTCCATATATTAATAAAAAAAAAAGTTACTACAGTCTCTCCAAAGCAGGTCATCACTGAAATAAGGTTTATTTGCTTTGGTTACAAATGGAGAATAAGATTTAAGGATTTTGAATCTACAAACCAAATCTCTCAAACTGAGTTTCTTTAACTTGGCCTCTTTCCCTGTTGTCTTGACAAGAGAGAACAAAACTTCTCCAGGAGAGAAAATATCACATCATATATTATTTACTTGTTTTTCTCTGTTACAAAATCAACTTAGGTTCTCACACATGCAAAATAAGTGTTTCACCTCCGGACTGTCAACCTGTGAGCTATATCCTTTATCTGATTTTTTGTTGTTGTTTTTGGGCCACACCCAGTGATGCTCAGGGTTACTCCTGGCCATGCACTCAGAAATCACTCCTGGCTTAGGGGACTATATGGGATGCCAAAGTTTGTCCTGGGTCAGCCATGTGCAAGGCAAATGCTTTACCACTGTGCTATCTCTCTGGCCCCCGTTTGTCTGATTTTTTAATTCTCTCATTAGTGTAAAAATGCTGCCACTTCTATTTAATGATGATTATAAAGAGGTTGCCATACCCAGCAATACTCAAAAGTTATTTCTGACTCTCTATTAGGGTATTACTCCAGGTGGTACTTGCAGTGTTATATGCAATGCCAGAGATTTGAACCCATACTTGGGTTGACAGGATGCAAGGCAAGTCCCTTAATTTATCTTTCCACTCCCTTCTCTAAAAGCTGTCATTTCTTTTTTTTTTTTTTTTTGGTTTTTCGGGCCACCCCCGTTTGATGCTCAGGGGTTACTCCTGGCTAAGCGCTCAGAAATTGCCCCTGGCTTGGGGGAACTATACGGGATGCCGGGGGATCGAACTGCGGTCCTTCCTTGGCTAGCGCTTGCAAGGCAGACACCTTACCTCTAGTGCCACCTCGCCGGCCCCTAAAAGCTGTCATTTCTAAACACACTTTTAAAACCCACCTCATCAACATCTGTTCAAATAAATTCCCAAAACTACAAATACTGACCTCATTGGTGGAAGGGTGACTTAATGTCCAAGGAATTTCTAATATATGCAGTGTTCCATAAAAATCAGCTATGGCTATAAATTGCTGCTTCACTGGAAGGTAAAAAATGAAAATGGAATAAAAAATGAGCATTCAGAAAGCTACCTAAGAGATAAAACATGAAATATTTTGTTGTTTTGTGGTTTTCCAAAGAAATTACTGTGGCTGTAATGATCTTCCCATCTCCACAGACATTCGTGACTGGGGAATCTAACATGTCATAGTCATTTTTTCCATTTGGTGAAATGAAAGCTGAAACTCTGAGCCTTTGTCAGCCACTCTGCCCACACAGACCTTGTGTTCGTGGTATCTATATAAAGAGTTGGCTCCTGACTAAACTTTGCCTTCTCTGTGGCTGGGACTTCTGAACAGTCTTGGGAAGAAAGCAGGAACAACACATAGAAATAGTTTCAGAGAAAAATCACGAAGTTAATTTTCACCAAAGATACAGAAAAGTCTTAAAGGACACCACCATCACCCAGATGAATTTCAAAGGAAGAGCCAGAATCAGTTTGGTTTTTTTGTTTGTTTGTTTGTTTTTGGGCCACACCCAGCGGTGCTCAGGGGTTACTTCTGGCTGTCTGCTCAGAAATAGCTCCTGGCAGGCACGGGGGACCATATGGGACACCGGGATTCGAACCAACCACCTTTGGTCCTGCATTGGCTGCTTGCAAGGCAAATGCCGCTGTGCTCTCTCTCTCCGGGCCCCAGAATCAGTTTTAGTATAAAAACAAACTTTGGTTTTAAATAATCCTTTGATCCTTTAAAATGAACATAAAACAATGTGCTTGCGAATTTTAATTTTATATCTCATCATGTGATGTTATTTCCCTTCTAGTTTTCAGAAGATTTGTTTCAAATTGCTAAACCCCAGCTCCTAATCCCCATGCTCAAAACCCATGTTTTGTAACAAAAACTGGAAAGCACAACATGGTTCCTTATAAGCCAAAGCAGTAAATAGATCTGGATGCTAAATATTCTGAAGATTTACTATCTAGTAATAAAGTTTCTTGGAACTAGAGAGATAGTATAGAGGTTAAGGTATTTGCCTTACACACAACTGAATTTTAATTACACACTGAATAATTACACATAACTGAATACAATTCAGTCCCCAGCATCATATGGTTGCTAAGGTGACTATATAAATACATATATATGGCATATGTGTATATATATATATATATATATATATATATATATATATATATATATATGTGGTCACTTGAACACCTTTAGGAGTCACTTTGAGCAATGAATGAGGATAACCTCCTGAACATTTCAAAGTTAATTCAGGATTTAAATAAATATGTGACCTCTTTTCAGGAAGAAAAGTTGCTTGTATTGTACAATGGTGATCCTTAAAAGTGATGATATTTAACATTTGTGAGCTATTAAAAATTTGAAAATACAAAATGTATTCTGTTTAGAAAAGCAGCAGAAAAGGATCACAGAGATGTGGGAATCTACATCTACCTGACCTGGAAAGATGAGAGAGATGCTTTATGTTGTGTAGTTCAAAATTAACTTCTACTTGGCAATTAAATATGCCAAAATTTACCTCAGAAACAATTGTTGATAAAGAAAACTGTGAGGGAGGCTCAGGCAAGAGTCAAGGAAAGGAGTGGGGGAAAATAAGAGAAAACAGGCAAGGGAAGGCAAGGGAAGGGAAAGAAGGGATGGGAAACAAAGGATGGAAAACAAAAACTGGGAAAAGTAATGGTATTTTTTTTAGAAAATATCTGACCTGGTTTCTAAGTTATACAAAATCACAGACAAAAGGATTTAGCTTATTAGATAAGAACTGACATACCAGAGAAAGTCCAGGGTTTGATGAAAGTAATGGAAGTTATACAAATATTTTGCGAATGGGCTGGCTGATGGGTTTTCTCCAATAGATCCCAAATATCAATGTATCCATCTTCTCGGCCAATATAAAAGACTCCAGGCCTAGTCAAGGACCAGTGCCCTGAGGTGTACCGTTTTGCTGAGCAGCATGACTGAAGCAGAGGTCCAGCCTTTAAATATTTTTTAACAGACAAATTAAAAGCTTTTTACTACTTAGTGTGAGGAATTTTCCCCCACAACTTCAAGTACAAGTCACATCGCTCTAATTATGTAACAATAGACTTAGACCCATTAGGATTTCTCATTCTCTTTTCTGGTACAATGTTTATATAATATCACTGGCTCATTTCTTGAATGCTCTCTTACTGTGTCATACCCCTGTTTAGTGATTTGGGGGAGTTGACCACACCTGGTGGTTGTTGGACATTATGTGATGCTGAGGATTGAACCTCTGATGCTTGCATACAAACCTGTGTTTAGCCCATTGAGGTAATTTCCCAGTCCTTTAATGATTACTTTTTTTTTTTAATAAAAGATAAAACCTTCTAAGTGAGCTCTGATAGTTTTAAACAACTATTGCTAAAAATCCACTGTTCTTTTTGTGGAGATGGGAGAATAATAGATAAGTAAGATTAGGAGGATAATACTTTGTTTTGTTGTCATGGAAACAGCTGAAGTGGCCAGGAAAAGCAAAGAAAAAGCCAGTTTTAGCTATGAGCTTCATCCAATGGATTAAATTGTTTACAAGAGATTTCAATCTATCAAAGCTTCCTAAAAAAATTTTTTTATGAAAGATAATTGCCTTTTTGGAGTATTTTCATGGAGATAGAAGATCCCTTGGTCATGCTTCTCCCACTGTCTATCTATTATACCTGTGGAACTTGGACTAAACCACAGAACCATCTTTTTATGCATCAGAAACTAAATAATGGTCTGGTAGGAAACACAGAATGACACAACTCATGGATACTCCAAGCAGTTCTTGTCACATCAGATAACTCTTTCTGTTTTTGTGGTTAATCAATATCCTCACACCTCTGTAGTCTTTGAGTGATCGTCCTCCATCTATTTTTAACTATTAAAAACAGCTTCTTTATCATTAGTTCAAAAGAATTGCACACAAAAGTGCATTGGTACAGAGCAAAATTTCTTTTTGTAGTAATTTCTTAAGTCGTAGTTAACACTTAAGTAGTTATCAACATTTTCAAAGACAAAATAACTCATATATACTTGCGATTTTGATATTTGTGTAGGTCTGGCAGCATTTGAGGACACCAAAGCCACATATGAGTACATATGATGGTGCTCAAAGAAGAGAACATGAAGTTGTGGGAATAGAACTCAAGGCCTCCCACATGCCATGTGTGCATGTGATCTTCCACTTGAGCCATACCCCAACTTCTATTTACTTACATAAAATTCATATAGTATCTATATACTTAATCCAAAGAACATGTATAATTTATTAAAAAAATATACTGCAGCTATAAAATACATGCTTCTATTTTCATGTTTTATCTTTTTTTTTTTTTAATTTTTTGGGCCACATCCGTTTGATGCTCAGGGGTTACTCCTGGCTAAGCACTCAGAAATTGCCCCTGGCTTGAGGGGACCATATGGGACACCGGGGGATCGAACTGTGGTCCTTTCTTGGCTAGCGCTTGCAAGGCAGACACCTTACCTCTAGCGCCACTGCGCCAGCCCCTTTATCATCTTAAATAGCTTACCCAAGGAACATATCAACCTGTACTACCATTAAAAATACTGATTTTCACACTTTTGCCTCACTAGATTTTCTCCATCTTTCTAGATTTTTTCAGTTTCACTTTATCTGCTTGGCTCAAGGTATCTCTTCATTCTGACTACCTCACTATGCCCACACATATCTCAGGTCTACCACAGCTTTCTTAGTTTTTTTTTTTCAGAACCTTCTGACATATTCCTGGTGCAAAAGCAAGGTTGACAAATTTATTGTTTCTCCTTGGGCCTCCTCAAACAGGAATCAATACCTCATCTTGTATTTGAAGGGGAAGAAGAAGCACAAATCTAAGTCAGCTGGTCCACAATCTATTTCCAAGAAGAGATCTTCAAAGGTTTCAGAGAACAAGGGGTTTGTCAAGTCTGTTTGCTCCCCTCAGGAAAAAAGCAAATGGTTCTATTTCAAAGGCTTCCAGTGGCTCTGCTGACATGCTGGAACTCAGACCATCTGTTCCAATTTCTCTAAAAGTGCCCCCTGGGTACTGTTAGGTCACAATAGTCTGTGCTCTTATTGTGTTTCTGTAACAAAGGACCATACACCCACTTCTTTGTTTTGTAGGCAACTTACTGTAACCCCTTCTTTCCAGATGGCAAGGTTCCACCCCCCAATGGTGAGGATGATGTCCTTGTAGAAAGGTGATCTCTGAACTGTGTGAACAGTTCCATCATGGACAGCATAGAGGTATGCTGGCTTCTTTGCTGTTGGAGTGGAAAGATCATCAGATCATCTTTCATCTTTAATTATATGGGTTACATTTCTACAAGAAACATTAGACAGTCTGGGGGACAGGCAAGTTCAAGATGGCCAGGTCTTGTGTCAAGATAATGATACCTGAGAGTAGAAAAGCAAAAGTTTCAAGCCATTTGCAGGGGACAGCTGCTCCTGTAGGAAACTTCCCTCCAGGGCTACTTTTTAGGTTCAGAGGAAACACTGTATGCTCTCATTTATTCTTTCTGTTGATAAACATCTCCAATTGTCTATTTGTCCCAGGTATTATTAATGGACAGGTAAACAAGAGTTACTAAGCAAAAATAATCCCACGTTCATGCAGCCCATATTGTGAGGAAAAAAAAAAAAACTCATCACAAACAGATTTCAAAGCATTTACTAAAAATAAAGTGGATGGCCTGAGAAAGAAAGCTCTAAAGGCTGAGCACATGCTTTGCATCTGGGAGACTGTGGTTCAATCATTAACACTAAATGGTTCCCCTAAGCAATGCTAGGAATAAACTCTGAGCACAGAGCCAGAAGTAGTCTCTAGGTGCCAAGGGGTGTTACCTCCCAAATAATAAAATAAGGTACTTAAATGTGTAAATTATTATGAACAAAAAAGAACAATTAGAAGAGAATAACAAAAGGCAGCCATAATTTGTGATGAATGCTCAGGAAAAAATCTCTAAAGGGAAATCCTTTAAGCTCACTAGCAATATGAATGGAATGTCTCATTGTAGAGAAAATTTCAGACTAAAGCTAACAAACAAACCCATCTACCACCAAAATCCTAATGAGAAAGATGTTGAACAGCTGTTAAATATCTGAGGAAGATAATGGGACTAGATTCTGGTATTCCCTGTATGAATTTAAGTAATTCTTAAGTAATTAAGAAATTAAGTAAGAATTAGATGAGTCTAATCCAGAGAAGAAAGGCCTTGTAGAAAAAAAGAGGTCAGTTTATAGGCTAAGTGATTTAATGAGTATTTTATTCCAGAAGAAATATGGTTCTATGGGACTGTCTGGCTGCTGCAGGAAAAATGGACAGGAAGCAGAAGAGGAAAGAAAAGGGTACCATAAGAGGTAGTTGTGGACACCTTTGTGAGGAAAATTAGTAGTATGGATGAAGGTTCAATAGTCCTGTACAAGCTTCTTTCTTGCTGCTGTTTCTTTTTCTTTTTTTAATATCTTTATTTAAACACCTTGATTACAAACATGATTGTAGTTGGGTTTCAGTCATGTAAAGAACGCCTCCCTCCACCAGTGCAACATTCCCATCACCAATGTCCAAAATCTCCCTCCTCCTGATAATCCCCTCAGTTAGTGAGCTTTGTCTCCAAGTCCTGCAGTTCTAATTCACAAAGATGACCCACTCCTTTCCATGAACTCTTCATCCATCCTCTCACAGAAGAACCACAACAGCCCTCTGAAGTGTCCTTTGCTTTGATTTCCTCTGATTCACTCTTCCCTGTGGAAGCAAGACCATCTGGAAACCCATGCAGAAAAGTGGTGGCAGAAGAGTGGTTTTGTTTTAAGGAACATATCAGATGTCCTCAACCCCAATGACTTTCTCTTCCCTTTCTCCCATGAAAGCTTTTCCATTTAGCTACATGGTGTTGCTCTTAGGCTAAGTGGCATGCCAGATGCCCCAGGCCAGCTTATTATAAGAAAATTACAACAAACAGGCTGAAGGGTAGTAAAGTATTATGCATAAAACCTAATTGGCAACAGCATTGTAAACTAAAAAAGTGTCAAAATTATTAAAAAAATAATCTATCATAAAAGCAGGTCAGAAATTGAGAAAGACATGGGGGAAGGTATCATTGGTAGAGAGAAATGGATACTAGTGAAGGGACTGGTATTAAAATATTATATTTCTAAAACCCCAATCACAATAACTTAGTAATTCAAGGTTAATTAAATTTTAAAAATTAAAAGTATTTTTTAAAAGGAGTTTCCAGAGCACAGACAGAAAAACTGAACTCACTCATATGGCAAGTACATTAGTTGTTATGAGGGAGTAAATTAAATTGGTTGAGGAGTCAATAAGAACAAGCTTAGCATACAAAATAAATAAAATACTCCATGGTATGTGATGTGCAATATGCTATCTATAGTTAATAATACTGCATTGTATATTTAGTTTGAGGGCAATACACACTAGTGTCCAGGGGCTGTTTTGGTGAACTGAGGCCTCCTGCATGCATAGCATGCATATAGCCTACTATTCTACATCTTTGATCTTATATTGTATATTTAAAAATTGAGGGGCCAGAACAATAATACCTACAGTAAGTAGGTCCTTGCTTTGCAACCATCCAAAAAAGTTTCAATCTCCAGCACCCCACATGGTTCTCTTAGACTATGAGTGATCTCTGAATGCAGAGTCAGGAGTAAACCCTGAGCATTACCGGGTGTGGCTGAAATCAACACCCCAAAATGGATAGATGTGGTTAGAGAGATAGTACAGTGGGTAGAATGCTAGCTTCACAACTCAGTTTGTAAAACCAACCTGGTTTTATCTCTGGTAGCTCGTATAGAATGATCCTTGAGAACAGAGCCAGAAGTAAGCCTTGATTTACTAATAGGTATGCTTTCCACCAAAAACTTAGTTGAAAAGAGAGTGTCTCTTGAAAGTTATCATCATAAGAAAACCTATGGCTGGTGATGGATATTAGTAGAATTGATGTGATTATTTGGCAATACATAAAATATTGAATCCTTATGTGGCACATGTGACCCTGATAACATGTCAATTATATCTCAATATAAAATGTGCTTTTTTAAAATAAATCTCCACAAAAAAAGCACTCAAAACCATTTTATATCAAGGAAAATTCTATATCAAGGAAAAGTTCAGAAAAAAAGAAAAAGAAGAAAAATTAAGGAAAAGAGAAATAAAAAGACTGAGTTAACTGCTTCCAAAAGGGGCAGTGGAAAGCATGGACTATGGAAATAATATTTGAGTTCAAACTGTGGCAGTGCCATCTAAATAGGGGAAATGTCCTGTTGGGCTGCTGAGAGGTTCTAATGAGTGAATACAAGGACAGAGTGCAGGCCAGTGCACACACTGCGGTTTATGAGGAGAGTGCATGAAATGGGAAAGTCAGATGTTATCAACTATATTTCTTAAGCTTTTCTTCACTTGTCAATTAGTAAATTTGAGTTTTGTTTGATTTGGCCTCTGTCACAGACTTCTCAGGTTGTTCAGTCTTGCAGGAGTTTCTCTTCAGAAGAAAGTAACTCTCCTACTGAGATAAGAATATCAGGTGTCCAGTGATTGCCTCATATGTACTAAGGAAATCTTGAGGTTTATGAAAGTCCTTAAGTGGGGAGCTTCCTGCTAAAACACTGCCCACTGCTCAATCACAGAATGTAAGTGAAGTAGCTGTTGAACAGTTTTGATTATCTATATGCTGTCCTTCCTAATCATTCAATGAGATAAAAGTGATGCTTGCTTTTTTCCCCCATGGTAAAAACACACCTGGTTGATTACTTTGTATGTGGATGTAGGTGCCACAGCTCAAACCTGAGCCTCATACATCCAAGGCATGTGTTTTATCACTGAGTCAATTCCTTGGCCCTTCCCTGATTACTTATTTTGTTTGAGGGAGGAATCTGGTGGTGCTCAGGGAATACTCTTAGCTCTGTGTTCTGGTATCACTACTGGCAGTGCTCAGGGAAACAATGGTAGCACCATGGATCGAACCACTGTCTACCTCATGCAAGGAAAATGCCCTATCTATGACATATTATCTGGCTCCCTTGTTTCACGATTTTAATAATTTAAAGTAGTCTGATGGTCTTAAAGTATACTTACAGTAGGTGTTTGTTTTTGGGCCATACCCAGTGGTACTCAGGGGTTACTCCTGGCTCTGCACTCATTAATTGCTCCTGGGAGGCACTGGAGTCTATATGGGATGCTGGGATTCGAACCACTGTTTATCCTGGGTTAGCTGCATGCAAGGCAAATGGTCTAGCGCTGTGCTATCTTTCCAGCCATTTATGTGCATTCTTTACAGTATATCAAAAGATTTAGATAGTGAAGGGACATGATATATATCCTTGAATATGTCATCATTTACAGATATCTGAAAATGGACATATCCAGGCAAATGATAAATGCCTTTGGAATCTAGGAGTTGTGGGAGGACAGACTTTCTAAAAAACAATTGGTATTCATATAATCATGAACCTATCTCAACCTAAGTGTAATGATGTATTCTATTTCTTCTCCACAGATGAGGTCAATCTTGCTCGAATTCAGTAGGGCTGGGTAAGATTCATGGTCTACTCTTCTAATAAGTTCCCAAGGTAGATAATTTTACTACTCCTCACCAGATATAACAATTGTAGAGCCAGAATCCCAGGTACCTTCCTTCTCTTAAGCAGGTCAGGGCTACACAACTTTATAAAGAAGGAATATTTACACAGTGAAGAAGTTGCTAAAACTTACGCAAGAAACGGCCAGTTTCAGGGTCTCTTTCCATTTTCCAATCTGTGTATATCACTTCACCTTCCTAAAAATATTAGAGATACCTGGTCAGTAGTACAGTGACAATTTAGGAGACAAAATGGACTAAAACAAAAGCAATTACTAAAATGGACTGAAACACAAGCAAATACAAAGCAGTGATTAGTCAAACAGTAATTTAGTACAGCCGTGCCATAACCTCTCTTTAGATATTAAAAAACTAATATTGAACAAAGAAATGAGTGATGTGAAGTACATAGGCAATTTTGAAGGTCTATGCACACAAGTTCCAATGACTAGGCTGCTAAATGCTTGTTAATAGAAAGTTGCCCCAGTGTAATGAAAGCTCTTAAGATGAGAATGAAACAAATTACTCAGTGATCTTTTTTGTTTTTGTTTTTTGTTTGTTTGTTTGTTTGTTTGTTTTTTGGTCACACTGGCTCTTCGCTTAGAAATCACTCCTGTGACTGGTATGTTGGGGGCTCTGGGCAGGACAGCTAGCCATAGGCCCCCTGGGCTGACCACTTAGTCCAGGGGAACAAGATCCCCCCCCACACCAGGCGGGTCTTCAGGGCCACACCTGGTTAATCAGGCCCTGGGGGGAGGGGGTGAGAAATTCCTCCCTATGCATCCAAAAACTACAGAACCGCGCGGGGGCATGAGCAAACTTCATGTATTCATACAAACTTCATGTATTAAGAGTATGTTTTGCATATCCAGAATGTTCATTTTTTATTCTGCCCTTTCACACATCCCTACAAAGCTTTTTTTTACTCCTTAACTCTCTAACCCCCCCAAACTTCACTAACCTACATTACTCTTTTTAACTTCAGTAGTGTACAATCCTAATCACAGACCAAAGCCGTGCATTGTGTGTAACAACCCCAAACTGTTTCAAGATACATAAAATGGACAGGTATTTCTTTAGAATATTTTGTGTTTTTTCTCGACAGCTATAATTCTTACTAAATGTTGTCTTATAGAGTGACGATTCTACCACTTTTTATCTTCTCTTTTTGAGCTGTTTAACAAGGAATTTTGGTGAAAGAGTCCCCCAGTTTAATGCTTATGATTGAACCATATCATGGGAATCGTTGGAATTGTTCTTATGGCCCCCATATGCGCCAATAACACCACGTGGCATTGCTCCTTTTTTTGCATAGGCACATTAAAATGGGAAAATACTATACATACAAATAAGATCCTATCTAATAGAGATTGGAACACACAAATCTTGTAGTGCAAAGGGACCTTACACCCTGAACATTGACCTGGCACAGTCCTCAGAAGAAAGGGCATTTTCCATTCACCCCTGAACCAGGGAAGCCATCCACGAAACATCCAGGTTTATCTATAACATCACCTGGAAGCAATCCTCTACCACGGAAGACCCTACACTGCTCAGACATTGACCTGTTCAAAAGAGACTTCCCTTAACACTGAGAAGACTTAACAACCACAACGACCTGCTTACAGGACAGGGTTCCCTGCATTGCCCTTTGATTGTGAGGTGAAACGAGAGGACGCTTCACATCCTGACTTCAATGTAGGATATGCAGATTCCAGGATCTTTAATACAGAAACATGATACCAACAATAGAGACTGTGTGAAAAATAAAAGTGTGTTGGCACTACAGACAATGTCTTGGATTGGACGATATAGCTTGCCTGGAGCTTAGAGTTGGTCTTGTGCCAGGAAACTTCAGGGGTCGGGTCTCTGTATTTAGGCCAAAGTTATTTCTTTCCATATCCCTCATATTTTGATGGGCCTATGCAAACAACAATTGCCACTCTAACACCATTTTTACTGTGCTCCTTTGATTCTAATCCTTAAAAAGAACCCACTTAAAATTAGAGTTAACTTAAGCTAATATGCATGTATATGGAAATGTAAAAAAATACTATGCCTGTAATGTTTAAGGAGTTATGTAAGTTTTATGGCTTTATATTGCCTTGTATGCTGTTAAGAAATATTATAATGTGTTAAATCTGGGGACTTGAGGGACAAAGTAATTGTACCTGGATTCTGTCTTATTTATCTTAATATTTTTTGGTTCTTTGGCTGAAATTTCAAAGTTAAGATATCAGCAAGGGGACTTCTGAGAATTATGTTATGGGTGATTGTCCTTCCACTGTAACTTTTCTTTGTCCTCTTTCTTTGCATCCTTGTTCTCATAATTAAAAATAAAAAAATAAAAATAATAAATGGATGGTTCCAGAGATCAAAAAAAAAAAATCACTCCTGGCAGACATTGGGGACCATATGGGATGCCAGGGACCAAAACCGTCGGTCCTACATCTGCAGTTTGCAAGGTAAACCACTGTGCTATCTTTCCGGCAACCCCCCTCAGTGATTTCTTTTATCCTTAAAAAGCTACACAGCCTGGGCTTAATAAATATTCATGGTATATGAAAAATATGAATTCATATTATGTTCACCATCGTCTTTTAAATGAAAACAGAAAACAGAGTTCCATGTTCTATCCAAAATCAAGCAATAAATATTTGAGCTTCACTTACAGTCATTTTAAGGACATGTATAAGGGGAAGAACTTGAGGGCAGAGAGAGGAAGAAAGAAATGAGGAAGGAGAAAATACAGAGCCAATTAGTTACATAACTGCCAAGATTTGGAGAAGAAAGGCAGTCTGACACCTTCCCCCAGCCATTATAGATTCAAATACTGAGACTCAGAGCCAGTAACTTACTTCTTCATCCTCTTCTTGACTTTAATGTTGTTTTCATAGTATAATAGGAGGAAAGCACAGTGGACAATATATGAAAAGAAAAGTTAGAAATTTGGATTATAGGGTCCAAGAACTAGTTCAATGTGCTAGAGTAAATGCTTTGTATGTAAGAACCCTTGGTTCCATTTCAGCACCACTAAAATCCCTGGGTTTAAGTCCAGAGTAGCCCCCAGCACACTACAGGGTGTGGATGGGGATAAGTTATGCCCATTAGTTACATGACTCATCAGCAGGACATGTGCCTTGAAGATGGGAGGTTCTGGATTTGGTTCTCATATTGTTTTAAAGGGAAAAAAATGATTTTGTTTCACTGAGTTTTCCACCACTGAAGAGCTAAAGTAGGGTATCAAGCTTTCATTTCTTTTTTAAGATCTTGTAGTCATTTGATTTTCTAAAGCTATTGTTCCACTATTTCATTCTAAAAGTTCTGGTGTGTTCAGAGATAAATCTGATTTCACTTACATGAAATAGAATAGCCACAATGATAGAGAAGGAAAGAAGAATTGATTGGCAGATGGGGGAAAAAAGAGAACTGCTTTTAATGGGTGTAGATATTCAATTGAGGACTGGAGTGGGTAGAGCACCCTATATTGTCCCTTGAGTCCTCCAAAAGTGATCCCTGACACAGCCAGGAATGACACCTGAGCACTGTTGGATGTGGCCCCCAAATAAAAAAAAAGAAATTATGTTGGGATGAGGTAAAAGCACTGCAGATGGGAAGTGGTAATGATGACTCAGTGGTCGGAATATATCTCACTATTAAATTGTACACCTAAATTGGTTAAGATTGGGCATTTTTATTATTTACATTTGCCACCATTTAAAAACCATTTTTAAGCCCAAGTCATAAAACACATAGCTACATGATGTTGTACCATTGATTACTGAAAAATAATTGAAATGGCCTATTACATTAAAAATAATTTAAATGACAGAAAATGTCCCAAATTGGTTTCTTTTCTAGATAGAACTTTCCCTCTCACAACAAACTTTTCCACTATCTTTTCCACTATCTCCTGAACTTTTATAACTCCCCACTATTTTCCAGGTTACCTCTCCTGGGTTTGGACTCTCATTCATATCTTTCAGGTTCTTTCCCATCCTTCAATGGTCAGATACCTATCTGTAGTGACACAACCACCATTCCCTCTCCCCCCAATTCTTGGTTGTGAATTATACTATCAATGTGTCAGCTCCTCGGGCAGTGAATCTATGAAAAGGGGACCCAGTTTTTGATTCATGTCTAATCCATGGCTTAACACTACAGAAGACAGTTCCATCTTAAGAGCTGGGGAGATGACTAATTCCAAGTGGTACTGAAATATGCACATAAATTGCACATAGTGAGATTGAGCTCTGGCATCTTTCCATGCTGACCTGGCCTTGGAGAAGGAAAAATATTTTGCCTCTTCCCCTTATACATAAAGTAAATATTTATAAAGTAAATATTCCCCTTACTTCAGGGGAAAATATTCTGCCTCTTCAATTTGCCTTTAAAGCTCTAAGCCTTAAAATGGAAATAAATTCGGGCCAGAGAGGTGGCGCTAGAGGTAAGGTGTCTGCCTTGCAAGCGCTAGCGTAGGACGGACCACGGTTTGATCCCCCAGAATCTCATATGGTCCCCACAAGCCAGGGGTGATTTTTGAGCTCATAGCCAGTAGTAACCCCTGAGATTCAAATGGGTGTGGCCCAAAAACCAAAAAAAAAAAAAAAAAAAAAAGGAAATAAATTCAACCTTAGACATTATTGGGATTAATAAATGAGATAATTTGAAGATCACTTGGCACAGGTCTTTTCTATATAGAAAAGTCCAATAATTGTGAAATTATGTTTGCTTTAACTGCAGGTATAAAAAGTGACCATTATTATCACTATTATAACAAATGATCAATTATCCTTTGAAATGAATGAGTAAATCTCTAGTATTTAGCATTATTTATAAGATGTTGTTTTATAATTTTTGATGGTTTTCTTCAATAGGCTACTAGAAAACTTCAGACCTAATTTATAGATTTTTTTTTATACTTGTACAGGGAACATTTTCAATGTGAGTCTCAGGCATTGAGGTCAACATTTAAGTGAAAATAAACATTATTACATGAAAATAGTATAAATATCACAAATCTTCATAAAGCAATCATGGCCAAGAGCTGTAACCAAATATTTCAATGCAATGACAATGACTACAAAAACAGAAAACTCTGACTCACCTCTGTTCCCACAAAGAACTTTGTGCAGAAGTCTTCTATTGGCTTAAGCTGTTCAGTCATCCCCACTTCCAGATTATTGTACAGGCTCAGATCTCCTATTTTCATTGCTTTGGTTTGGGCTGTTTTGTATTTCAGGGGAGTATAGATAAAAGGATATATTTAAACATATATTTGGCTTACGGTTTGTCCCTTGCTTCCTTCCTTCTACAGCATGATAACTAGGCATAAAAGCATCTTTAGAGGGGAGAAAGAATATAATGGGTTGGTCCTGCACGCCGGCAACCTCAGTTTGATCTCAACACTCTATATGGTCCCCTCATTACTGCCAGGAGTTATTCCTGAGCTCACTTCAGGAGGAATACCTGAGCACTGTGTGGCTCAAAAACACAAAACAAACAAACAAACAATAAAGCATCTTTAGACTAAGAACTCAGGAGAATAATTTTTCTATCTAAAGCTTAACTAGGGGCCGAAGCGATAGCACAGTGGTAGGACGTTTGCCTTGCACGCGGCCAATCCAGGACGACCTTGGATCGATCACCGGCGTCCTATATGGTCTCCCAAGCCAGGAGCGATTTCTGAGCACACATCAGGAAAGAAGAAGGGGCATACCTGAATAGCTTAATGACACAGCTCATAGAATTAGAAAGTGCTCAACAAAAGGATCCAAAAATAGGGAGGCAGAAGGAAATAACAAAGCTGAGAGCAGAAATCAATGAAGTGGAAACCCGAAAAACAATCTAAAAGATAAACGAAAGCAGAAGTTGGTTCTTTGAAAAAATAAACAAGATTGATAGATCACTGGCAAAACTAACAAAGAAAGAGAGAGAAACTTGATAACTCGTATTAGGAATGAAAAAGGAGAGATCACTACTGATATGGTAGAGATTCAAAGGGTAATCAGAAACTACTTTGAGAAACTCTATGCCACTAAAAATGAAAACCTGGAAGAAATGGATAAATTCTTGGAATCTTATAATCTTCCACAATTGAATGAAGAGGATGTAGCATATCTAAACACACCCATTACTATTGAGGAAATTAAGACAGTAATCAAATGTCTGCCGAAAAACAAAAGCCCAGGCCCAGATGGATTTACTAATGAATTCTTTCAATGTGAGGAGATGGCTTAAAAGACTTGGAACACAATGTGTTGCATGCTGGAGCCCTAGGTTTGATCCCTGGCATTGAATTATACCCCACGTGCCAGAAGAGCCTCCCATGAACACTGTGCAGGAGAAGTTTAGCACCTGGTGTGGTCTGAAAAAAAAGTTTATGTCGTTGAACTAATGTTGCAAATTTTGTGATATTTAATTTCTGGAAGAGTTAGCAGAAAAATAAATGCTCAAAGCCCTTCTCGAGGGGCCGGAGAGATAGCATGGAGGTAAGGCGTTTGCCTTGCATGCAGAATGATGGTGGTTCAAATCCTGGCATCCCATATGGTCCCCTGAGCCTGCCAGGAGTGATTTCTGAGCATAGAGCCAGGAGTAACCCCTGAGCGCTGCCGGGTGTGACTCAAAAATCAACCAACAAACAAAAAAACAAACAAACAATACCCCTTCTCGGTGCCTTCTCTTTTTCTCACCCATGATTTAAAAAAGACCAATAATAAAGGCTAGAGAGACAGTACAGTGGGCAGGAGGCTTGTCATGCATGTGACTGACCCAGGTCCAATCCCCATCATCCCACACAATCCCCAGAGTCTGACTAAAGGTATTTCTGAATGAAGACAGAAACAGGACTAAATTATCAGCACGACCAGGGTATGACACCAAAAGAAAAAAAATATTGCAGCTCTATAAATATATAACACTGTATCCATCTAACATTTATATATGTATGTTCATATACATATACACACTGGTAAAACTGAATAGAGGAAGAAAATTTTGGCTATACTAAAATATGTATTGCATACCAAACAGGATGATTTTAGATAAAAACCAATGATTATCATTGATTAGGTACAGACAACCAATTGTCCTTTGTGCGTTAAATAATTTTGTCTTTTTATTTCTTTCTACCCTTTCCTTCAATGTTGTTGCTATCATGTGGTGACCAGAAGTCACACAATTCCCGGCTGTGGTACTTATTAGAGTCATGTATTGGGTTGTGGTGTTTACACAAACAGCCCCAGAACTCACCACTGTTTGGTCTCCTACAGTTGTGAGATGAAACACATGCTTTCTGGAGTACACTCCTAACTGAAACACAAATGATGGAAGTGCTTATAGCAGTGTTCATGAAACTTTTTTTTTGGCTGTGGTGCTTGCATCTCCTTGAGTAGTGCCCTGCCATGGTCAGATTCCTTTGTGGTGCTCACACACACTTGACTGTGGAATGGTCGGGGACCACGGACAACAGAGATTCCAAGTTCAGACAGCAGAGCCACTAAAAACTTCTTCCATGTAGTGACACCAGTATATGAGTATTTGAACTCAAAAACATACACTTATAGCAGATGTACTAGGCCCTTAATTTTTCAACCATGAGTGGCGACCCCATATGGAGCTGCATAACTTTAAATTTAATTAAACAATTTCAATTATTTAATTGAAATAAAAATTTTATTGGTAAATGTTTGACTTTGTATATCTATATGCCTACATATACATGGTCTTCATGTAAAAGTTTTTCAGGAGAAAAGAATAAGTGAGATAAGTATAAAGAAGCCAGCTCTAAGCTACTGGTCCTTGTTTGATACATTTCCCATTAGTAAATGTAAAAATTAAGCACAACAAGAGACAGAGTAGATTTTTTTTTGTTTTTTTTTTGTTTGTTTTTGTTTTTGTTTATGGGCCACACCCAGCGATGCTCAGGGGTTACTCCTGGCTGTCTGCTCAGAAATAGCTCCTGGCAGGCACCGGGGAACCATATGGGACACCAGGGTTTGAACCAACCACCTTTGGTCCTGGATCGGCTGCTTGCAAGGCAAACGCCACTATGCTATCTCTCCAGGCCTGAGACAGAGTAGATTTTTAAAAGCTAAACCACAGTATCAGTAAGCATTTCAAGCAATCACTTGCAATCACATTGTTCCTTCTAAAAAGATATTATTCATAATAGATATTCATAATAAATTGGCAAGGGAAAAAAGACATTTTGTATCAACTTAGCATAAAATTATAATTATTAAAATACTTATTTAAAGTTATTCATTCTCTTTTCAAAATAATGTATGTATGTACATTTAGTGGAGTAGAACATATTCATAGTTTGCATATAAGTTCATGTTAATTGAGAATATGTACTCTACATATATAAACCAGGGACATATGGCCCCTATGGGCCTAATCATTTGAAATCATGAAATACCGACTCTAGAGGTAATTCCAAAAGCATGTGGAGCAAAAACTTCCTCTCTGGAATAAATAACAAATTCAAGAACAGATTTAACACAAAGAATGAGAAGCTCGTGGCCACAAGATGGCAGCAGAGTAAGGGACGCTGAGGCTGAACTGACTCCAGTGTGATCGAATTTGACTCACAGTCCAAGACGCAATAGTCAGCAGAATAGGACCAAGAGTTTTATGAGCATATCCTAGTCAGAAGATACAATATAATTCTTACTATTAGTCCATCTACATAAAAGGAAGAAAAAAATGTAAATAGAGATAGCAAAAAGAGAGCTTGATGGCTATGAAATATTGAAGAAATTTTATTTTAGAGTAAGAATATTACAAGTATTCAAGATGATATAACAATTTTAGTAATAGAACTTCAAAAAACACAAAGTAAAATAAATGATAGAAGTAGACAAATACGGGCCGGAGAGATAGCACAGCAGTAAGGTGTTTGCCTTAGACGCAGAAGGATGGTGGTTCGAATCCCGGCATTCCATATGGTCCCCCGAGCCTGCCAGGAGCCATTTCTGAGCATAGAGCCAGGAGTGACTCCTGAGTGCTACTGGGTGTGAGCCAAAAAAAGAAAACATCTAAAAAAAAAGAAAGAAAGAAATAGACAAATACACCTAGGTAGGAGATAAATGGCCTTAGATACCTTCTGAAGTGATGTAAACCCAAATACATAAAAATTACGTAATGCTTGGTTTGTTGTTTGTGTTTTTGTGGGCCACACCTGGAAGTGTTCGGAAGCTATTCCTGGTTCAGACTTCAAGGTTAGGGGTTAATCCAGGAAGTTCTTTGGGGATCATGCTGTGCTGGGATATTGGCCATTGAGTTCTCTTCCTGGCTTAAAACATGGCATGTTGTGATACAGGTTTCCCCTGCTCTAACTGTACTATAAAGCAGTCGTTATTAAAATAGAATGGTACTGAAATAAAGACCCTTAGATCAATGGAGATAAAGCAATATGCATGATAGGTAAAGCGATATGCATGATAAAGCCTTCAGTAACAGTACTGCAAACTACAGTGTCTAAAAACAAGAAATAGAGAGAGGAAAAAATATCTGCCATTGAGGCAAGTAAGGTAAGAGCAGGAGATGCATGGGAGGGAACGGGTACAGTAATGGTGAGAAATGTGCACTTGTGAAGGGATGGGTGTTGAGCTGAATGACTGAAATTCAGTCATGAACAGCTTTGTAAATGTGTATATAAGTGACTTAATTAAATAATTTATTTTATTAAAATAAAATGAAATGCAAATATAAAATAAGTAAAAAGTCAAGAGGTAAATGCAAACTCAGAAAGCAGGGAAACCTGCATTATTTTGAAAACATCTATAAAAATTCCTTGATCCCCTATTTTGAGCAATTCTTGCATTGTTTCTACAAAATATGTCTCTGAGCAAATTTTGCTGAAGTTGAATGCTAGGCAATTAATTTTAGAAATTCTATCATTTAACCAAAAATATTAAAAACTTTATATGTGTAAATCCTTTCAATTTCTAATGCTTGAAGGCAAATACTTGAAAAACACATCCTAGTTGCTACTAAGCTCAGAATATTGGGGGGCTGGATTTCACTAAAGTGGCCCCAATGTGATGAGTTGTTTATTTTTATTTTGGGGGGTCACACCCTGCTTTGGGGTTACTCCTGGCTCTGCACTTAGAAATCACTCCTGGCAGTCTCAGGGGACTATATGGGATGTCAGGAATCAAACCTGGGTCCGTTCAAGGTTGTCTGCATTCAGGCAAATGCCCTATTGCTGTACTATTGTTCCAGCCCATGATGATTTTTTTTTGTTTGTTTTGGGGGGGGGGGTCACACCCAGCAGTGCTTAGGGATTACTCCTGGCTCTATGCTCAGAAATCCTTCCTGGCAGGCTCAGAGGACCATATGGGATGCCGGGATTCGAACCACTGTCCTTCTGCGTCTAAGGCAAATGCCTTACCGCTGTGCTATCTCTCCAGCCCCGATTTTTTAAAAATTCAAAAACATAAGGAACTATACAAAGAAAACTATAAAACTCTGCTCCAAGAAATAAGAGAGGACACGGGGAAATGGAAATGCATACCCTGCACATGGATTGGCAGGATTAACATCATCAAAATGGCAATACTCCCCAAGGCATTATACAGATTTAATGCTATCCCTCTAAAGATACCCATGACATTCTTCAAAGAAGTGGATCAGGCACTTTTGAAATTCGTTTGGAACAATAAACACCCTAGAATAGCTAAAGCAATCATTGGGAAAAAGAATATGGGAGGACTTACTTTCCCCAACTTTAAACTTTACTACAAAGCAATAGTTATCAAAACAGCATGGTATTGGAATAAGAACAGGCCCTCAGATCAGTGGAATAGGCTTGAATACTCAGAAAATGTTCCCCAGACATACAATCACCTAATTTTTGATAAAGGAGCAGGAAATCCTAAATGGAGCAGGGAAAGCCTCTTCAACAAGTGGTATTGGCACAACTGGATAGCCACTTGCAAAAAATTGAATTTAGACCCCCAACTAATATCATGTACGAAGGTAAAATCCAAATGGATTAAAGACCTTGATATCAGACCCAAAACCATAAGATATATAGAACAACACATAGGCAAAACACTCCAGGACATTGAGACTACAGGCATCTTCAAGGAGGAAACTGCACTCTCTAAGCAAGTAAAAGCAGAGATTAACAGATGGGAATATATTAAGCTGAGAAGCTTCTGCACCTCAAAGGAAATAGTGCCCAGGATACAAGAGCCACCCACTGAGTGGGAGAAACTATTCACCCAATACCCATCAGATAAGGGGCTAATCTCCAAAATATACAAGGCACTGACAGAACTTTAGAAGAAAAAAAACATCTAATCCCATCAAAAAATGGGGAGAAGAAATGAACACTTTGACAAAGAAGAAATACAAATGGCCAAAAGACACATGAAAAAGTGCTCCACATCACTAATCATCAAGAAGATGCAAATCAAAACAACGATGAGATACCACCTCACACCCAGAGAATGGCACACATCACAAAGAATGAGAATAAACAGTGTTGGCGGGGATGTGGAGAGAAAGGAACTCTTATCTACTGCTGGTGGAAATGCCATCTAATTCAACCTTTATGGAAAGCAATATGGAGATTCCTCCAAAAACTGGAAATCGAGCTCCCATACGATCCAGCTATACCACTCCTAGGAATATACCCTAGGAACACAAAAATACAATACAAAAACCCCTTCCTTACACCTATATTCATTGCAGCACTATTTACCATAGCAAGACTCTGGAAACAACCAAGATGCCCTTCAACAGACGAATGGCTAAAGAAACTGTGGTACATATACACAATGGAATATTATGCAGCTGTCAGGAGAGATGAAGTCATGAAATTTTCCTATACATGGATGTACACAGAATCTATTATGCTGAGTGAAATAAGTCAGAGAGAGAGAGAGAGAGAGAGAGAAAAACACAGAATGGTCTCACTCATCTATGGGTTTTAAGAAAAATGAAAGACATTCTTGCAATAATAATTTTCAGACACAAAAGAGAAAAGAGCTGGAAGTTCCAACTCACCTCAGGAAGCTCACCACAAAGAGTGATGAGTTTAGTTAGAGAAATAACTACATTTTGAACTGTCCTAATAATGAGAATGTATGAAGGAAATGGAGAGCCTGTTTAGAGTACAGGCAGGGGTCGGGTGGGAAGGAGGGAAACTGCCAAGTTTCCCTCACATTGGTGATGGGAATGTTGCACTGGTGATGGGTGGTGTTCTTTACATGACTGAAACCCAAACACAATCTTGTATGTAATCAAGGTGTTTAAATAAAATAATAAATAAATAAATAAAAATAAAAAAAATTCAAAAACATAAATTTGGTGAGATTGAATTGAAGTAAAATCTGTGAAATCATTTTATGTGTAGAGACCATTTTAATGTGTAAGTTACAGTTAGTTGAGCTTTGTTAAAGTTCCATGATGAAAGACTTGATTTTCTGCATTCTTTCTTTTTTTTCTTTTTAAATAAATTAGTGTACTCTGACAAATAACTCAGAAAGGATATAATGAGCCACAAACAACCAAACATATATATTTTAGGAACCAAAGTTACCTTGTCCTTTGTATGTATAATGGTCTTTACTCAGAGTTAGCTTGGTTGGGCAGTGATCTAAAGTTGTTTCATCTTTAGACATTCTCATCTTTGGGAAGAACATACAAGAAAGGTTACTTCCAAATACCCTGAAATTATCTGTAGGTGATTTATTCTTGTCTTTTTCTTCCTTCTTCTGCCCTCAGATTGCTGTAATCCTGGTCCCCACCCCTACTTCCCTCCCTTCCCTTCAGATGTCTGACTGCTTTTCCACTTGAATCACATTTTCTAAAATCATGCTGCTTAAGGAAGATTTCTGGTGGTCTCACTCACACACTCCCAAGTCCCATGTTCAGTCTGCTTTTGAAAAGTATTCTACACTTAATCCTATAATATTCCATTGTCAATCTTAATATAAAGTAATTTTTCATTCTCCTGTTGCCTAAATCTTTCATTAAAGGAAGAATGGATACTTTGCTCGGGTGTCTTACACTTGCCTGTCATTGCTGAGCTCTAGCCTTGGGCACACACATACCCACTAAGGTTCAAAAATGGACCTGAGCCTTACCAGAATGGGAAACTGTCACAATTGACCCTTATCCTAACAGTTCCCCCACAAACTTTACTCCCTCAGGCTGTTTATCCATGAGTTTCATAATTATCCAGTGTTTTTCCTAAACTATTTATACGCCACTGAACAGCCTTTCCTAGATAATTTTTCATGTTTTAAATAAAATTTTTAAAAGAGCCTTCATAATAAAAAATTCAAAAAGATTGGCTAGTCTCATAAATAACATACTTTGTCTTAAAATGCCTTCAAATTTCAAAGCCTTTTGAAAAAATATATATTTTTTTTTTTGGTTTTTCGGCCACACCCGTTTGACGCTCAGGGGTTACTCCTGGCTATGTGCTCAGAAATCGCCCCTGGCTTGGGGGGACCATATGGGACGCCGGGGGATCGAACCGCGGTTCGTTCCTTGGCTAGCGCTTGTAAGGCAGACACCTTACCTCTAGCGCCACCTTCCCGGCCCCTGAAAATAATCTTTAATTTATACATAAAGCTCCAGGACATAATGTTATATTCCTGGGAAACATCCTATGGGTAAGACACACAGGGGTCTTGAGGAAAGAGAACAGGTCTCTGAGACACTGGCAATACCTTTAAAACACATCAGGGGCCAGATTAATAGTATAGCAGTCAGGGCATTTGCCTGGTACTTGAGCCAACCTGAGTTCAATCCTTCACTTCCTCTAGCGTCCTGTGCACAGTTCGGAGTGATTCCGAGGTATGATCCAGGAGTAAACCCTGAGCACCACCGACCGATGTGACCCCAACACAAAACCAAAAACAAATAAAACATGCTCAGGAAAAAGCCTGAATATGCATATCTCTACCTGCACATATTAGGTAGAGTCTCCTGAGTTGGTCAAATTGCAGGGGTCTGTACCTCCAGAGGAGGAAAACCTATTTAGTGATAAAGATGTCACCTCTGCTAGAAGATACTGAAGTATCTAACTGATCACATAATCCCACATGGGGCAAAATACTGTCACTTCTCCAGGCTACCCCTTTCAATTGGGAACAAATACATTATAATAATAATGATAATAATGATAATAATAATAACAACAACAATAATAATAATATAGCTCTAGTAATGCAGATCACTAACAAAGTATTAAGTTTGTTGTTATTATTAGACTCTCTAAAGAAAGCCACCCATACTCCAAGTCCATTCATGCTTTCCAATATATCAAATCCAAAGCTTATATTCATTAATTTAACAATAATCTTTCTCTGAGATCTGACATTTAATGACAGGTACTAAATAATTTCCTCTTCAATTTTCAGTTTTGTTTTGTCGCTGGTGTTACAAAATTATTTCCCACTATTGATTTACAAAATATAGAGAATTTATGTTATAATAGAATTAAAGCCTACCAATTTTTGAAAAACTACTATACAATTAAGTTAATATACAATTCTCTTCTAAGTCGTGGCTTGCTAATAAGGGAACAAATAGCAAGTTTACAATCATAATTGTTATTTCTGGCTTGATCTAGACATGTATCCTATTGTTCAAGGAGTTTATATGTTGAATGAATACATGAATTATAAAGTCCAATGTTAACAGAAACTCTAGTACTTGGAGAGTATTGGCACGTATCTATACTTACTATATGAAATTATATATGTATTAAATTAAATAGTATACCTAAGAAAATAGGATGGAGTATATACCATGTTACTTACCTTAGTAAGTGGTTTCCAGGAGAGATCTAAGTGTAGAAAAGTAGATGGCACATCTATAGAAACGTCAAATTCTTCTTTCTTTTTTTCTGGTGGCTGAGGAGGTTGTGAGGATGGTTGAGTGGTTGGTTGGGGGACTAAAGTTTTCTGTGATCTGACATCCCAAAAACATATTGTGCTTAAAAAAAAGTTTACATTTTACTACTTCATTGGGTACAATTAAGAAGTGTAATCTTATAGAAATAATACCCAAAAAACAATAGAGATGAGAGCCAGAGGATTAATATATGGTAGGAAGCTTACATAAAGAGGGAAGAGAGGGGAGTGCAGTTAGGGCAGTGAAGGGAACGCTATGACAATGATAGTTGGAAATGATCATTATGAACAAGAAATGGGTACTGAAAGGAAGTAATGTGATATGCATAAAACTCTTAAAGTATGAGAGACAAAAACTTGGGGGAGAGAGAGTGAGTGAGAGAGAGAGAGAAAGAGAGAGAGAGAGAGAGAGAGAGAGAGAGAGAGAGAGAGAGAGAGAGAGAGAGAGAGAGAGAGAGAGAGAGAGAGAATGTATGCCATAGAGGCAGGCAGTGGAGGAGGGCAGGAGGTAAACTGAGTACATTGGTACATTGGTACATTGGTGATGGGAACTGTGCACTGGGGGAACAGATGGGTATTGAAACATTGTTTGACAGCTGGACTCAGAGCACTCTGCATGCCAGGATTTCTGGGTCTTTGCCTGGTATGTTGGGGGCTCTGGGCAGGACAGCTAGCCACAGGCCCCCTGGGCTGACCACCTAGTCCAGGGGACCAAGGTCCCCCCAAACCTGGTGGGTCTTCAGGGCCATGCCTGGTTAATCGGGCCCTGGGGGGAGGGGGGGAGAAATTCCTCCCTAGGCATCCAAAAACTACAGAGGCTCGGCTGGGCTCAGAGCACTCCGCATGCCAGGATTTCTGGGTGTCTTTGCCTGGTATGTTGGGGGCTCTGGGCAGAACAGCTGGCCACAGGCCCCCTGGGCTGACCACCTAGTCCAGGGGACCAAGGTCCCCCCAAACCTGGTGGGTCTTCAGGGCCATGCCTGGTTAATCGGGCCCTGGGGGGAGGGGGGGAGAAATTCCTCCCTAGGCATCCAAAAACTACAGAGGCTCGGCTGGGCTCAGAGCACTCCGCATGCCAGGATTTCTGGGTGTCTTTGCCTGGTATGTTGGGGGCTCTGGGCAGAACAGCTGGCCACAGGCCCCCTGGGCTGACCACCTAGTCCAGGGGACCAAGGTCCCCCCAAACCTGGTGGGTCTTCAAGGCCACGCCTGGTTAATGGGCCCTGAGGGAAGGGGGGGAGAAATTCCTCCCTAGGCATCCAAAAACTACAGAGGCTCGGCTGGGCTCAGAGCACTCCGCATGCCAGGATTTCTGGGTGTCTTTGCCTGGTATGTTGGGGGCTCTGGGCAGGACAGCTAGCCACAGGCCCCCTGGGCTGACCACCTAGTCCAGGGGACCAAGGTCCCCCCAAACCTGGTGGGTCTTCAAGGCCACGCCTGGTTAATGGGCCCTGGGCGAAGGGGGGGAGAAATTCCTCCCTAGGCATCCAAAAACTACAGAGGCTCGGCTGGGCTCAGAGCACTCCGCATGCCAGGATTTCTGGGTGTCTTTGCCTGGTATGTTGGGGGCTCTGGGCAGGACAGCTAGCCACAGGCCCCCTGGGCTGACCACCTAGTCCAGGGGACCAAGGTCCCCCCAAACCTGGTGGGTCTTCAAGGCCATACCTGGTTAATTGGGCCCTGGGGGGAGGAGGGGAGAAATTCCTCCCTAGGCATCCGAAAACTACAGAACTTCATGTACTTCATGTATTCAGAATATTCCTTATTCTTATGTTATGTTTTGCATATACAGAATGTTCATTTTGTATTCTGCCCTTTCCCACACCCATACAAAGCTCTTTTTTACTCCTTAACTCTCTAACCCCCTCTCAAACATCACTAACCTACATTACTCTTTTTTTTTTTTTTTTTTTTTTGCGGTTTTTGGGTCACACCCAGCAGTGCTCAGGGGTTATTCCTGGCTCCATGCTCAGAAATTGCTCCTGGCAGGCACGGGGGACCATATGGGACGCTGGGATTCAAACCGATGACCTTCTGCATGAAAGGCAAACGCCTTACCTCCATGCTATCTCTCCAGCCCCACATTACTCTTTTTAACTTCAGTAGTGTACAATCCTAATCACAGTCCAAAGCTGTGCATTGTGTGTGACAACCCCAAAGTGTTTCAAGATACATAAAATGGACACGTATTTCTTTAGAATTTTTTGTGTTTTTTTTCGGACAGCTATAATTCTTACTAAATTTTGTCTTATACAGTGATGATTCTAACCACTTTTTACCACTTTTTATCTTCTCTTTTTGAGTTGTTTAACAAGAAATTTTGGTGGAAGAGTCCCCCAGTTTAATGCTTATGATTGAACCATGTCATGGGAATCATTGGAATTGTTCTTATGGCCCCCATATGCGCCAATAACACCACGTGGCATTGCTTCTTATTTGCATAGGCACATTAAAATGGGAAAATACTATACATACAAATAAGATCCTATTTAATAGAGATTGGAACACACAAATCTTGTAGTGCAGAGGGACCTTACACCCTGAACATTGACATAACGACCTGGCACAGACCTCAGAAGAAAGGGCATAATCCATTCTCCTCTGAACCAGGGAAGCCATCCACGAAACATCCAGGCTGGTCTATAACATCACCTGGAAGCAATCCTCTACCACGGAAGACCTACACTGCTCAGACTTTGACCTGCTCAAAAGAGACTTCCCTTAACACTGAGAATACTTAACAACGACAACGACCTGCTTACAGGACAGGGCTCCCTGCATTGCCCTTTGATTGTGAGGTGAAAGGAGAGGATGCTCCACATCCTGACGTCAATGTAAGATATGCAGATTCCAGGATCTTTAATACAGAAACATGATACCAACAACAGAGACTGTGTGAAAAATAAAAGTGTGTTGGCACTACAGACAATGTATTGGATTGGATGATCTAGCTTGCCTGAAGCCTAGACTTGGTCTTGTGCCAGGAAACTTCAGGGGTCGGGTCTCTTTGTACTTAGGCCAAGGTTATTTCTTTCCATGTCCCTCATATTTTGGTGGGCCTATGCAAACAACAATTGCCACTCTAACACCATTTTTACTGTGCTCCTTTGACTCTAATCCTTAAAAAGAATTCACTTAAAATTTGAGGTTAATGTAAGCTAATATGCATGTATATGGAAATGTAAGAAAATACTATGCCTGTAATGTTTAAGGAGTTACCTAAGTTTTATGGCTTCAGATTGCTTTGTGTACTGTTAAGAAATATTATAATGTGTTACAATCTGGGGACTTGAGGGACAAAGTAATTGTACATGGATTCTGTCTTATTTATCTTAATGTTCTTTGGCTGAAATTTCAAAGTTAAGATATCAGCAAGGGGACTTCTGAGAATTATGTTATGGGTGATGATCCTTCCACTGTAACTTTACCTTGTCCTCTTTCTTTGCACCCTTGTTCTCATAATTAAAAAGAAAAAAAAAAGAAAAAAAAAGACAAAAAGAAACATTGTTTGACTAAAAATCATAAACAACTTATACAATGCTTAATTAAAAATTAATAAGAATGAAGTGAAGTGTGGTCTCAGAAAAACCATTATAACCACACATTAGCAATGTAACCTTGATTGTATTTCAATATCCCTGAAACTAAGATAATTATGAAATGGCATTTTTTTGCATTTGAGAAAATTACTATTTATGACTTCACTAGCCTCAATATCAACAATGTGTGTGGGAGCTGAATTTAGAGAACCCTGTAATCATTTTAGAAAACATTAGGTTTATTTATATAGTTCACATAACACAAAACTCATCCATTTAAAGTGTACTTTAAATTTGCTTTAAGCGAACACTTTGTAGCTTATAATTACTTTTAATATCTATAACATAATCATTAAAAGATTTTAACTAGGGCCCCAGGCCACAGTATACATTCCTTGGTGTTAGTCTTAAAAAATAAAGTAGAATAAGATATTCTACATTTTATTTATCAAATCCTCAGTGAAAGAATTAATTAACAAAAGATAATTTTGAGTTGTCTCATTTTATGAATAATGCTGTTATGAACATTTATTTATGCTGTATAGATATGTTTTCATATCTCTTATATGTATCTGGAAGAACTGTTTTATAATATAGTAACTTCTATATTTAACTTTTTGAAGGACTAATTTTCAAAGGAACTTTGAAATTTTATTCATTACACTAATCATTTTTATATTTCTGTCAATAAGTCAAAGGTTTCAGTTTACCAACACTTACTTTTCATTATGTTTTTTTATAGCCATTCTAATGGATACTAAATGGTATCTCATTAAAAGTACTTCTTTTATTTGGATTTGCTTGAGTTTGGCTGTAATATTTAGCAGTCACTTTAATCCAGTGTCATGAACATTTATGCTTACGGTAGCTGTGTTTTCTTCTGAGAGTTTTATAGTTTTAGGTCTGATATTTATTCTGTTATTTATTTTGTAAATTTTTATGTATGTTACAAAGTAGGGATTCAATTTCATTCTGTTAAATGTGGCTCTCCAATTTTCTCTATCATTTGTTGGAATTCTTTCTCTAGTGAATTGTCTTAGTACTTGACCATAAATGCATAGTTTTATTTTGGACTCTCCATCCCTCACCATCTTTGGACCAATGTCAGTACATCTACATCTATTACTATAATTTGAAGAGAGTTTAGAGATTGTGTCTGAGTGCCCTTTCTGTGTGTGTGTGGGTTTTTTTCTTAGATTGTTTGGGTTGGTTTATGTTTCCTTGTGGTTTGGATTTGAATTTCTTTGGCAACTGATTACGTTTATCTTTTCATGCACTATAGTTGCTATTTCTGTTATTTAGAAAGTGTCAATGGTGTGTCTGTGATCACATTTTTTTTGGGGGGGGCACACTTGGTGACACTCAGGAGTTACTCCTGGTTTTGTCCTCAGAAATTGCTCCTGGCTTGGGGGACCATATGGGTCACCTGGGGATTGAACCATAGTTTGTCCTGTTTCAGGTGCATGCAAAGCAAATGCCTTACCACCGTGCCACTGCTCTGGTTCCTGTGCTCACTTTTTTTTTTTTTTTTTTGGTTTTTGGGCCACACCCGATAACGCTCAGGGGTTACTCCTGGCTATGCGCTCAGAAGTTGCTCCTGGCTTGGGGGACCATATGGGACACCGGGGGATCGAACCGCGGTCCGTCCAAGGCTGGCGCAGGCAAGGCAGGCGCACCTTACCTTTAGCGCCACCGCCCGGCCCCTCCTGTGCTCACTTTTTAAAATTAAAAAATTACCAAGTATTTTGCTGTTGATGTTGCTTGAGTGAAGTGTGTCAGAGACAACAGCACAGTTGATTGTGGTGCTAGGGAGCTTCATGGAGGTACCAAAGAACAAACTCATGACTTTATACCTGCCAGTGCTCGAGCACTGGGCCACATTCCTAAGTCTTGCTCATATTTGAATTTAGTTATTGTTTCTTTTTATTGTTGAGTCATAGAGTTCTTACCAACTATATGAATTACAGTAAGTTGCTATAGGAGGTAAGACATTTTCCTTTCATGTAGCAATTTGTGGCACTGCATAAGTTCCCTGGGCACTACCAGGGAATACCACAAATACAGAGTTAGAAATACTCTGAGGGGCCGGCGAGGTGGCGCTAGAGGTAAGGTTCTGCCTTGCAAGCGATAGCCAAGGAAAGATCGCCACCGCAGTTCGATCCCCCGGAGTTCCATATGGTCCCCCCAAGCCAAGGGCAATTTCTGAGCACTTAGCCAAGAGCAACCCCTGAGCACCAAATGGGTGTGGCCCAAAAAACCAATAAATAAATAAATAAATAAATAAATAAATAAATAAATAAATAAATAAAAGAAGATTAAAAAAAAAAAGAAATACTCTGAGCACTCTAAACCCTTCTGGATGTGGTTCAAAACCCAAACCCCTCAAAGTGTATATATACATATATGTAGTATATTTCAAATTTCCCAAAAAGAAGAATATATTGCTATAAATACACATATGTGTGTGCATGTATACATATCTCAAATCTCTTCTCCGATCTTATGGGTTATCCTTTCAACTTCTTGATAGTGCCTTTATTTTTATTTACTGGGGTGTGTCTGTGTGTGTGAGCACATCCAGCATTGCTCAGAGCTTATTCAGGCACTGTTATCAGAGTGATCTATTATGATCACTGCACTTTGTGGAAAACTTTACCCAAAAACTATTGCAGTGGCTGGCAAAGTTTGTTGGGTTTCCTCATGGTTGTTCTGTTGATGTTGTGTAAGGGTAGTGGCTGATCTCCTAAATGAGACAACATTATGGGAGAAGGTAGAGAGATGATGTTTGAGTAATATGACAAGTTCTGCTTCTTGAGCAGAATCCTTAGTCCTGTTAACTTACCACAGGAGAACAGAATTCAGTTTCATCAAAATATTATTTTTTTAACATAAGTTGGTCAACACCTAATAAAGCCAGATGAAAATGCAAATGAAATCAAGCCACAAAACTAATGTTGAATAACTGAAACAAACTGGATATCCTGCTAGTGTTTTTGTTAAAAGGAGACAGGTAGGGCTCGGAGAGATAGCACAGCGGCGTTTGCCTTGCAAGCAGCCGATCCAGGACCTAAGGTGGTTGGTTCGAATCCCAGTGTCCCATATGGTCCCCCGTGCCTGCCAGGAGCTATTTCTGAACAGACAGCCAGGAATAACCCCTGAGCACTGCCAGGTGTGGCCCAAAAACCAAAAAAAAAAAAAAAAAAAAAAAAAAAAGGAGACAGGTAGAGGATAGTAAATTTCCAGTAAATGGTTTCCTAAACTTACTGATGACTGCATATTTCTCTATTGTCCTGTGTGGCATGACCATAAATATTCAGACAAGAGTTAGACTTAGAATAGCATTGTTGCTAAAAAAAAAAATTCTCTGTATACCAGAAAACTAAAGTACCTTTGAGAGAACCTGCCTTTCAACTCCAAGCATTTCTGTCTTCTTTCTCTGTAATGTTTCCAGAGGTGGTCTTTCTCCTGTAGCTGGTCCAGCTTTCTTAATTTTATTCCATGATCCTTAGTCTGCTGCTGACGACTTTGGATAAAGGTTCTGATGTTCTTACTACCAGTTTTAGGCATGCTAATCTTGGAGTAAAGGCAATGACCTTCACAGGTAATGCAGTGAGAAGAAAGACTCCCTAATTAATTCTTTTAGTAGAATATTGTATCTATAAACGGTGTTTTTTTTTTTTTTGTTGTTTGTTTTTGGTTTTTGTTTTTTGGGCCACACCTGGCAGTGCTCAGGGGTTACTCCTGGCTGTCTGCTCAGAAATAGCTCCTGGCAGGCACGGTGGAGCATATGGGACACTGGGATTCGAACCAACCACTTTTAGTCCTGGATCGGCTGCTTGCAAGGCAAACACCGCTGTGCTATCTCTCCGGGCCCCTATAAACGTTTTCCAAAGCAGAAACAATCTATAATATTCTACCTTTTATTAAGTTTAATTGCTACAATGAAGATTATTTAAGAAACAGAAAAAGACAATGATTTTAGAAACATTTAAAAGGTATTGTACTATATGAAAATATATTAAATAATTGTCTAAAATGAGACATACCAATCAGCAGAGCATGTGACAAGTTGACAGGAGACTCCATTTCTATTCTCAAAAACATTTCCCATTCTGTTAAGCTATTTTTTAAAATACAAAAAATAATAAGTTGTGTGACTAGAGCAGTAATGACTTCCTCTTTTATAGCTTCTTGAATTTTGGTGTTTCTTTTGAGATTTTTTTCAGTTCACTAATTTGAACACTTACATATGGATTCATAAATCATTCTGTTTTATGTAGATGATATGTCATACTTTCATACTTTACTATGGAAAATAGCTCTTTCATTTTTTTACTATTGTTCATTGTTTTTGATATTTGTTTTCGATTTACCTTAGCAATGCTTAGGAGTAACTCCTGACTCTTCACTCAAGAATTACTTTTGGCAGTGCTCAGGGGGTGTCACATGGATGCTGGGATCAAACCCTGGTCATCTGCATGCAAGGAAAACATCCTACTCACTGCACTCTCTTTCCAGCTTCACTTTTAGGGGTTATTTTTATTATTTTACTATTGATTGTGTAAATAAACAGGTCTTTATGAAATCTATAAACACATTTTATGAGATTGTTAACCAATAGTAGACTTGGTGTTAAATTTGATACCAATCACATGCTGTAAATGCTATGATGTCTGAATTCTTCCAGTAATTCGGTTCAACTCTGGTTGCACACAGAGACTTTGAAGAATGTTTAAGGGTTATTCATGATTCTAGAAGGTATGAAATAGGAAATTTGGTGGCAAATGAGGTGAGAGATCTTGTGGCAACATATGAAGGTAGCAGTCTCACTCAGGAAAAATTTGGATTTTCCTGTACTCTCTAATCTCCTCATAGAACCAAGGAGAAAATGATGGCTAGTGAGAGGCCTTCCAGCATCAAATAGATGGTGAAAGCAGAGGGAGAGGGAAATTCTCCCATATAGAAATTATGGGAGCAGTTGGTACGCTTAATGGATACCACTGAAGCCTAAACTGAATAAGGTGCAGGCAGCAAAGGCCAACTTTAGTTAACATTTGACAGGTCATCCAGAACCTCTGCAGTACCCTCTAGGGCTACTAGTTTGCATGCAAGAGTGAAATCCCCCAAAATATGCTTGTTTGGGAGTTCGTTTTAAGAATTCAAAAATCAATCCCAGTAACAAAGTAAGTAAGAAGTTTTAAAATCATTGTTTTCCAGTCTTCTTTCATGGATACATTTTGACATGAATTGTTTAAAGTGTCCAGGTAGTTTTGCTTGTTGAATACATGTGCTATATTATATTTTGGAATATTTCTAAGTAACATTAAAAAATTGGTTTTTTTTTTTTTTTTTTTTTTTTTTTGGAGGGGGTTACACTGGCTGTGCTCAGGATTTCATTCTGGTTCTGTCTTTGGAGTCACTCCTAGCAGTCACATGCAGTGCCAGGGATCTGTAAGTGCTAGGGGTCCAGCCACAAGGCAAGTACCTGCCATAATCTCTCTGGCCTCTAAAATCATTTTTGGGGTTTTTTCTTACTGTTTTGATATGGGATTCACCAACAAAAATCAGGGGCTACTCCTGCTTATACACTTAGGAATTACTCCTGGTGGTGCTCAGGGATGCTGGGGATCAAACCTGAGTTGGTCTCATGCAAGGCAAGTTTCTTACTCTCTGTACTATCTCTCTAGCACTATCTAGCCCCTAAAATTTTGACAAGTAAAATTTAAGTTATTTGTCAGAAAGCTTGAAGGTTTAGATGAGTAAAGAACTACTTTGTGGGCCCGGAGAGATAGCACAGCGGCATTTGCCTTGCAAGCAGCCGATCCAAGACCAAAGGTGGTTGGTTCGAATCCCCAGTGTCCCATATGGTCCCCCGTGCCTGCCAGGAGCTATTTCTGAGCAGACAGCCAGGAGTAAACCCTGAGCAACGCCGGGTGTGGCCCCCCCCCCAAAAAAAAAGAACTACTTTGTATTCTGAAAGTTTTATGCTTCCTAATATTATCTTTATATAACACAGAATATTATTTGAAATTTTCATTTAAAAACTAAATAGATCTAGAGCCAAGAAAGATAGCACAGCACGCAGGGTGCTGCCTTGTATGCATCAATCTGAATTCAATCCCCTCACCATGTATAGTGCCTTGAGCAACACCTGAAGTGATCCTTGAGTGCAGAGCAAGGAGTAAGCCCTTACCACTGGGTCTGACACCGAAACAAAAATAAAATTAAACACATTTTAAATGGCAGGTTGTGATTCCCTTACTATTTATTTAATACTAGAAAGTAAATAATTTCATATTATCCATTCATTTTTCCAGAGTATGCCTTTTTCTGTGGTTTATTGGACTTCACCTGGCTGCACTCAGGCTCACTCACTCCTGACTATGGCTGAGGAATCACTTCTGGTGGGCTTGGAGAACCATATCAGAACCACTTCTGGTTGGCTGGGGATCAAATCTGGGTCTACAACATGCAAGGCAAATGCCCTATCCACTATGCTATAGCTCCAATCTTCAAAGTCCATCTTTCGTTATTTATCGATAATGTTGTATTTGCCACATTTTTTCATTTTGTTGTTCTTTTCTTTGAATTTAGATTGGGGGGGGGGGTCACACCTGGCAGTGCTCAGTGGTTAGTCCTAGCTCTGCACTCAGAAATCACTCCTGGCATGCTTGGGAGACTATATGGGATGCCTGGGGTCATCTATATGCAAGGCATGGGCCAGCAACATGCAAGGCAAATGCCCTACCTGCTGTGCTATGGCTCCAGCCTAATTTAGAAATTTTAATTGTCACACATCTTTAAAATTACATGCTCCAAGTAGCTCAAATTACACATTGTAAATCTACAAAGGAGGAGGTTTTTAGCTCAAATTACACATTGTAAATCTACAAAGGAGGAGGTTTTTAAAATGTTTGCAGGCTGTTTTTACATAGCAAACTCTCACATCAAACTCTCTACTATCAAATCAATGTTCACACTTCTATATTTTTAGTAGTTTATATACTTTCAAAGTTGAAATATTAACCTCATCTTTATTCCCAAGTCATATATTTTACTAGTAGCCATAAATACTCATTTATGCCTTGGCTATTTATATCCTGGTTATTTCATAATTAAAATGTGAGAGCTGACTTTAAGCATGCTCTTTGATTAAAGTTTTCCAAAACTTTACAACAGAAAAGTATTTTACAATAGATAAGTATGAAGCTATTAAAACTCACCTCAAAAGTATCAGACAGCCAGTGTAAATCTGTGATTATTTTCCTATGACCACTTTCTATTGAGGAAACTGCACAGTGCCGGATATGTATTGATTTTGTATTAGTCTCTGGTTCAAGGAGAAACATAGGCTAGAAAAAAAGTTAAATGAAAATCATATGATAATTTCAAAGAGCTGATGAATGGATTCATACTTTACTTAGTATTACAGCCAAAAGTAATGACCAGTTAGGGGGAAATATATGTTCACTTTTCTATGTATCATATCTCTAAGCAATATAGTTGTCTATGGAATCAGAGATGGCTCACTTACATAAGGTGTCTAACTTGCACGAGCCTGAATGTTTACTATCTGATACCAAACATGTCCTCCGAGTTAGATCCTGGAAGTTCTACTGTTTGGACCCATTGTCACTGCAACAGAGCATACAAGTTCCAGCATACCACAGCTAGGACTATGCAAGAATGACAACTAAATTGTGTGACCCCTTCACATTAACTGTGACTAAAATGTGTGAGCACCACAACCACATATGGAACCCTGAGTGAACATATATTCAAGCACTTAAACTAAACAGTGTGAGGCACCCAGGGAACACCGAGGCTGAGTGTGCAAGTACTGCAAGCAAGCCTCATTACAACAACAATGAAAAGGAACAGGGGAAGATCAATAACTTTATCTTATAGTCTAATAACTTACTTCTAAGCTCAAGAATCATTGACAACTTTGCATAATGAAATACTGTTTTGAGGAAGAGAATTTTTTGATAAAAAAAACTTGTTAAGGTTGAAGAACATGGAGGTGAAAGAAGTGCACAATATTGCAGAGAAGTAATGAGCTGGGAAAGTGTTTCCAACTCTCTTGGTAGAATCTACACCTTGACAAAACCATAGCATATTATTATTATTAAAAAGAGTTTGGGGGGGGGCAGAGTGGTGGCACAAGCTGTAAAGCGTCTGCATTGTTTGTGCTAGCCTAGGACTGACCGTGGTTCGATTCCCCCGACATCTCATATGGTTCCCCAAACCAGAAGCGATTTCTGAGTGTAGAGCCAGGAGTAACCCCTGAGCATCACTGGGTGTGGCCCAAAAACCAAAAATAAATAAATAAAAATAAATTAAAAAATAAAAAGAATTGTGATCACTTTATTATGTACATTAAAAATACCAATGGGGACAGGTATTCTATTTCTCTCACTCACTACGATTGTCATGATAGTTGTTACTGTAGTTATTTCTAAAACTGAACTCACTTACACTCTGTAGTAAGCTTCATATCATGGGCCTGTCTCAAATACAGGCAGGAGATGGGGGGAGGAAAGAGGAGGGAAGTTTGCACTAATGAAGGGAAATGTTCTTTTTTTATAACTGAAATGCATGTTTGTAATCATGATGCTTAAATAAATATTTAAAAAATTAAAAAAATTAAAAAGTACAATAAACACAAATTCTAATCAACAACAAAAACAACAAAATGCCAATGGAGGTATTTTCAACCCCCACTAAATTATAATCCAGAATCTGTTTATATGCTCACTCTTTATTTGTGCGGTTCTAATTATATCACTTTAGGCAATCCACTAGGTTCTTTTATTTAAAAATAATTGGGGCCGGCAAGGTGGCGCTAGAGGTAAGGTGTCTGCTTTGCAAGCGCTAGCCAAGGAAGGATCGCGGTTAGATCCCCTGGCGTCCCATATGGTCCCCCCAAGCAGGGGCAATTTCTAAGCGCTTAGCCAGGAGTAACCCCTGAGCATTAAATGGGTGTGGCCCCCCCCAAAAATAGTTACAATAGAAATATCTATTGCAATAACTTTGTATCAGGAAGATAGTCCAAAGGACTGAAAAATATGCTTTATATGCAGAAGACCCAGGTTTGACCACTGGAATGGTTCCCTGGACATTCTGAGCACTGAGCTGAGAATGGCCCCTACCACTACTAGGCCTGCTAGGAGCGGCACAAAAAGCTTAAAAATATCAATTAAATAATTACTTCAAATCACAAAATAAAGTATGTAGATTGCTTTGAGGTGTTCTTAAATCAAGAATAGTGTAAAGGGCCTGCGAGATAGCATGGAGGTAAGGCATTTGCCTTCCATGCAGAAAGATGGTGGTTCGAATCCCGGCATCCCATATGGTCCCCTGAGCCTGCCACGAGCGATTTCTGAATGTAGAGCCAGGAGTAACTCCTGAGCGCTGCCAGGTGTGACCCAAAAAACAAAAAAAACCCAAAACAAAACAAAAAAGAATAGTGTAAAACTGAATATTACATCCTACAGTTTATTATTTAAAATAATTACACATTCAATAACAGAACTAGAGACTTGAGAAATTAATGTTTTTCTGCACAGATTTTTGTCATTTGAATTATTATATGTCTTGGTGTTGATTTATTAGAGTCTAGTTTATTCAAAACTCTTTTCACCTCTTAGATTTGTACAGATGCCTCTTTCCAAAGGGTGCCTCTTTCCAGAGTGGGAAAATTCTCTGCTATTATTTCCCTCACTACTTGTTCTTCCCCTTCTGCTTTTTACTTCCCTTCTAGTATTCCTGTCATAGATTATTTCTTTTGTCTTTGTTCATTAAATACCTTACATTTTCTTTCAATGTTTTGTCTTTCATTTCTTTATTGATTTTCTTGCTGTTTCTGGCTTGCATTTTGTCTTCCAGTTTCTCCATGTGATGCTCTATGTGTGTGATTCTGCTACTGTGGCTTGCTAGTATGTTTTTAGTTCCATTTGTATGAACTCTCTCATCTTCTGAGAGTTCTTTGAGTTTGGTGAATTGTTCATCTATGGATTTCTTAATTTCTTTGGTTAGTGATTCTTTGAATTCCATTGCTAAGATATTAAATGCTGATTTTAGGTCCTCAGCTATGATATTTGTGCATTTTGGAGGACTTGGAAATATGTTAGGATTTCTCTCCAAATCCCTAGATGCTGGTATCTTCTTTATTTTCCCCATTGTTCTTTGCATAGGATATTTTGGGGTTTTGGAGTTTTAGAGTGTTTTTTTTTTAAGTAGTTTTTTAATTGTGTAGGGAGTGGTTGGAGGTAAGTCTGTTTTAGGGTTTATTTATTATAGGTACATGAGTTACTCAAGTATGGTAGTAATGTTACAGTTTAGTTTGTTGGATTTTCCTGTTGGTTTTGAGATTATATATTTCCTAAGGGAGAAAAAAGTTGGGCCTGGTCTACCTAGAACTATCTGGTATGGCCTGAAGCGTCAGCTGGATTTGTGGCCAGAGTGGGTACACGTAGATCCCTCTGAACTCTCCTGATCAGTTGGCAGGGGCTTGTGACCTGCAGCAGCTGCTCCAGGAGGGTAGGGGATGGAGGGACATTTACACACAGTTAGATTCTAAAAGCTTTTTATTTCCCCCTGCTTCTCAATCACACTCAAAAAAGATAGGGTCCACAAAATTGGGGTGATGAGTGCTTATGGGGGGGTCACACCCAATTTACCTTTGCCAGAGGGGTACAGGCTTGTGATCAGGAGCAGCTGCTAGGGAGAGGTCTCTGCTTCGATTTTTGGCTTGGTACATCTAGTACAAACTCTTTACCATTTTTATTCTGTGCTGGATATATGTCTAAGTAATAATCCTTACTCTATTATTTTGATAAACTCCTTAAATGGAAAAAAGTATTTGCGAGTAAAAAGTAACTAGGGTAGTACTATTCACAATTAGTCAAAATCTGAAAACAACACGTTTCCAAGAACAGATAGTTGGATAAAGAAACCAAGCTACATATACAAAATGCAATACTATTTTGTTATTAAAAAAACTATAAAATCTTGAAATTTGCTGCTATGTGGATGGATCTAAAGAGCGTTATGCTGTACTATACAGAGTATCATGCTGATGGCAATCAAAATTACCTTCCTGGGCTGAAGTAATAGCATAGTGGTAGGGTGTTTGCCTTGCATGTGGCCTACACGGGACAGATCTAGATTTGATCCCCAGCATCCCATATAGTCCCCCAAGTCTGCCAGGAGTGATTCCTGAGCACAGAGCCAGGAGTAACCCTGAGCACTGCTGGATGTGGCCCGAAAGCAAACAAACAAAATGATCTTCCTACCTAAATTGCTATGTATGTAGACCAGGGGTCTCAAACTCAATTTACCTGGGGCCGCAGGAGGCAAAGTTGGGGTGAGGCAGGACCGCATAAGGGATTTCGCTTACCAAATATTTGCAATAAAAAAATCACATTAGTAAGAAAAATATCACAAAAAAATCGCATTAAACATTTGCATACCCGGAACGGAACTGCTGGGGGTATGCGAATGTTTAATGCGATTTTTTTTCTTACTAATGAGATTTTTATTGCGGTTATTCAGTAAGCGAATAATCGCGAATACTGCGATATTTGAAGACCAGCTACGGGCCACAAAATGTTGTACGGAGGGCCGCAAACGATCCGCTGGCCGCGAGTTTGAGACCCCTGATGTAGACACAATGCGATTTTTAATCCCAATGACATTCTTTAAGGACTTAAGAGTGGTCAATAATAAAGTCTGTGTGAAACCATAAGGCACTTGAGCAGTCACAGCCATACTGAGATATAAAAAACTGTAAGGTATTTCATTGCCTTGGACCTGAAATGTTTGTAGTAATGTGATTTCACTGACAAAATAATTTTAGAAACAAAATAAACAAATGAGGCTTCATGAAACTAAAGAGTTCTGCACAGCTAGGAAACATGAGCTAAAACTAAAAAGACACCCAACAGAATGGTAAAAATATTTGTATTCAACAGTCAGATAAAGGATTAATAGATAAATATATATATGGCATTCACAAAGTTTGACAACTAAAAACCACAAACCCTGTCAAAAAATAAAGAGAGTAAATGAACATATACTTCTCTAAAGAAGATAGATGGCCAATAGACATGTAATAAGAGTAATTCATTATTTATTATCAGGAAATTCAAATCAAGATGACAATGAGTTATCATTTAATACAGTAAAATACATCAAAATAAACCTGGGAAAATAAAAAACTGGGAACAATATATATTGACAGAATGTGGTGAAAAGGGACCTCTAAAAATAAATAAATAAATGATATAGCAAACAATACTGTAAGCATAAGATAAATGACAGCAATCAAAATTTAAAATGTACCTGCCATGGAGATAAGCTATATGGTCAGAGGGAACCTCAGCACATGGTGAAGGAAAGCCAACAATAAAAATGGTTAGTAAAGTGATGTTTTTAAAGGAAAAAAAAAGTAATACAAAACTAACCTTGAGGACAGCCTTTTTACTTCGACTACCACCTGTCTTAATGTTTTCTATGCGTTCTGCATATGGAGTAATATCCCATAAGACAACCTAAAAGAGAAATAAATGTTATCACAATACATTCAGAAAATAATGAGCTAGGTTTCAAAAAGATCCATTGGTGTTTATTTGTACTTGAATGCACCAATATATAATCAGGTTTAACATAATACTAAGTAAATAAATTTTTAAAGATAATATAATTTGTTATTTGGTGTTTTTACTATGATAATAAATGCTACTACTTATTATAATCCAAGAGAGGGTATCCTGTAATTCTCTCTGCTATGAGTGGACTTATTGGGGAATTTGCTATGATAGCAGGGACAGTATTCTCAGACAGCAGAGAAAAGCAATACCAAATTTGCCCAGCCCAAATAGGCTGGAAAATGGAAAATGGTTTCAATGTAATGGAGAATGCTCACCAACTCTAAATGTGTATGTATGTATATATATGTATATGTGTATATATGTATATATACATACATATACATATGTTATGATAATGATTTTTGGACACATCAGGATAAAGGATTTCAATACTGAAGTTGTTTTCAACAATTAAAATTCCTGTGTATTAAAAGAATATACATAATGAAATTGGTTTTATCATTTGCTTTTATCAAATACAATTGACTTTCTTCACAATTAGAAAAAAAAGTCATTTCAGGTTTGCAGGGTTGGGGAAACGTGTTTTGGGAGGTTGCCAGAATGGCCACCAATTATTATTGAACACAACTCTGGGTGATAAATTATTTTCCTGGTTGTTTTTGATTTTTGATTACATGAGCACCAAGTGCTGCCAACCTTTCCATTTTAATCAGGAGAAAGCTTTTTGAACCACCCAAGAAAAGATTATGTATACTTATAATAGTCAAGCCCAGTAAGTCATAATGCATTTAAATTGATCCTAAAACAGCTTTAAGAATTTTACTCTGTATTATTTAAAGATAGGCAATTATAGAATTAGATCTACCTGTTACATAAATTAAAGAACTTAAACAGAAAAAAAGGTAAATGAGTCAAATGTTGTTAAAAATTCCAAGACACACACACACACACACACACACACACACACACACACACACACACACAACAAAACAAAACAACAAACAAGCAAACAAAATTCCAAGACACAGACATTTCTCAATGGAATTATTTTTAAATCCTGGGTTTTCCTCAAACTCCAATCCCTCAGGGTAATTTTGGAATAGATCAACACCAAGAGATATTAATGTTTCTGGGTTTTGGTCTTTTTTTCTTTTTTCTTTTGCTACATCTGGCAATGCTCAAGGGTTATTCCTGGCTCTGCACTTAGATAATGCTTCCAGCAGGCTCAGGGAACCATATGGAATGCCGGGGACTGAACCTCTGTTGGTCCTGGTCAGCCACATGTAAGGCAAATGCCCTACCTACAATGCTGTGATATCACTCTGGCCCCTCTTCTATGAAATGTTGTACATGTGCTGTGCTCTTCCAGCATATTAATAGATATGATCTTACTTTGTTTCATTTATTAGAACTGGGCTATCCTGGAACAGCTTGATATTCATTAACATGGCTGAACATCTTTATATTTCAGTAACTAGCATATAAATGAGCATGCCTTTATTCTGATGAATTAAGTTTTTAAATTAAAAAACAAACAAACTACCAACCAAAAATATCATAGAATGTTGCCTGAACTACTAAATATCTAGAAAAATAATTAGTACCTGCCCATTTATGCAGCCTCCAGCAATGATATTCGGATCACTTGGACAAAACTCGAAGCAGAAGATATCCTCTGGACTTTCCAACATTAGCTATAGTACAGTCCACATTCGAGACAGTAAGAAAACTTATGAGAATTATACCTATAAAACATTATTAGCAATACACACAAAAACTTACTTCTATTTCTCTCTTTAAGAACTATCATTACTTCTGTGTTGTGTACGTAAACATTTTAATGGGATTATTATGTTACTGACTCTACCCTGATCGGTGATTGTGCCCTACCCTAGAGTGTGATCTGGCATTCTGCTCCCACCCTAGGGTGGTACCTGATTCTGCTCCCACCATTGGGTGGTACCCGATTCCACCATTGGGTGGTACCTGATTCTGGGGGATAAAAGCAAGGGTCTATGGAAGGCGAGAGGCTTTTTGTCCTGGACCTATTCTTAGGCCTTTTGGCTTCGGTCTCTTCACGGAATAAAGAGCTGTTTTCTTCGGAAGCCTGACTGCCTGTTGGCTTTCTTCCCATCGAATTCACCTCAGAACCGACGACTAAACAGGGTAACAGATGTGTGGTCTGAGCTGGAGGATAAAGGCCTCATCCTCCATCCCTCCATCAGTCAACCTCTTCAGGGGTTGACTTGCAACACTTCTGGGGTGAGGCCTTCTTGTAATCAGGCCAAGGATTTTTTCCCGTTTTCCCCATATTTTTCTGGGCCTATGCAAACAACAGTGATTGCCACTGTCACACCTTTACTATTTTTTTTTAACCCTTATCCTTTAAGGAAAAAATAAACAGTTTACTGAACTTAAAAACAACTGTAGTAGAATGCCTGTCTTGAATACAGGTAGGGGATGGGAAGGTGGGAGGGGGACATTGGAAGAGGGAAGTGTTATACTGGTGAAGGGGGATGTTCTGTTTGTGACTGTAACCCAACTATAATCATGCTTGTAATCATGGTAATTAAATAAAAATAAATTTAAAAAATTAAAAAAAAAGATAAAAAAAGAACTATCATTAGCTTTAAGTGTATACCAAGTCATTTCTCAGAATTCCTTCTGTGAACTAAAAGTTACTTTTGCTCATTTTCATTCTGGACACCGGCTACATATTCAAGTATGAGAAGTCAGGAAAGTCAGCTTTATGAGCCCAATTGTGAGCCCATTTTATTTCCTGATATGTACCTACCTTGGTGGCTCTGAGTGAGCACTCAAAACTACAATTTGTTTAATAAAAGAAAATACAAGTCTTAGAACTTATAATAATTAGAATTTCTAAACAATACAGAAGGTAAATGAATTCAAGTATCCAAAGGATTTTGTCCTTAGAATTGTGAGAATTGATGGGAAGCTAAAATTCATTCACATTGACTCAATTTATGTTTATATAAAGCCCTTGGGGCTGGAGAGATAGCACAGTGGTAGGGCATTTGCCTTGCATGCAGCCCTATCAGGATGGATGGTGTTTCAAATCCTGGCATCCCATATGGTCCCCCAAGCCTGGAGAGATTTTCTTTTCTTTTCTTTTTTTTTGGAGAGGAGTTTTTTAGACCACACCCAGTGATACTCGGGGTTACTACTGGCTATGCACTCAGAAATCACTCCTGGCTTGGGGGACCATATGGGACACTGGGGATTGAACTTTGGTCTGTCCTGACCCTGGGTCAGCCTCGTGCAAGGCAAATGCCCTACTGCTGCACCATCGCTGCCTGGAGCGATTTCTGTGTGCAGAGCCAAAAGTAACCCCTGAACGCAGCCGGGTATGACCCCAAAACTATAAATAAATAAAATAAAACCCAAGCAAGATTTTGCTGTTTATTTTTTATTTAGGTGGTATGGAGGAGGGGTGTTCCTAGGCAGTGCTTACGGAGGCCCAGGAAAAGCCTGGCTGGTAGTTCAATTCTATAGCCAGTGGATTCTATGGTGCTCCAAATCTAGTGAGTCAGGAACTACTCCAGTCACCCCAGCGTGAACTCCAGACCTGCACCTGGCAATGCTTGGGGGTAGGGAATCAAGCTTATAATGCTTGCTAACCATTATACTATATCCTGCCCCAAGAGTTTGCCTTTTATTTTATTTATTTTTATTTAAACACGGTGGTTGGTTTTTTATAATGGTTTTTTTTTCACAAAGTTGTTAATGATTGAATTACAGTCATACAAATGTACAATAACTGTCATCAATGTATATTTCCTGCCTTTTAAAATCAGCTTAACAAATGCTTATTTGTTCAATCACTATTTTCAATAGACTATGTATAGATTCTGGTTTTGCTAAAATGAATGATGGCATATTCTGTTATAAAGTCTTGCTTTACGAAAGTTTCTAACACTTAATGATCATTAAGTCATTTTGGATTAAATCCACAAGAGTCATGTGAGCAGTATTTGGAAATCTTGGGCTGTGTGAAAGATTATCCTCCATTACCTGAGGATGTATGGGATCAGAGAAACTCCAGAAAAGGATCAGTGATGGTTGCAGCAACAATTTACCAGAAGAATGGATTCTTTCCTCACAGGTTAATCGCACAGCCACTGATACAGCTATTAGCCCTGATGGAAAGACAAGTTGAATTAAAAATCAGCATGCACAGAAAGACTTCTTTCTAAATTCTACATAGTTGCTGTTTTCATTCTGAAGAAACAAATAAAAACATTCTAGATGAGACTGTGAGATTTTCTGAAATTTTAATGTCTAAAATGGAAACAGCACTGACCCATGACTTTTCCAGCATTTCTGATGCCCAAATCAAGATGTAATATAAATATACATTTTTTTTTATTTTTTGGTTTTTGGGCCACATCCGTTGACGCTCAGGGGTTACTCCTGCCTATACGCTCAGAAGTCGCTCCTGGCTTGGGGGACCATATGGGATGTGGGGGGATCGAACCGCGGTCCGTCCTAGGCTAGCACTGGCATATAAATATAAATTAATGGTAGACTGTTACCCCCCCCCCCCCATTCTTTCTTTGTAGCCTTACCTGCTAGTAAGACCTGCCCATTTCTAAGAGGGGTCTTTAGGAGGTATCAAAAAATTGCCAGAGGGGCAGGAAGGGGTTGGATTGTGAGATTGAGAGAGATTCAGCAAGGAAGGAGCAGGAGGAGAGATGGTTGAAAGGGGTTGAATGCAGGGCCAGTAATGGAGATGGTTTGAAAGGTTTTAAAGCTTAGGAGCCACACATCTTGACTAGGGCCTTGAATAAAGCTGATGTCTCCTGAAACCTGACTGCTGTGGATTTTCTCCCCGCCGCTATCCTGAACCTGCAGACCTGCCGGCTGGAGAGAGTTGGAGACGTGTATCTGGGGCCTGCAGAGAGAGGCCTCGCCCTCCATCACCATCCATCACCATCCAGCCCCGCCCAGGACTGTTATTCAACAGCAGACTTCAAAGATTTAGTAAGAATTATTTTTAGGGTTTTTTGTTGTTATTGCTGTGTTTTTGTTGTGAGGAAGGACCTTTATATGGAAGGGAAGGAGGAAGAAAAGAAAATTGCTGAAAGTTTCACCTCTACTCATTACTCTCTTCAAGTACTTTCAGGGAGGGCTGTTTTCTGTTTTATACAATGATTAGAGGGAAAATGATAGAAGGTAAGGCAGCCTCAACATCCAAGTCTATCAGAATTCACCTAGGAGGTGAATTCACTCCCTGTGCTGAGCTTGGTGCCTCCTGTGGTAGTTCTGTGTATCCCACAGGATTGATGGGAGATCACAAGAGCAAGAGAAGGTCTTGGAATTATTTGACAAGCACCTGACTTTCAGCATCCTTAATTAAATGGAGATCTCTGCATTCTGACATAAGAAAGCAATATCCTGCTGCAATATAATTCCCCAAAGTGTGTCTTCTTCACACCTTCCTCTAGGAAAGACTTAGTCATACCATAGATGACAGGATGCCAGGCGATGCAGGTGACCATTTTCTCAATTAAGTTGTGTAGGTCAGTAAAGGACTGGTATTCTTTCAGGTGAGTGTCAGTCTTGTCCCCAAAGGTGCCTTCCTCTTCTGCCAGACATTTCCAGTCATCATAGAAGGTGTCCATGATTTCATTTTGCTGCAGGGCTATTTCAACACTATTTTGTTTTAAGAAAGAAAAAAGAAGAAAGAAAGACAAAAAGAAAGGAAGGAAGAGAAAGAAACAAGAAAGAAAGGAAGGAAGAGAGGAAGGAAGGAAGGAAAAAAGAAGGAAGAAGAAAGAAAGAAAGAAGAAAGAAAGAAAGAAGAAAGAAAAAAGAGAAAAAAAAGAAAGAAAAAAGAGAAAGAAAAGAAAAAAAAGAGAGAAAGAGAGAGAGAAAAAGAAAGAAAAAGCAATTAAGATACTGCTTTTCAGTATTTATGATATGGCTTATTTTATTTTATTCCAGCTTAGGGAACATATCTTGGAGGTGCTCTGAATTCAAGGAACTTACTGGTAAGAACTCAGATTCTATTTCTCTAGCCCTAATTATCTTTTACTTGATAACTGTTGATTATCTCCAGATTATGCATGGCTCAAGGGAAGAAAAATGTCACGATGGTGTGCGATTCAGAATATTTGAGAAGCTGTCTTTCAGCTGCCAGTGTCTCACTTGCACTGACAGTCTCTAGTGACTTCAACTTTATGATCTATTTCCAGCCAAAGCCATGCTCTGCCCCAGTCGGTGACAAGAATGGTCCTGCCAGGACACCCAGCCCAGCTTGCTCTGGCCCATAAAGGACTCTTCCAACAAGAGGAAGGTAGATGTGTGTGTGTGTGTGTGTGTGTGTGTGTGTGTGTGTGTGTGTGTGTGTGTGTTTGGGGGAGAAAGTGGGATTTCTACACTCTGGAGCCCTCTGTAGACCTGCTTAAGACTTGGTCCTATAGTTAATCCCATGATAATATACTTCAAGGGTGGAGAAGCCCTGTATCTCTTAAGCCAAGGGAATTCCTTTTCAAATGACCCCAAAATTTACTGTGCCTGTGCAGAAGGGGAAAAAAAGGCAAAAAGCACAAAACATTTTTTATTTTATTATAATTTTTATATATTTATTTATCTAGATTTTGTCGAGTTCTTTGTTTTGGTGTGGATATTGAAGCTGTAGTCTCCATTCTTATTTATTTATTTTTATTTTTTTTTCTTCTTTTCTCTTCTTCCTTTATGCCCTCTGCCATGTTTTTCATCTCAAAACCATGGCTTTTATGTGGTGCTTATCTTTATTGTTGGAGTACTCACTGGATATTTTATTTAACACTTCTTTTTTGTACTGTTGTGGCGTTTCACCTTCTTTTTCCCCTTTGTCTCTCAAACTGAGGATGAGAGCCTCTAAAAGGATTCCGCCCATTTTCGACGTTTTTAATTTTTACCTCAGTTTATTACTTTTCCTTTCTTCAAACAAAACCACATAACTTAAACTATCTAGTCCAGCCTCCCAATTAGAGGGGGAAACAAAGGAGGACCACTCATGCTAGCACTAGCAGCCCCGGGGGTGAGGGAGGAGGTTATGGGAGACAGGATGGGAACAGAGGTGGAGGGAGGACAATTTGGTGATGGGAATTCCCCTGATTTTATGTTAGTATGTACCTAAAATATTATTGTCAACAATATGTAAGCCACTATGTTTAAAATAAAATATATTATTAATAAAAAAAAAAGATTTGGTCCTATGAAATTTGCTCTGCCCAGACTTTCCTGCCCCTTTCTTTATTTTAAGAGTGATCTTCAGTAACAGCTACATTAAACTTGAGTTCATTTACTTCCTAAAAACCTCAAGCCGGCAGGAAAGGCAATTTTCTTAGTCATATTCTGTACCAAATGATCACATATACTAATTATTATATATGCATACTTAATTCATATTGTTTTCATAGTGTACATATATATGTACATACATATATACATGTATACTTTATACATATCAGATAATAAGTAAATGGGAGATTCTTGGAATTTAAAAATAGGCTATGCATGTGTTGGTGGCTTTAGTTGTATACTTTATATATATACTTTAATATATACTTTAAACATATAAGATAACCAATAAACAAATTGAAATTTAGAAATAGGTTATGCATGTATTGGTGGTTTTAGTTGTTTGATGTGATAAAATGCTTAATTAGATTTCTTTTTTGCAATACATAAGAAAGCCCATAAAATGAAGAATTATTGTGCTAAAAGTGTGAAACTATTTATTTTGGATGGGAGCAAATCATACCCAGCAATCTCATGGTTATCTCTGGTTCTGTGCTCAGGAATGAATGCTCAAAGGACCACATATGATTATGGGGATAGAATCAGATCAATTACATGCAAGATAAGTGCTTGACCTTATCCCTCTAACCTATAATCTTATTTCTTTAAGAAATACTCTGAGGGGCCCGGAGAGATAGCACAGCGGCGTTTGCAAGCAGCCGATCCAGGACCAAAGGTGGTTGGTTCGAATCCCGGTGTCCCATATGGTCCCCCGTGCCTGCCAGGAGCTATTTCTGAGCAGACAGCCAGGAGTAACCCCTGAGCAACGCCGGGTGTGGCCTAAAAACCAAAAAAAAAAAAAAAAGAAATACTGTGAGGCGCTAAGGATGTGTCTCAGTGGAAAAGCTTTGCATCCATGAGGCCCTGAGTTTAACTTCCCCAACACAGCCTTTATAGGTGATCCCTGGAACCTCAACCAAGTGCGTGGTCTTTTCATGATAACAGCAACAACAGAAATATTCAGAGTGCTCATTTTATCCCTTAATAATCTAGGGATTTGAGGTTGACAGTAGTCCTTTTTAGAAGCCTATGATTTATAAAGTTATTGATAATAGAGCTTTTGGCATACAATGTTCCCAACCTCAATCCCATCACTAGTGTCTGCATCCCTCTACCAATGACCACAAACTCACTCTCACTCTTCCAACATGACTCCTCAACAGACATCTTTTTATGTTTGATCATTGCAGTTTTAATTCCATGCTTTCAGTAGTGTTGGGTCTATTGTTGAAATATGTCCAGATATCTCACATCTACAGAGCCTAAGTCCCCTATTCTCTACTCCTATGTTAATCCTAAACCTCCTCTTCTTTTATCCCACTCTATTTCTCTCCTTCCCTGATATATTTTTCTATAATCTTAGGGTCAATGATTTACCTATTTTTGATTCCTTCCATTCCCTAGACATGAGATTCTATACACCACAATTGAGTGAGAAACATCCTTATATAGGGTGTTTTTTTGTTTAAAAATTTTAAACTATGGGGCCAGCGTGGTATCACTAGAGGTAAGGTGCCTGCCATGCCTGCACTAGCCTAGGACCGTGGTTTGATCCCCCGGTCCCATATGGTCCCCCAAGCCAGGAGCGACTTCTGAGCGCGTAGCCAGGAGTAACCCCTGTGCGTCACCAGGTGTGGCCCAAAAACCAAAAAAAATTTTTTTTAAACTAAATTTTTTTTAATTTCTTTATTTTAGATTTTACTGTGGTTTAGAGTTGTTCATAATACAATTATTTCTGGCATTTAATATTCCATCACCAATGTAACATTCCCTCAACCCTGGTCATCAGTTTCCCAATTTTCCCAAAGCACGTAGGAATATAATTTTTCCCTCTTGGCACGTAGGAATAATTTATTTAATATTTTGCATATTTCTACTGGCAAACCAGAATTTAAAATATGGGGGTATTGGTGGCTGCTTACTCTGCTGTGTGGTCTACACATTTGAGGATCTGCAGCACTGGGCTGATGAGCTCATAAGATGACAGCAGTGGTTCGTAGGAGCCGTCTGAAATGCTCCTGAACAATCAACTGTGAGGTCGGTATGTCCATCAGTTTTTCCTACTAATTGGGTCTCTCTTTTGAGAGCATGTCTATAGCAATGGCCACTTGCGCAAACGTGGCAGAAGGCTCTGGTGCATGGGCGTGTCAGCTAGGGGCTTCTGGAAGTACAGCGACTCATTGGGAGATGGCCCATATGGCTCCACAGCTCCCTCAAGAGGTCAGCCACAAAACAATCATACCGAGAGATTATTAGACTCCTTTTGATGAGAGATTTATCTAAGTGAAACTGGGGAGATAGTTCAGAGAATTGGAGCACATGCCTTGCATGCACAAGACTAGGGTAAAATTTCTGGCACTGCATGGATTCCCAAGCACCACTGGGTATAACACTGGAGAGCATTTCTTCAGCTCCTAGGGGGAAAATTACTCTAAATTACTGTAATGTTTACTATCCCTGTATATGCTTAAGGCTGAAAGCTCAGGAACTTTCCCACAATTGGAATACCTCCGAAAATTTTACCTATAGAACTGAAAGTTGGGCTTTTGATGAGGATTTTCTTCAGTTATGAATGTCCTAAAAATAAAGCTCCTTCATTTAATTAAATATATGTATTTGATATTGTACTATATCTTTTATATAGAATATATGTTATATACTATATAACTAAATAATATATAACATAATGACTATATGATGTAATAATATATACTATATAATATATACAATAAGATGCTATATTATCTTTCATAATATTAAAGAATAACTTGAAATTAAATAAAACAAGGGCATTAAATTAAGTATTTAGAAGATTAAACTTTAAAATTGATATTAAATTAAGAGACCCAAAGATAACTCTGGCTTAAAGCATTTGCCCAGAGAGCATAAGGCCACGAATTCAAACTTCAGAGCCACTATACTACACTCAGACCATTTTGACAATCTATCTGTAAACTGCAGCAAAGGGTGTGTGGAAAAGAAAGAAACATTAATACCTCTATCTGCAAGTAACAATGATACAATATATTACTTAATTGGATATTCTTTGTGTTAAATTCATCAAGTAGGATAATGTACAGCATTTCCTAGGTAGGACCTTGATACTTAAAGTATAATCCCTGGATCAGGGACATTAGAATCATCCATAACAATTGGAAATGCAGAGACCAGGCTCCATTCCAGATCTCTTGAATCCAAGACTGAATTTTCACAAGCTCCTCAGGTTTTTTATATGTATAATGGAACTTGAATAATATAGGTATTTTTATAGTACATACTATTTATGCTTAATAGGGCTTTGCTTCAAGGTTTAAAGATCGTATCAAGTTTAGAAATATTTTCAAAATTCTTTTGGTTTCATTTTGAATGGGAAAGAAATTTCAAGAGAGAAGTTACAGTGACTGATGCTTCCCTCTCTGCTAACTCTGGCGGGATTTACCAGGGAGAAAATAGGTGCCAACTTTTCTCTGGTTTCATGTTTCTTGATTCCCTTGTATTTGACTAAAATCAAAGTCCTGAAAGAGAGGAACTAAAGGCTGGAAAAACAGGTGTCTCCCTGTCATATAATTTTTAACATAATGTTTACCTTGTGATCACACTGTCAAGGAAATCAACCAAATGCTTTGATTTTCCAAGTTCCTCTTTTTCTTCTTCTGAAAATTCTCTTGGATAATACTGAGTAGCAGCGTTTTGGGGATATGTCCTAATAACACATTTGAATAAAGTTGAGTGAGAAATTAGATCAAACACAAAGAAAGGTTTCTAACTTCATCATATGACAAGCCAAACTCTGTGTGATTGCAGTATAGTGATACTAGAAAACAAAAGCAGAGACATTAGATTAGACTGTACTTGTACAGTTTGGCTTGTTTCTTTTAATGATGAGAGATACTGCACTAAGATATTATACCTTTTCTTTGTTTACTACCACTGCCTCACTTTAGACACTGATCATAGTTGGCATAGTTTCATAGCAGCAAATTTGATTCTCACTTGCCCTCCTCCTCAATTCTGAGTTTATTTTTATTTGTTTTCTCTGCACTCTGATAACATATTGTATGCTTCACCTTATTTTTATCATCTTAACTTCCTGCCTCTCTCTTCCTTCAGAGCCTGCCAAAATTCCATCATGGTCCACACACACTATTAATCCAGTTTTTTAAACTTTCCCATATGTTTAAAAATATAAACATTGAGCTTACATATAATTTAGCAATACTACTCCTAGAAATATATCCTAAGAATACAAAAACACAATACAAAAATGCCCTCTGCTCTTCTATGTTCATCGCAGCACTATTACAATAGCCAGAATCTGGAAATAACCCAGGTGCCTGACAACAGATGAGTGGCTAAAGAAACGGTGATACACCTACACAATGAAATACTATGCAGTCATTAGGAAAAATGAAGTCATAAAATTTGCTTATATGTGGATGAATATGAATATTAATATGCTGGGGCTGGAGCAGAGGCACAAGGGGTAAGGTGTCTGCCTTGCCCATGCTACCACTGAATGGACTGCGGTTTGATCCTCCGACGTCCCATATAGTCCCTCAAGCCAGGAGCAATTTCTGAGCACATAGCCAGGCCAGAGAGACAGCATGGAGACAAGGTGTTTGTCTTGCATGCAGAAGAATGGTGGTTTGAATCCCAGCATTCTGAGCCTGCCAGGAGCGATTTCTGAGCGTCGAGTCAGGAGTAACCCCTGAGCGGCTCTGGGTGTGACCCAAAAAAACCACCACCAACAAAACAAAACAAAAAGGAGTAACTCACTCCTAAGTGTCACCGAGTATGGCCGGGGGAAAAAAAAAAAGATGAAGATATTTTGAGAGCCACATTTTTTTGTGCGTGTTTGTGTGGTTTTTGGGTCACACCCGGCAGTGCTCAGGGGATACTCCTGGTTCCATGCTCAGAAATTGCTCCTGGCAGGCAATGGGAACCATATGGGACGCCGGGATTCAAACTGATGACCTTCTGCATGAAAGGCAAATGCCTTACCTCCATGCTATCTCTCCGGCCCTGAAAAGAAGAAGATACTATGCTGAATAAAATAAGAGGCATGGACAAAAAATGGGTCCCTTTCATTAGCAATAGTGTAAACCACAGTGTCAAAAAGGAGAGAGAGAGAGAGAGAGAGAGAGAGAGAGAGAGAGAGAGAGAGAGAGAGAGAGAGAGAGAGAAGTAAAATGCCTGTCTTCTGACAAGCAGAGGGAGGCAAGGGAGAAGATGGGAGGAAAATTAGGGACATTGGTGGGAAACATGTATTGATAAAGAGTGGTACACATTGTATGACTGAAACTATCATGAACAATTTTGTAATGGTGCTTATTATATTAAAACATATACAACATTCATGGCCTACCTTATATAAACAAAATTATTTCAAAATAAAAACATTTCAGTAATAAAAATAAATGCCTTAGTTAAAAATATGAAACTTTACAACACTCAAGTCTAACCCAAGTGCATAGACCATACTTTTGAAAATACATTTCAGATAGACTCATTTACTGGATAAAATTTAGTTAAGAAATTGCTGTGTGGGGCCAGAATGATAGCACAGTCGGTAGGGTATTTGGCTTACAAGAGGCCATCTCAGGTTCAATCCCTGGCATCTCATATGATCCCCTGAGCCTTCCAAGAGTGATTTCTGAGCACAGAACCAGGAGTAACTCCTGAGCACTGCCAGGTGTGGCCCAAAAACAAAAAGAAAAGTAAAAGACAAAAAGAAAAGAAAAGAAATTGTGGGGACGGAGCGATAGCACAGCGGTAAGGCGTTTGCCTTGCACACAACCAACACAGGACAACAGCGGTTCAAATCCCGGCATCCCATATGGTCCCCCGAGCCTGCTAGGGGTGATTTCTGAGCACAGAGCCAGGAGAAATCCTAAGCGCCCCTGCATGTGACCCAAAAATCAAAAGAAAAGAAAAGAAACTGCTAAATGACTTGTATGTATATACAATGTAAATATGTATATTGGATATGTGTGATTTGTATGTATTTATGTATATAAAGTATGTATATGCTAAGAGCTCTATATCTAAGGCAAACAGTCCAGGCCAGTATGTGAGGACACATGGACCACTTGCGTTATGATCAAAATATCTCTGAACTCTTTCAAGGTACCTCTTTTTTTTGGGGGGGGGTGGTGACGCTCAGGAGTTATTGCTGGCTATGCGCTCAGAAATCGCTGCTGGCTTGAGGGACCATTGGGACGCGGGGGGATGGAACCGCGGTCCATCCTAGGCTAGCCCGCAAGGCAGACACCTTGCCACTCTGGCCGCTTCCCACTCTGGCCCCTCAAGAACTCTTAAGGAGAGGAAGTACCTCACTCAATATGGTATTTCTAGGATGTTACAGACATGAGATCATTGAACTGGACTAATAGAAGGAAGAGTTTCCCAAGAAAGCAGTGAAGGTCATTTTATGTAGAAGAATATCATGAGCAAGAGTGGGAAAATGCAGGATGGGGATTCTGCAAAGTGGAAGCAGCTCATAAAGCTAGAAGATAAAGTTTACTTGAAAACAAGAAGCAAAAGGGCTAGACATGCAGACTAAGGGATCTAGATATGAGAGAAAACCAAAGAAGAGGTCTTGGAAAGGAAGTAATTTAAAATTTCTTTGATTTTTTTTTTTTGTGGTTTTGGGGTCACACCCGGCAGTGCTCAGGGGTTATTTCTGGCTCCAGGCTCAGAAATTGCTCCTGGCAGGCACAGGTGACGCCGGGATTAGAACCAATGACCTCATGCATGAAAGGCAAACGCCTTACGTCCATGCTATCTCTCCAGCCCAATTTAAAATTTCTTGATGCAAAAGAAAAATCACTTAATTTGTAGAATAGACCAATTGGAACCAACTGAAATGTTTCAAATGAGAGACAGGAATGCTCCTTTAATTGAGGCCACTACTGTAATATCAATATCATCTTTCATATTCCTACATTATAGACATTTTACAACCAATGTTTTATTTATTATTTTTTGTTTTTGTTTTTGTTTTTGTTTTTGGGCCACACCCAGCGTTGCTCAAGGGTTACTCCTGGCTGTCTGCTCAGAAATAGCTCCTGGCAGGCACGAGGGACTATATGGGACACCGGGATTCGAACCAACCACCTTTGGTCCTAGATCGGCTGCTTGCAAGGCAAACGCCGCTGTGCTATCTCTCCGAGCCCACAACCAATGTTTTAAAGGTGTTGTCAAACACTCTAAATATTCCTTAATTGAATTAATCTTTGAACATCTATTAATTCATCTCTATTTATTATTAAAAATCCTCAAAATAATCATGACCCTTGCTCAAGTTGATTGCCATTATATATAATTACTACCGGTGTAGAGAGACAGCATGGAGATAGGGCATTTGCCCTGCATGCAGAAGGACGGTGGTTCGAATCCCAGCATCCCATATGGTCCCCAGAGCCTGCTATGAGAGATTTCTGAGCATAGAGCCAGTAGCAACCCCTGAGCACTGCCAGGTGTGACCCCCCAAAAAGCAAAAACAAAAATAAACCCAAAATACATATACTTACCATCTTGTTTGACTACTTGTGTTACTGATTTGGGGGACTACTTGCATGCCAATATCTTTCTCAAGTTTCTTAAGAACAAAATTTCTATCTGAATATGATGTACATTCTATGTAGCCATCCTTTACACTGGAAGCATTGTGATCTTTGAATTTAACTGGTGCACCAAAGTTGCATCGTTTTCGAGAAATCATAAATGCAATCTGCAACACAGGTAAACAGTAAGTGTTCATATGTTCAAGACCTGGAGAATCAAGATGAATGTGTGGTAGACAGTGGTGGTGCTCTTCCCAGATCTTTTCAATTCTCTCTGCACACAGAACACTTACCCTGCCAGTGCTGTATGTGTTCTGTTCCCAGGGTGACCAACTCTTGCTCTCACATGCAGAATACTCTTGGCTTACAGCAGAATTCCTAGAATTGTGAGTCCATGAGAGCAAAGACCAGAAAGTTTCTGGAAGTTCCTATCTTGCCCAAGTGGGGCCAGTGAAAGACAAATAGAATCTAATTTCCTAGTTTATATGAAATCACTCTGAGGGATGATTACACTTCAGAATTCTGCAAACATTCCTAGATATATCTGACCAACAATGCTCCTTTTAGAAAAAAAAATTAAAAAATCACTCAGCAACCCCCTGAAAATCCTTCCAAAGCTGGCAAACAGAGAGTATACTTCATTATGCACCCAAGGTTACTCCCACTAGCTCTTGTCTCACAGTTCCCCTTTGAGAAACACTGTTCTGAGCATTAAAGCTGAAACTGCATTTCTTTGATTGGCATTTGCCTAAGACTCTACCTTTGTAAGATCCTGCTATATATGTCTCTGTTCTGACACTTTTCCTATCATCTCATGGGATACTTTCATAAATAGCTTGTGAACAAATTTTCCTCTGGGGTCTGCATTAAGATGGCCATGCTATAACCAAACTTTGGTATGGGGTGATAGCTCAAAGGATTGGAGCATATGCAATGTATTGCGAGGTCTCAAGTTTCATTCCTACCACCAACTAGAACAAGCCCCACAGTGTATAGCTCTGGCGGCTACAAAACAACCTGGGTTAGGCATCAGCCATCAGGACCTTCCCTCCTGCTAGGCCAAGCATCAATGGGAGTTACCTAATGTAATGGTCCCTGAGCATCAGTGGGAAGTGTCCTCCTACCACCGACTTAATAAAAATACAGAGTTAAAAAGGCAACAGAAATATGTTGTCTTAAGAGTTGTGGTAGAAGCATGAGATTAAGGTCTTGGAAGACTGGTTCCTGCTACAGGATTTAAGGAGAATCTTTCTGCTGCCTTCTTACCCTACCACTAGATACATCACTCTATATCAGTGCTTCTCAATTATTTTCTGTCATGCACCCCTAGGAAGAAGAAAACATTTTCATACCCCCCACGTGACCGTAAATAGTATCTTTATAAAAAATAACTTTAACCTGCAAAACAAAAATATATAAAATAATTTGAGCTGAGTTTTTAAATCAGAGGTGATGCCTGGATTAATGGCTACAATGAGCACGTTTTGCAATGCATAGCTTTTCGAAGCGGGGTTTGAAGCAGGACACAGCAACTCTCAGCTCCAGAGACATACAGAGACATAAACACGGGGCTTAGCTTGTTATGACAGTATTTGCCGAGGTCAAACGTGCCCCCCATTATGGAGCCTCGTGCCCCCCCAGGGGGCATGTCCCACTATTTGAGAACTACTGCTCTACATGCTCCTTCTCTCTCCCCATGATAGTGTTCCTATATCTAAGTTTTTACATGGCTTTTTCAAGACTCATTATATCAGACCCCTATTACCTCCAGTTCTTATGACCTAATTTTATCTAATTAAATCTGCAATGACCATATTTCCTATATCCTAATCGTGGTCACATTCTGCAATATTATGGGAGTAGGTTAGATTAAAATTATTTTATTGTAATAGGGAGCATTACAAATCAACTAACACTATTTATCTAAAATAGCAAACATTGTTCCATTAAAAGAAAAACCATAGCAAGTGGAGAAAATGTCATGGCTTTTAAAGAGAGTATGAGGAGAGATTATATCCAAGCTTCTAACCTGTTTTGTAGATTCCTTAACTGATTCTTCTGCAAGTTCTTTTTCACTGCCCAATGAAATCCAAGGTTTAGAGACAGGTGGTTTATAAATATATGTGTCTTCAGGAATTTCTTTAATTTCTTCTCGTTCTTCTAGTGCTTCTAGGGACTACAGTAAAATAAATAGCATTAAAAATACACTGCCAGATTTAAGTTATAGCTACTTGTGTATATTTTGAAATAAACTTTACTTTTTTTGTTGTTTGTTTTGGGGTCACACTTAGCAGCATTCAGGGATTACACCCAGATCTGTACTCATAAATCACTTCCGATGGGCCTGGGGACATTATGAGGGGCCAGTGACTGAACCTGGTGACTGCATGCAAGTCAAATGCCTTCACACATTGTATTATAGCTCTGGCCCCAATAAATTAACTTTTATATCAATTACTTAAAACTTTCTTATTTTTTCTTCTACTTTGGTGCATGCTTTTCAATTATGGGAAAGAAGCCAAGCTAAAAAAAAAAAAGAGGGTATAGATAAAATAAAAGTGATCAAGGGGTATAATATAGTATGAAAGTATCAAATGCCGGGGCCGGGCGGTGGCGCTGGAGGTAAGGTGCCTGCCTTACCTGCGCTAGCCTAGGAGACGGACCGCGGTTCGATCCCCTGGCGTCCCATATGGTCCCCCAAGCCAGGAGCGACTTCTGAGCGCATAGCCAGGAGTAACCCCTGAGCGTTACCGGGTGTGGCCCAAAAACCAAAAAAAAAAAAAAAAAAAAAAAAAAAAAAAGAAAGTATCAAATGTCATGAGAAAAAAGCTTTTAGCATAGCTCTATAAATGTTATCAATGTTACTATGAAATTAGTTTTCTTTAACTTAGTGAAATATTCTTTTGTAACCTGATTATAAATATGAATCTAAGATATTAGGTTGTTGGATTACTGGTCTTACCCTTTAGGGGTCTCAAACTCGTGGCCTGTGGCCCTTTGTGGCCCTCCGTACAACATTTTGTGGCCCTTCCCTAGAGGAATCTTGTTTTGTTTTGTTTTAGTTGTTTGGGTCACACACCCCAATGTTCAAGGCTTACTACTGGACTTTGCACTCAAGGATCACCCTGACTTTGCTTCCTTCGGCCCCCAGGTAAATTGAGTTTGAGACCCCTGCGGGCCTAATCAATATTCATAATGCCACTCTAGGGTGTGATCTGGTGATGGGATATTGGATTATTCCCTATTTGGTATTCCTCTCTAACCCTAGGGTGTGGCCTGATTCTTGTCAATAAAAGCACGGATCTGAGAAAAGCAGAGACTCATTCTTCAGTCTTCTTCCACTCCTAAGAAGGTAGCAGCATTCCTTCTTAGAAGCAGAAAGCTTAGGTGGTTGAATTCCTTGCTTGAGTGCTATTGACTCTCCTTTAGAAATAGGGCTCCGTCCTTTACTTGACCTCTAAAACAATAGAGCCCAGCCCAGTGAAGATCAAATTCCTAGATATTTCCTACTTCTTCCTAATCCTGATTTTGCATTTGAAGTAAGCTTGCAGAGAGCTGCCTTGAATTGTAACCTTCTCCTTTGTAACTTAGAATTTTTACAGTCACACCTATAGCTTAAGAATTGTTACTGTTGTACTTTGCTTTGTGATTAAAATTATTATCCTCTACAGCTATGGCTAGTTTTACCCCTATAAATCCCCCTGCTCAAAAAATTAAACTTGTCTCACTCCTGCCAGAAGACGTGTTGACCCCACATACTCCGTGTGTGGTTTCATTATTTAATATTTCATATTCGTCCATTTGTGTGCCTGTTTTCCTTTCATGAAGGATTTCATCCTCACTAGAGAATTGCTGAGACACAAGACGCCTGCAGCATTTTCTCAAATAAGAAATGCAAATGGCCAAAAGGTACATGAAAATATACTCTCCACCACTAATAATCAGGGAGATACAAGTCAAAACAACAATGAGACATCTCATGCCACACGGATTGGTACACATGAAAAAGAACAAGAAAAACAATGCTGGAGTGGATTCAGGGAGAAAGTAACTCTCACTCACTGCTGGTGAGAATGACATTTAGTTTAACATTTCTGGAAAACAATATGGATATTTAAAAAAAAAACAATACTGGAAATCAGCTTTCATAAAATCCAGCAATACCACTCCTAGGTTTATACCATAGGAACACAAAAACACAATACAAAAAAGCCCTCTACAACCCTCGGTTCATTGCAGTGCTATTTACAATATTCAGAATCTGAAAACAACCCAGATGGCCTGACAACATATGAGTGGCTAAAGAAACTTTGGTACATCTATACAATGGGACATGAAACAGCTGTTAGGAAAAATGAAGTCATGAAATTTGCGTATACATGAATAGACATGGAAACTATCATACTTAGTGAAATGAGTCAGAGGGAGAGAGATAAACATATAATAGTTTCATTCATCTGTGAGTTTAAAAAAAAATAAGACAGTATGCTAATAACCAAAGACAATAGAAATGAGAGCCAAATGGACCAGCCCATGACATGAAGCTTACCACAACGAGTGGAGAGCACAGTTAGAGAAATAACTGAGCTAACAACTACCATGACATTGACAGTGAGAGAAAGAAATAAAATAATTCAAAGACAGGCAGGGGTAGGGGGGAGGGAAATGGGGAACAATTGTGGTGGGAACGTTACATTGGTGAATGTTGGTGTTCATTCAATAACTAAAACCCAATTTCCAACATATCTGTAACCATGGTACTTAAATAAAGAAAAAAATAAAAGGGGCCAGAGCGATAGAACAGTGGTAGGGCATTTGCCTTGCATGTGGCTGACCCAGGATGGACCTGTGTTCGATCAATAGCGTCCCATATGGTCCTCCAAGCCAGGAGCAATTTCTGAGCACAGTGCCAGGAGTAACCTGAGCATCACTGGGTGTGGCCCAAAAACAAAAAAAAAAAAAAGAGAAAAATTTGGGGAACACCTATTCCCTGGGCAAATGCAGAGTGTAAACTATCAATTCATTCTTTTCTGTTCAAAAATTTGAGAAAGGCTAGATAAGTTTTGTTCTGTAGTTCTGTAAATACAAATATGTGAGAACTCAGAGTGGCTTTTAATTTGCATAAACATAGTAAAAGTTCGGGAAATAAAAATAATAATATCCTGGGGTCCAGAAAGATAGGGGCCCGGAGATATAGCACAGCGGCGTTTGCCTTGCAAGCAGCCGATCCAGGACCAAAGGTGGTTGGTTCAAATCCCGATGTCCCATATGGTCCTCCGTGCCTGCCAGGAGCTATTTCTGAGCAGACAGCTAGGAGTAAACCCTGAGCACCGCTGGGTGTGGCCCAAAAACCAAAAAAAAAAAACAAAAACAGAAAGATAGCATGAAGGTAAGCGTTTGCCTTGCATGCAGAAGGTCGGTGGTTCGAATCCCGGCATCCCATATGGTCCCCTGAGCCTGCCAGGAGCGATTTCTGAGCATAGAGCCAGGAGTAATTCCTGAGTGCTGCTAGGTGTGACCCAAAAAACCTAAAATATATATATATTTTTCTCACCACTTTACTACTAAAAAATATATATATGTATGTGTATGTGTATATATATACATATACATATATATATATATGTTTTAGAAAATTCTCAAAGCAATCAGCTTTTTCCATATTGTTAGCTTATACATATCACACTTTTTTTTGGCTTTGGGCCACACCCAGTGATGCTCAGGAGTTACTCCTTGCTATGTGCTCAGAAATCACTCCTGGCTTGGGGGACCATGTGGGACGCCCAGGGGGAAAAACAGCTGTCTGTCCTAGGTTAGCGCATGCAAGGTAAATGCCCTACCACTTGCACAACTGCTCTGGTCGCTTATCACACATATTTCCATAACCCTGGATGAACAGGTCTGAAGTCAGGTTGCCACAAATAATTAATAAATTAAGTCCATCAGGAGAGAATCATGGAGTTGGTTGGCTTCTCCTCTTATGGTCCCTGTGTGCACCAAGCCAACCCTAAACCTTTTTGTTGTTGTTGTTGGTCCCAACCAGGAAAAGGGGGGTGTCTAGTGAGATCCAGGTGGACTTTTACAAGTCAATGGGTTTGCTGAAAAAAGGGAATTGGGCAAAAGCAGAGTGTAAACTAACAATAGGGCAAACAAAGGGCAATTATGTAGCTTATCTGATACTGTGTGGTGTTTGGTTCATCCACCCCATGTAGTTACTGTTCCCTGAGAAATAAGACCAAGCAGATATAATTACAAACATGCACATGTTTCTTCTCAGATATTGCTTCCTTTTAACAATCAACATATTGCAAGTACTGAGCTTGCACTTACATTTAAATAGATTTCCTTGCCTTCTTCTGTTCCAATTAAATAAAAGTTACGTCCATATTTAAAGTCTTTATCATAAACAACCAGAAGCTCATCTCCAGGATATTCCTAAAGAAATATAATAAGAGAATGTAAATGTTACATGGCTACTTTATTCAGAAACATATGCCAAAAGGATATACCACTAATCACTCTATCTTAAGAGATAACAAAAGTGCTCATCTGTAGCAATAATCTCAAAAAGAGTAAAGTATTCTAACAACTATCATAACAATAATAGAGAAATACAATCCCTGTCTTGAAGACAGGCAGAAGGTGGGTGGAGGTAGGAAATGGGGGGAAAGTTGCACTGATAAAGGGGAGTGTGCATTTTATGGCTGACTCAATTACAAACATGTTTGTAACCATTGTGCTTAAATAAAGGAATTAAAAAAATAAGTTCAAAATAAAAATATCTATTATTTTAAAGAATTAAAAACTCATAAAACAATGAGTCTAGGATGTTATACCATCAATTCTGTTTCTAACAAAAAAAATTATTAAAAATTCAGTCATGTGCTCTGTAGCATGCCTGGAATAAAATCAGGAGCAAAATCATTAATCAAGCACCGTAAAGCAGAATTAGGAACACAAAAGGAAAAACAGAACAGTCAGTAGGACACTTGGATTGCACACAGCTGACAGAATTCTATTCCTTGTGCCCCCCAGGGTCACCCTGCACCACCAAGAGTGATCCAGGAGTTAATCCAGAGGATTATGGGTATGGCCAAAAATTAAAAACAAAACAAAACAAAACACAATATTAGATTCCTAATCTAGTTAAAATTGACCAGAGTTTCTAGGTATAAAATTAGACATTGATAATTTTCTCTTCCTAGGGAATATCAAGTAGGAAGACTAGGAATCTAATTATAATTCTCCATTTCTCCATTAGATTCCTGCTTGATATTCCCTAGGAAGAGAAAAATATCAATGTCTAATTTTATACCTAGAAACTCTAGCCAATTTTAACTAGACTAGGAATCTAATATTGTGTTTTGTTTTGTTTTGTTTTTAATTTTTGGCCATATCCATAGTCCTCTGGATTAACTCCTGGATCACTTTTGGTGGTGCAGGGTGACCCTGTGGGGCACAAGGAATAGAATTCTGTCAGCTGTGTGCAATCCAAGTGCCCTACTGACTGTTCTGTCTTTCCTTTTGTGTTCTTAATTCTGCTTTACGGTGCTTGATTAATGTTCAAAGTAGCATATGACAGCACAGATATAATCCAAGTTTCCAGCATGCATAGCATGCACTCTAGCTCATTAAATTATCTCCCCAGATATAATGTTATATTTGAACACATTTCTTAATTAGATATGAGGGACTTTGAGAGGTAGAAATAAACTCTAGAGAGCAGAACTATATTTACCTGGATGACTTTTTTGAGTGGGTAGAAATCAGATACTGCAGCTCTATTTACAAAATCCGAAAAAATGTTTTCTTTCTTGATAAATTTATAAGGTTTTTCATCTGTGACATCTTCCTCAATTCGAATGCCAAATATTTCCTGGGTTTTGGAAGTTAACACTAAAGGATAAATATATGGGTAACCTGCAAAAGCCAAAATAATATTTGGAAACTTACATTATTAACAATAGGAAACATGACATTCTTTGTCTTAAATATTGCCTTTAAAATAATTATAAAACAACTGTTCTTATTTTTAAATTTAATATATGCATTGTATTTTAAATATAGAAAACTGGCAGTGTGGCTTAGTGTTAAAGTGTATGCCTTGTGTACATGAAATCTGGAAGAGAGAAAAAGAAAGAAGAAAGGGAGGGCTGGAGCAGTGCTAAGGCATTTGCCTTGCAAGTAGCTGACCTAGGACAGACCATGGTTCTATCCCCTGACATCTCATATGTTCCCCCAAGCCAGGAGTGATTTCTGGGCACATAGCCAGAAGTAACCCCTGGATGTCACTGGGTGTGGCCCACCCCCCCCCCGAAAAAAAAAGAAGAAAGGAGGAAATGAAAAGTAGGAAATGAAAGTTAAAAAGAGAAGAAAGGGGCCCAGAGAGATAGCATAGCGGCGTTTGCCTTGCAAGCAGCCGATCCAGGACCAAAGGTGGTTGGTTCGAATCCCGGTGTCCCATATGGTCCCCTGTGCCTGCCAGGAGCTATTTCTGAGAGTAACCCCTGAGCACCGCAGGGTGTGGCCCAAAAACGAGAGAGAGAGAGAGAGAGAGAGAGAGAGAGAGAGAGAGAGAGAGAGAGAGAGAGAGAGAGAGAGAGAGAGAGAGAGAGAGAGAGAGAGAGAGAGAGAGAGAGAGAGAGAGAGAGGAAAGAAGGAAGAAAGGAGAGACAGACAGACAGATAGAGAAAGTAAGAAAAAAACGAAATAAAGAGAAAGACAGAAAGAAAAGAGAAAAAGTCAGATTAAACAGAAAGAAGAAAAAAAGAAAAAGAAAGAAGGAAATGAAGGAAAGTTAAAAAGGAAGGAAAGAAGGAGGAATGCAGAGACAAAGACAAAGAGAGCAAGAAAGAATGAAATAAAGAGAAAGAAAAAAGAAAGTCAGAAAGATTAAACAGGATTAATTAAAATTAAATTAATTTAATCAATTAAATGATTAATTAAATTAATTAAAATGCTGCATCTCTAGAAAAACTTTCCCAGGAGTTTACTCTATTTCCTCCAAGTCATTGAATATAGTGATATATATTTTATATATCATATAGGGGCCTCCACAGCAGAGCTTAGGGGTAGGCTCTACTGACCTGATAGTGCTTAAAGCCAGCAATGAGGTGCTGCTGAGAATTAGAAATCCAGAAATCACTAGAGCAAAACCAAGTGATGCTGAATAGTGTTGAGGATTGACTCCAGGACTGTGAGTGTGCCCTCAGCAAATGCTATTTTTGGGCCACACCCGACGGTGCTCAGGGGTTACTCCTGGCTGTCTGCTCAGAAATAGCTCCTGGCAGGCACGGGGGGGGGGGGGGGGGGGGGTGTTGGGCATATGGGACACCGGTATTCGAACCAACCACCTTTGGTCCTGGACCTATTTTATTTTTTAAATATAAATTATTTTCTTTAAAATTAAAGACATTTAAAAATTAAAAATTAATTAAAATAATTAATTTAATTAAAACTAAAGAAAATTAAAGACCATATATCACAGTTGATAGTTAATTGTAATACATTTGTCTTCAGGAAGTGGGAGTGAAATTATTTTTTAATAAAAAGTAAATAAAAGAAAGAAAGGAAAAAGTGTAGCAGCAAGAAAAGTTGTGAAAAAATCATTGTATTTCATAATGAGGTCATTAGTCATTGTCAGAGATTTGGTAAGCTCTTGTTGGTAATTGATCATTCTGTTACTTCTTTTGTTTTTAAACAGTAGATAGATTCATATACACATCGAGTCCAAATTGATGTGTTCCTAAGAAGATGACTAATTTTTAAAAAATTGCAGCTGTGTGGTCCAGGAATACTAAGTAGTAATTTTGACACTGCTGCTTTTATTTGTGAATTTTGGCTGCCAGGATTTCCAGTAGTACCAGAAAATGGATGGAGAGCAGGAAGATGCTCAAACTCATTCCAAGAAAGTTCTGGATGTCATCCCACTCCATATGCACCTTATTAGTTACTCATTGGTTAAAAACATCTTTGAATGTAGTACCTTGGATTGGTGTTTAGACCATGAACTCTCCACCTCAGGATGTAGTCTGATTCTTATTAATAAATGTCCCAGATCTCAGGAAAACAATTTCTGGACTTCCGCGCTGAGCTTACTGCATCTTAGGAGTTGAAGGCTTATATCTTGGAACTCTTGAACCCATTTCACCCTCTTTAATGTGTGAATTATTTCCTGCATTGACGTTTACTTCCAGATCCACGTCCCTCCAATGTCCTCGCTTTAGAGCTTGAAGCCCAATTAACACTGAAATGTCAGCTCAAATGCCAGCATACCTGGAATTTTGGCCATATTGGTGTTTCTGCTGAGAGTCATCAAGAAATGGTATAGCAGGGCCATTGGCTAAACAGTGGTTATGGGTGATGGACGTAGCAGGTGTGGTGTAGGCAGGATGGGGGTTTAATCTGCCTTCTCCTTCCTAGATTCCCATCTTTTAGTTGCGTGGTCACATAATTTTTCATGACTTGGATTCTATGTCTTTCAAGAACTGAGTCTACAAAGCTGGCTGAATGCAGATGTGGAGACTTCATTTGTGGGCCTGACTTCCTCTACCACATTTTAAATTAATATTATTCCATATTACAATTTAGTCATTTGAAGTAAGCCTCACATTTATTTTTTTCCCTGTATCGCCATCTTTATTTTTTAATCAGAAAATATATTGGGAAAGTTTTACAAAAAATAATCAACAGAAACAAGGTTTCACAACTACTTTCCTTGCTACGTTTCTTGTTTATTATTTTCTCTAGCATGCTGATTTACTATAGAAATATCTAGTGTTCTTTTTTCATAGCCTATCTATGAAGAAAATTTTTACTCAGATCTTTCCATACTTTTTTTTTTTTTTTTTTTTTTTTTTGGTTTTTTGGGCCACACACGGTAACGCTCAGGGGTTACTCCTGGCTATGCGCACAGAAATTGCCTCTGGCTTGGGGGGACCATATGGGACGCCGGGGGATCCGTCCTATGCTAGCGCTCGCAAGGCAGACACCTTACCTCTAGCGCCACCTTCCCGGCCCCCTTCCCATACTTCTTTTACAAAATTAATAATTATATTTTATTCTACATGCTTACACTAGTGGTAATGTTGGGGGGGGATTTGGGGCCACATCTGGCCACACTCAGATCTTACTCCTGGCTCTGCACTCAGGAATCACTACTAGAGAGCTAAGGAAAGCTTATAGGATGTCGGGGATCAAACCTAGGTCAGCTGTGTGCAAAGAAATGTCCTACCTGCTGTGCTATCACTCCGAACTAATGCCCACCTTTCCAACCTTTGAAAGTAAAGACAAAGTGAAGCTGGGGATTTCTTTTCCCCATTCCAGTTCTCTAGTTCCAGAATAACTTCACAAGAGGAGGGAGGCAATTTTCTTGTTCCTTCTGTCTTTCTCCCAACTCACACCAAACTTTGGCAGCAACAAGCCCCGAGCCGGCCAGTGGAAAATTAGAACATTTCTGTTTTTCTTTTTTTTTTTTGTTTTGTTTTTGTTTTTGTTTTTGGGCCACACCCGGCGGTGCTCAGGGGTTACTCCTGGCTGTCTACTCAGAAATAGCTCCTGGCAGGCACGGGGGACTATATGGGACACCGGGATTCGAACCAACCACCTTTGGTCCTGGATCGCCTGCTTGCAAGGCAAATGCCGCTGTGCTATCTCTCCGGGCCCAACATTTCTGTTTTTCATCTATTTCTTTTTTAAGCCTTCTTCTAATTTTCTTATCTTTTTACTATTAGACTATCTCATTCCAGTCTCTTTTTCGTTTGTTTTAATTTTTTAAATTTAAAAAATTACAAGACTGCTATGGTTGCAAGACTGTTCATAATACAGGGTATTTTTTCACAAATAAAGTTGTTCATGATTGAGTTACAGTCAAACAATGTACAACAACTTTTACCAGTGCACACGTCCCACCACCAATGTCAAGTTTCATTCTTACTATCCCTAATGCCCTCTTCCCTCCAACCCATCCTCTCCCATCTGCCTCTGGAGCACGCATTTTACTTCACTAAAATTTGCCTATTCATAGATATACATGGAGACTAATATGCTGAGTAAAATGAGTCAGAAAGAGAGGGATAAACAGAATAATCTCACTCATCTATGGGATATAAGAAAAAATAAAGGAGTGTGGGGATGATATCAAGAGACACTTGTTGAAGAGGCATTCCTTGCTCCATTTTGTATTTCTTGCCTCTTTATCAAAGATTGTTTTTATACATTGGGCTCAGTTTGAGAACACTTATCTCTTCCATTGATCAGAAGGTATGTATTTGTATTGTATTTGTATTTGTATTGTATGCTGTTTTAATGACAATCGCTTTGTAGTACAATGTAAACTGGGGAAAAGTGACGCCTCCCAGCTTCTTTTCCCCAAGGATTGCTTTAGCTATTCATAGGCAATTATTGTTCCAAATGAATTTCAGAAGTGTTTTAACTCACTTTGTTGAAAATATCATGGGTATCTTTAGAGGGATTGCATGAAATATGTACAATTCTTTGCAAAATATTGCCATTTTAATTTTGTTAATATTCCCAATCCAGGAGCAGGGGCATATATTTCCATTTTTTTGTGTGTTTGTCTTCTTCTGCTTCTTGAAGCAGTGTTTTGTACTTTTCTTTGTATAGGTCCTATGCCCCTTTAGTTGGCTAAAGGCACTTGATTTTCTGAGGCACAATTGTTTTTTGTAAAATCTCCTTCTTTATTTCTCTATAAAAATGCCAAAGATTTTTGTGTATTAATTTTTTTTTTTGGGTTTTTGGGCCACACCCGTTTGACGCTCAGGGGTTACTCCTAGCTACGCGCTCAGAAATCACCCCTGGCTTGGGGTGACCATATGGGAACCCGGGGGATTTAATGGCGGTCTGTCCTACACTAGCGCTTGCAAGGCAGACACCTTACCTCTAGCGCCACCTTCCGGGCCCCGTGTATTAATTTTGTAATGTCACTTTACTCACAATCTATTGTTTCTAGAAGCTTTTTGGTAGTCTTTAGGATTTTCTAAATATAGTATCATGTCATCTGCTAACATTGAGAGCTGACTTCTTCCTTCGCTATCTGGATGCCCTTGATATCTTTTCTATGGCAAGTACTTCCAGTACTATGTGAATAAAAGTGGGGGCAACCTTGTCCTGTGTCAGATTTTAGAGGAAAGGCCTTTAGTTTTTCCCTATTAAGTATATTTGCCATGGACTGTGGTAAATGGCTTTGACTATATTGAGAAAAGTTCCTTCCATTCCCTCCTTGTTGAGTTTTTAATCATGAATGAGTGTTGGACCTTTTCAAATGCTTTCTTTGCAACTATTGATATGCTCATATAATTTTTATATTTCCGTTTGTTGGAATTGTGCATTACTTTGATTGACTTGTGTATGTTAAACCATTCTTGCATCTCTAGAATGAATCCTACTTAGTCAGAGTGAATGTACTTCTTGATGAGCCATTAAATTCTATTTGCTAGGGGGCTGGAGAGATAGCATGGAGGTAAGGAGTTTGTCTTTCATGCAGGAGGTCATTGGTTTGAATCTCGGCATCCCATATGGTCCCCTGTGCCTGCCAGGAATAACCCCTGAGCACTGCCGGGTGTGACCCAAAAACCACACACACACACACACACACACACACACACACGAATGAATTCTATTTGCTAGGATTTCCTTGAGGATCTTTGCATCTATTGTTCATCAAGGATTTTGGCCTGTAGTAGTAGTTTTTTTGTTTGTTTGTTTGTTTGTTTTTTGTTTTGTGACATCTCTGCTTTTGGTATTGGGGTGATGTTAGTTAGCTTCATACAAATTATTTGAGAGAGATAGCATGGAGGTAAGGCGTTTGCCTTTCATGCAGGAGGTCATCGGTTCGAATCCCGGCGTCCCATATGGTCCCTCCCGCTCTCGTGCCTGCCAGGAGCAATTTCTGAGCCTGGAGCCAGGAATAACCCCTGAGCACTGCCGGGTGTGACCCAAAAACAAAAAAAAAAAAACAAAAAAAAATTATTTGAGAGTGTTTCTATTTCTTCAGTTTCCTGGAAGTGACTAAAAAGGATTGGCAGTAGACCCTCTTGAAAAATTTGAAAGACTTCACTAGTGAAACCACCTGGGTCTGGGCTTTATTTTGGGGAATCCTTTTGATTAACATTCCAATTTCCCCAAAACTGATAGGTCTGTCAAATATGCATATAGGAAATGGTCAATAGGCAACTGTTTGCTTGATTCACTATAAATAATCCTTCAAAAAGGCACTGTTTCAGATCTTATGGAACTATCCTTTGCGTAGTTCCACGTATTGTGACAATATTCATGTTGCCTTTGAAAACCACTAGTCAGCGCTATGAGACTCCCTTTGAACTAGTGACAGAGATAGGACCATCCTTTAGTAAAGGCAAGCAGAAAGGCTTGAAATTTCCTATCATTTAAGAAGCTAGAAAGACAGTAAATGTATTCTGTATCACCTGCTCCTATAAAACCCCCTTCAATCTGGATGGTTTTTGTTGTTGTTGTTGTTGTTGTTGTTGGTTCTTTTTATGGGGGGAGGCAAACCTGGTGGCATTCAAGGATTACTTCTGGCTCTGCATTCAGGAATCCCCTCTTGGCACTCTTGGGGGTCATATGGGATGCCAGGGATTAAACCTGGTTCCATTCTGAGTTGGCCACATGCAAGGCAAACACCCTACCACAATGATATCTCTCCAGACACAATCTGGATGTTTTTATAAAGTTATCCTTCATTAGACTCCACAGTAATTTAGGATTCAAGATTCCTTTTTCTAGAAGTGAAACAGCAGAACATTTCTATCTAGCATAGATTGGCGATCAGGAATAACTGCAGGCAACAGGTAACTACTACAAAACTCTTATTGTCTAGTCATACTTAGTTTGAACAATTAAAAAATTAATTTGAACGAGGTCTAATGCTCCTACTAATGTTAACACTTCAGGTTAAGCCCCAAAGAGACATTTTTGTTATCAAAGCTTTGAGGTCTCTCTTAAAGACAGCACCTGAATACAATAATGAGACTAAGTGACTGGCAAATATTCAGTATGAATGAGAAATGCTGGTGTTCCTCAATACAGGCAGGTGTGGCCACCACTTCAAAAGCTAACAACAATACACACAAAAAAATAGGTAAGCCAACTCTAGTATACTTTTATGCTTCTACTTATTGCCTGTTACCTCTCCCCAAAGCCAAATGATAATCTTACCTGGATGGTCAGACCCTCCCACAGCTGGGAGGGGTCTGTGATTGGTAATTAAAGTGGCCTGGGAGAGGGGTGAAGGTGAGACTCAGCGGGGAGGCGAAGTAGGTAGAGAGGAGACATAGGAGAGACAGCATGGATGCAAAGGAGCAAGGAAGAAGCTGTTTAGCTTAGAAGCCCTGTGAGATAGGCACAAGGCAGTTAGGGCCTTATAATAAAACTTTATGACTCCTAAAACTGTGAATCTTTTCTTCACCGTCTCCCTGATACCTACAGACCCGCCTGGCCTTAGGGGCTCCAGGTGCTGGTCCGTGGAGAAAGACCTCATCATCCATCAATCCATACTAGGACTCTTTAATTAATCATTTATACAACAATTACCAATAGTGTCCATCTTATATATATGACAAAACACAAATCTTTATAAATCCCTACTCAGCCTTTTAGATCTTTTTCCTCTTAGTTCTTTGGATTCTAAGCATAAATCAGATGCACTAATGAATTTTAGAAGGAAAGTTTTAGCACAAAAAAATGTTTTTGGTAGAAGATTATTTGCCCTTTAAAAGTGGTAATAAAAAAAAGTTTGGCTGCCTAAGCTCTACATAGAAATTAGTGGAATTTTACCATGAGGTACAAATAAATGTTTTTAGTGAATTCGAAGTTTTGAAATATTATTCTTAAATTACGGACTTACAATAATTTATGAATAGAAAAAGGATCTCAGAATAATGCAATGTTAAATTTTTTTTTTAACATAGAGGTCAATTCTAGCAGAACTAGGCTCCCACAGCTGGTTGGTTCTTATGCTCATAATGTTTAGGAGCCAGAGGACTATACCAGTTGCAGGGCCTGGTGGAAAACATGTGATACTTGGGATTAAAATTCAAACCCTACACTGAGCAGGAATGTGTTCTAGTTATTTGGGCTGTCTCCCTCGCAGCAACGATGGACTTTAAAATTTATTTAAAATTCTTTCTTTGTGGGGCCGGGCGGTGGCGCTGGAGGTAAGGTGCCTGCCTTGCCTGCGCTAGCCTAGGACGGACCGCGGTTCAATCCCCCGGCATCCCATATGGTCCCCCAAGAAGCCAGGAGCAACTTCTGAGCGCATAGCCAGGAGTAACCCCTGAGCGTCACAGGGTGTGGCCCCCCCCAAAAATTCTTTCTTTGTATTTTTAAATTTTATATTTAAGCAATATGGTATGATTTTAATCCATGTACATTTTAATTAATCACTTCAATATTCTGTTTTTCCACTTGCTTATTACATATAAAGCATTATAAAATGGGACATTAATTCAGAATTATTTATTCACTTACCTTGACCTGCCATATTTTCTGGTTCTTCATCATCTTTAGCTAGAATAGAATAAAATTATGTCAAATTTATATATTTGAATCAAAGATATATTAATATACATCAATATATTGATTAATATATTAGCATCTATTAATAAATATTAAAATGTAAAACATAAATATATAAAATCTTAAGTCATTCTATGAATAATTAAAATAAAAGACCAAATAATTTTCCTTCATTCAGAATCTTCTGTCAGTTATCTTGCTATGGCAGCTAATTGCTAGTGCAATGAAGTAAAAAATAATAATGAATATTCACATTTTGAGTTTTTGACTATAAAAATACACACAGGATACATAAATCATATCATCTGGGCTACTGATATACTCACAAACTCTATAAAAATTCATTTCATGGAAAAACCTACCAGATGATGCTCTAGGTTTGTCCAATTTGGTCTTCTTTTGTTTAAGTGCACGCTTGGGTTTTTGACCTTTTGGAGCCATGGTTCTTATCTAAGCTGCAGGAAGAAGAGAATATCACTAATAAGTTCTGGTATATAATTTCAAGTAATATGCATTGTACTATCATTTAGTAAGCACAATTTTTGTTGGTAAGTATCTTTATTAAATAGATGTCTTGTATCCCAAAACATATTGTGCCAACAATATTAAAGATATTGTCTTTGCTATTCAAGGGGAGACACTTAATTGAAGTATAAGGGACGATCTGTCGGCAAAAAGTAAGATAGAGGACCCTGGTAGGCTCCTCGGAAGCTGCAACTCTCTGTGTATATGTAACCACTGGGTCTTCATATGAATTGTCAGAGAATACTTCTAAACTTTTTTTTTGGGGGGGGGGGTTGGGTCACACCCGGCAGTGCTCAGGGATTACTCCTAACTCTCCGCTCAGAAATCACTCCTGGCAGGTTCGGGGGACCATATGGGATGCCAGGATTTGAACCACTGTTCTTCTGCATGCAAGGCAAACGCCCCATGGTATCTCTCCGGCTCCCTAAATATTTTTAATATATAATTATCTTTATTTAAACACTGTGATTACAAACATGATTATAGTTGTATGATTACAGTCATGTAAAGAACACCCCCCTTCACCAGTGCAACATTCCCACCACCAATCTCCCAGATCTCCCTCCTCCCCACCCCCCTACTCGAGACAGACTTTCTACTTCGCTCATTCATTCACATTGTTATGATAGTTTTCAGTGTAGTCATCTCTCCAACTGCACTCATCACTCTATGTGATGAGCTTCATGTCATGAGCTGCATCTACCAGCCCTCATCTCTCTTGTCTCTGAGATACTGTTAAAAATGTCTTTCGGGCCGGGCGGTGGTGCTAGAGGTATGGTGCCTGCCTTGCCTGCGCTAGCCTTGGACGGACCACGGTTCGATCCCCCGGTGTCCCATATGGTCCCCCAAGCCAGGAGCAACTTCTGAGCGCATAGCTAGGAGTAACCCCTGAGCGTCAACAGGTGTGGCCCAAAAACCAAAAAAAAAAAAAAATGTCTTTCATTTTTCTTAAAGTCCATAGATGAGTGAAACCATTCTGCATCTTTCTCTCTCCCTCTGACTTACTTCACTCAGCATAATAGATTCCATGTACATCCATGTATAGGAAAATTTCATGACTTCATCTCTCCTGACAGCTGCATAATATTCCATTGTGTATATGTACCACAGTTTCTTTAGCCACTCATCTGTTGAAGGGCATCTTGGTTGTTTCCAGAGTCTGGCTATTGTAAATAGTGCTGCAATGAATATAGGAGTAAGGAAGGGATTTTTGTATTGTATTTTTGTGCTCCTCGGGTATATTCCTAGATGTGGTATAGCTGGATCGTATGGAAACTCCATTTCCAGTTTGTGAAGGAATCTTCATATTGCTTTCCATAAAGGTTGTACTAGAGGCCTTCCCACCAGCAGTGAAAAAGAGTTCCTTTCTCTCCACATCCTCGCCAGCACTGCTTGTTTTCCTTTTTTGTGATGTGTGCCAATCTCAGTGGTGTGAGGTGGTACCTCATAGTAGTTTTGATTTGCATCTCCCTGACGATTAGTGATGTTGAGCATCTTTTCATGTGCCTTTTGGCCATTTGCCTTTCTTCTTTTTCAAAGTGTCTGTTCATTTCTTCTCCCTATTTTTTTGATAGGGTTAGTTGTTTTTTTTCTTGTATAGTTCTGTCAGTACCTTGTAAATTTTATCTGATGAGTATTGGGTGAATAATTTCTCACACTCAGTGGGTGGCCTTTGTATTTTGGGCACTATTTCCTTTGAGATGCAGAAGCTTCTCAGCTTAATATAGTCCCATCTGTTTATTTCTGCTTCCACTTGTTTGGAAAGTGCTGTCTCCTCCTTAAAGATGCCTTTAGTCTCAATGTCCTGGAGTGTTTCACCTACATGTTGTTCTATATACCTTATAGTTTCAGATCTGGCACTGCACTCAGAAATCACTCCATTCTTGTCAGGTTCAGGGGACCATATGGTATGCCCGGGATTGAACTTGAGTTGGCTGTGTGCAAGGCAAAGCTCTACCTGCTGTGCTATTGCTCCAGCCCCCAGAAAATGTTTTCATAGAAAGCACTACTTTTCTTTGAAAATTAATTCCAGAATAAATTTTTGTACATATTTTTGTACATATCTATGTACCAAAGGACGTTTATTCTGCCTTTCCTATGAAAAGCAAAAAGGCTTTACAAAGTATTGAAAGGAGTAAATCTGAGCAAGCTTTCCATGTAAGTATTCAAGCCATGATGTTATGGGTCTGACTATAGAAACATCACCATCAAAGTATTCATGTCCTGGGTCCAAACTTAGCTTTCAAAAATTGTCTATGACTGAATTTTTATGATGCTTCTATGATACAAGAAGGCAACTATTGAAGATGAAGAGAAAATGACACAATTTATCATTCACATTATGCAGCTATTTGGTATGTTTCACTATGATTAGAAAGGTCTCATTTCTTTTGTTTTTGTTAATAGCTACCTAGCCAAGTGGTCATCACCATCTTTTTCTAAAGTATTCATAAGCATACCATGCTTGCCACCCATCTGTGTTTTTTAAGATACTAGAAAAATACATATAACTAACTCTTTTGTTTTATTTTGTTTTGTTTGGGGGGGTCACACCTGGCAGCACTCAGGGATTCCTCCTGGCTTTGCACTCTGAAATCACTCCTGGTAGGTGGGGAAAGGGGTGGTGGTGAATGGAGGATGCTGGAGATTGAGCCTAGATAAGCCACTTGCAAGGCAAACACCCTACCTGCTGTACTATCTCCCTAGTCCTAAGGATCCTAATATCTTTAACATCTGAGGAGGTTGGAAATTCACCAAGAACTGCTGCTACTTGATCTATTTCCATCAAAGCTCAAATTAAACTTTAACTTTCCCTTGGGCTCTTCAGTGACCTTCTGAGAGACACACATCTATGTTTCAGAGTTAACTGTCATGCACAGTGTCTCCCAATTTGTTACTACTCTTGTTCTCCTTTTTCTATCTCCTTTCTACCTTTTCCTGAGTTAGAGATTTCCAAATTTCAAATTTCACACTGTAAGAGAATGTTCTATCTTCATATTGTTATGTTTTCTGAATTCCAAATTTTCACCCCCATCATTTCCTCTGAGATCCAGTCCTTGAATTTATTCCCTTATAACAGGAGTACCTATTGTGTGCCATGAAACCCTTCAGAAGATTGCTAACACCCACGTATCAAATAAAAATTTGGGCTAATTTTATGGTGGTAGTTTGAAATTAGACTTTAGGTGGCAAATATAATGTAGCATCTACAGATTTTGACTTATAAGCTATAAAACTGAAACCTATTAATGTACATTATATAATCAGTGCTACTTTGACAAAAATGTCTTTTAAAACCATAAGTAGAAAGATTATATTTGGGCCTGGAGATATAGCACAGCGGTGTTTGCCTTGCAAGCAGCCGATCCAGAACCTAAGGTGGTTGGTTCAAATCCCGGTGTCCCATATGGTCCCCCGTGCCTGCCAGGAGCTTATTTCTGAGCAGACAGCCAGGAATAACCCCTGAGCACCGCCGGGTGTGACCCAAAAACAAAAACAAAAACAAAAAAAGATTATATTTAAAGTTATCAAAATAGTTTTAAATTGAAAAATCCATGTAAATAAAAGGAGTTAGTAGTAATTCTAGTACTTACTTAATTTTGAAGAATTTAAGCATAATCTCTATACCTATAATGTAATATGAAGAACTGTAATTTCTTTTGGTGACAGTCATAGGACTTGTTAATATAATTGTGGCTTCAACACTGATTATTATTTTCTCTCCACAAATTGCATACCCCTATGCTGCACACTTAACTTCTCTTGTTGCCTTGCACCAACCCGAACACTAAATAACCTAAACAACCTGAATCCCAAGGGCCAACTTCAGAGTTTACTTTCTAAGAAGCATATTTCAGGGGACCAGGGATATGACTTGTCTGTGAGGCCTTTATTCAAATCCCAGCACTTTTGCAAAAAAAAAAAAAAAAAAAGAGTGAATAAATAAAATAGATTTTTGGCATGTCACACTCAAATATATTAGAAACTATAACGTAGATTCCTTTTGTCCACCGTGGCAATTTCTTTCTCCAGTAGTGTAAAAACAAAAATATGAAAAAATGTTTCCTGGACAAGGCGTGATTCTGCAGATCAAAACAAGACTTTAACTCTGCTATTGAAAAATGACCATGAAGCACTGATCAGTGGGAGCGAAGCAAAATAAATTTTAATTTATTTCTCAGCATCACAGTCTGACTTACCACATCTACCTTTCCTAGATTCCCTCCCAGGATCAAACTAGGTCAGTCAAGTGCAAGGCAAAAGCTTTATTAACTGTACTATCACCCTGACCCGAATCTTTTAATTCTTAAGGTTATATGGCACCATGACCTCTCACTAGAGTGGTAACCTCCCTGATCTTCTCTCTAGGGTGGAAATAATCTTGCTCTCCATTTGAAAGGCTGCAAATATAGTTGATTATGCCAGCTCCTTACAAAGATAGACAGCCTATATTCAGCTGCTTGACAGATTGCTATGAACTATGATGAGCTTTCAGCATATTCTATTGGGGAGAGAATGGTTGATTAATGATTAGAAAACAACAGTAACTAAAGGAATAAGAGGCCTTATTTCTCAAGAGTCTCTGCCCTCCATCTTCACACGATCAGAGATCATCTCCCTACTTGTAATTTAGCCTCCATACACACAAATGACTAGAATTATAATTTTTTATATTCATTTTACATCCATTCACTTGCCCACTCATCCATTTATTGAACTACTATATAGGAATATGGCAAGCCATGGGGATACACAATTTGCTAACAAAATGATACCTGCTCAAAGCACCAAGTGTCATTAACTGTTTTCATTGCTATTTTTGTCTTCTTTACTAGGAAATTAGGAAAAGCTTTGCACTTTTTTTGGGTAGTTTCCACTGCGAATATTTCAACTGCTCTCTAAAGAGAAAAATTTTGAATTGTTTTCCAAGACTCTCCTTTTCCATTCAAAGATTCCCTTACCTGATACTGTCAAACTGAAAGAAATAAGAAACTTCTTTGACGTAAACCTTGGGGAAAGCTCCTTCGGCGGCAGAAAATTGGAGTTTGAATCTTCCTGGGAAAAACAAAACTTGTGAGTTCAAGCCACAGCTCCCTGCAAGCTGTTGCTAGGACGCCTGTGTTGTCAAGAGAAGAAAAGGAACTCCTGCTGAGATTGACAAGTACCTTCACCAATATAATGTCCATTTCCTCATGGTCGTCTTCAAAGGAATCTTATGATTGGGTGAGAGGATGCTGACGTCACTCACCGAGAAATCAGGCTGTGTCCTGTAGTTTTCTAAGAGCAAGTTGTGAAATTTAGGATTTTTCAAGAAGGTGGCCTGCCTGATGACACTGCGAAGGGACAGACTCCTTCAGTGCTTCACTCTAAATTCAGCAGTACCGAAAGGAGAAACCTCTTAGAGCCTAGTCACTAGCAACTGGGAGTGGAAGTTGCTGAATTGTTTCTGGGCTTAGAATTTCTCTTATCTCCCTGATGCTCTCAGGAAGGGTGAGAGGGACACTGCTGACCTTGGTGGGGGGAAATGCACTAGTGAAGGTTGTTATACATGACATGATTGTAACTCAATCATGAACATCTTTATTTGTGTGCGTGGGATGTTTAAATAAAAAAATATATTTTTAAAAAAGTCCCTTATTTTAGCTGTCCTGCTCAATGAGGCTGTTATCATAGCCTGTGGTGTCTGGATTGGGTGTCCTGGGCTTCTCAGTGCGGCCTTATCTTTTTGCCAAAATAACTTTGCCATTAAGGTTTAGGATCAAGTCAGAGTTATGAGTTACAAAGGGGAAAAGATCTTGCCGCCCCAGAGTAACTCCCGCTGTTCATTTTATCTGTTACTGTGGGTCATATGGGATAAACACTGGGAAGTTTAGCTCTCTGAACAATTTCCCTCTCACTTAAAAAATAATCATAACTGCCTATATTGTAAGACAGTAGAATTTAATAAAGTAATGTAATCAAATGCTGTCATTGGTCTAAACTTTTTTTATATTTATTGTAAATTAAAATACCTAATTGAGATTCATAGCACACCCGAGACCTAGAATCCAAAGTAAGATAGTCTTGATATGGGGTTTGAAAGATTATGTAGGTTCTTGAAATTCTCTGACAAATTTTTGTTCATAAAATACAAGTTAATTTTACTAAAAAAAAAAACCATTAAAAATACAAACAAGCAAAAAAACAAAAACTCCAGGGACAGATTTGGCACTGAGACAACTTTGGCACTGAGATAACCTTTCCCAGCCCTTTCTCTCCTTTTTTACTGGAAGATTCACTTTCCCCTGGGCTTAGTTCTGAATCTTCTCACAATTCAGCATTCCTCCTGTGACATCTGATCTATTCTGTTTTGCTTCAGTGATCAATCTAGATTTGTCAATGACTTCCATTCTGTACTTTTGGCCTTACAAAAGTGAATAAATTAATTAATTACTGTACCCAGCACCACAATGTAATAGAGTCAATTCAGCCTGGGAGCCAGAGAGATGGTACATGGGTTAAGTGACTTTCTTTTTATGTGATCAACCTCTTTGATAGCCTTCAGAAAATTTTTCTTCGTTATTTTCCACCTTAGGTAAGAATATCACTATTTATCCATTTGTCAAGAAATCTGGTAGAAATTTTTCCTTCTTTATTTTCTTTCTTTCTTTATTAATTAAAATTGCCATAATTTTCTCAGATGTTTAGTCCTGGAATCAAAATGCTTAAATAACCTGACATGAAATTCCATATAAATAGGTTTCTGAAAGAACCCTGAAAAATCAAATAGGTTTCTGAAAGAACCCTGAAAAATCGGAAGATAATGCATTGTTTATCAAACTTCATTTCCTAAACCACTCCCTAGTTCAGACCACATTTTAGTCTAGTTGTTCTCAACTGAACCCTTTAGAAGTAAGGTTATGAGGAAACAATTTATTTCCACACACAGAGCAAGTCTTAAGGGCCAGAGTGATAGCACAGCGGTAGGGCATTTGCCTTGCATGTGGCCAATCTGAGTCTGACCCAAGTACAATCCCCAGCATCCCATATGGTCCCCGGAGTCTTGCAGGAGTGATTTCTAAGTTCAGAGCCAGGAATAACATCTGAGAGCTGCCAGGTGTGGCCCCAAAATAAAAACAAAAGAAGTAAGAGAATGAAGCCCTTGAATCTGGGAGTTGATGGTAAATGGTCAACACTTCTGCATGGAGCCAGATAGCCATGATAGCACAGCTGTAAGGAATGTCACATGGTCCCGAGAACCTGTCAAGAGCAACTTCTGAGTGCAGAGCCAGGAGTAACCCCTGAGAGCCACTGGGTGTGCCCCTTTCAAAAAACAAAAACAAAAACAAAAAAAACTAAAAAGACTTCAAATAAGATGCTTGTTTTATATTAAAACTCATGGGATTTTTACATTCAGATCTATAATGTATCTTCCCCATTTTAAAAGAATGCTTGAAATCTTTTTACATCATTGTGTCAGTATCTTAGGAATATTGGAAAAATTTCTTGAAATACTATTAAATTTGAAATAAATTTGAATAAACAACAACAACAACAACAAAAACCCCAAGAAACTATGCAAAACTCTTGCCTTGGTTTTCTTTTTTTTCTTTTCAGTATAGGGCATTGAACTCAGGTCTCATGCATCTTACCACTGAACCTCATCAACAGCCTATGCAGAACCCTTGAAGACTATTCTCTGTGCCAGGCACTGTATAAGTAGCATCTTTTCATCCCACTGCCACACCTTCAACCTTTACTTCAACCTATAGTGCCCTTCTTTATTTTCATTACTCAGTAAACTAATGTTTTTTTTTTCAAGATCCAACTTATATATCACCTCTGTGAAACCCTCTAGACACGCAACAGAATTATTATTATTTTTTTTTTTGTTTTACCATTGTAGCACACATATTTTTCTCTAAAGGCTTAAAAGGGGAGGTATAAGGGGCTGGAGAGATAGCATGGAGGTAAGGTGTTTGCCTTGCATCCAGAAGGACAGTAGTTTGAATCCCGGCATCCCATATGGTCCCCGTGCCTGCCAAGAGCAATTTCTGAGCGTAGAGCCAGGAGTAACCCCTGAGCACCACTGAGTGTGACCCAAAAACCAAAAACCAAAAACCAAAAAAAAAAAAGAGGAATAATAATATCCTTCCCTATGAACTCAAGCAAAGATGTCTTATTCATTTATTAATTCCATTGGTTTGGCCAGTATCTAACTTAAATATTTAATGAAATGCATGTTGAATCACATGATTTTAACTATGCTTGAGATCAGATCGAAGAAGCTCTCTAATAGTCTTCTTTGTATTCTTCCAAAAAAATTTCCTTTTCTTACGAAAAGAAACCATAACTCTTTGTAGGAGGGATTTAAGGAAATAGCAAATGTGATTTAGATGAGATGCCCAGCTTTTTTTTTTTTAGAGACACTCCAAGTGGATGTCCCTTTGGAAGGATGAGTCATATGTCACAGTATGAAGAAAGGAAGACACTAAATGGAAAATGTTTAGCAATATCTTCCTGTTATAAATTCATGATTGATGGAACAACTCTGTTTTCATGGGACTGGTCAGAAATGAGATATTACCATCACATCTAGCTGACACTTCAATGTTTTGCCAAAAAAATGCAAAATTAAATTAACCTGAAACTTTTAAAAGTTTAAAAGTTAGTTTTGAATGAAAAATTACTAGTTGAGTTAAAATGTATTGAGTCAGAAATAGAACTAGAAATACTTTAAGGGCATATTTATAAGTTTTACATTGGGTTTATGGAATGGGAATCTGATAAACGTGGCATTTTACTAAGTGTGTTTTGCAAAGAGGGCCCCAGGCAAGTTGTGTCCAGAGGTACTAGGGCATGGGGTTCAGTTCCTAGTCTGATAATGCAGTGCTTCTCTGGATGTGGTGACTGGGTCAATGAGACTACCCGAGCTGTGGTTGGGTTTTCCAGCACTATACCTAGAGGTATTTAGTGGGATAGTGGAATATCAGAGTTTTAACTTTAGTACCAGAGCATGCAAAGCTATCAGATCCGTGGACTCTGAGAATTTTACATTCTTTTGGGGGGCCATAACTGTGATAGGAGATACTCCTGGTATGGTGCTCGGGAGCTTGTTCTAAGTGATGCAGGGGGCTATATGATATTGGAGATTGAACTCAAGCCTCCCATGTGCAAAGCATATGCTCTAGTCCTTTGAGACATTTCCAAGGACACCCCTGCATCAATTTAGATGCCAGTATTTAAGAACCTCAGATAGAAATCTTTATGCCTTTTGTTTGTCTGCTTAATTATGTCCAGAGTGAAAGGAGAAAGGAAGGAAAGGAAGTTTCCTGGTTTGGGAACTTTAACTTTTGGAATCCCGAAATGCTTCTAAATATTTGAGGAAAGCAGTACACAGTTGTTTGAAGAAGTAAGAAATATCCTAGAAGTGTACTCTATGTCAGAAATGAACTAATAGGGACAAGGGGGGTTTTGGGGGGAAGCTTGACTGTAGACTGCATACTTTGTATATGAATTATGAATTTGACTAAAAGTAATAAAAACCAATAATTAATTGGTAGTAACATATGAAAATATGTCTAGAGTGAAAAATGTGACCTTACCATTTAGTATATCAATTAGAAGTTTTTATTAAAAGAAATGCTCTTATCCCTCATTCCAGCCCAGTTTTAATATTTAAATTTTGAACAATTCAATATGCTTCCTACTGGTTGCTTAACTGGTTAAACTGTATTTAATAAATAATTTCAAATGAATATATATAAAATATATATATACATATATATATGTATATGTTTTGGATTCATATGATGGTACTTAGAGCTTACTTTTGGTTCTGAGCCTAGAGATTATTCCTGGATGGGCTCAGGGACCATATGGGGTACCAGGAATAAAATCTAGTCACATGCAAAGCAAGATCCTTCCCCACTATACTATATATCTAGTCCCCAAGGTATACATTTTAATGGAAATTAGTTTTTACTATTTACACTAGATCTAGTATTTCAAATAATATTAACATATGGGCCAGAGAGATAACTTAACAGACTGGAGAGTATACTTGATATGCAGGAGGGTCAGATTCAATCATCACAACACTGCTAGGAGCAACCCCTAAGCTGAGTCAGTAGTTATCCATGAGTACCACTGGATGTACTTCCCAAGAATATTAAAGTGGTATTAATAAAAATGGCTATCAAATTATTAGACTAAGTGTCTGCAAATCTTAATCTGGTTTTCCCTTTCACTGCTCTTAAAAAATTTATTTTTTTCTTTTGGGTCATATCTAATGACGCTCAGGGATTACTGCTCAGATATTTCTCCTGGAAATGCTTGGGAACTATATGGGATGCCAGGAATTGAACCTGGGTAGACCAAAATCAAAGCAAACTTCCTACCTGCTGCTGTACTATATCTCTGGTCTTGATCCCCACACACAACTCAAATATTGCGTCTAAAATGGACTGTATGGTATCTCAAATCTTGCACATGTTCAATAATTATTGAATTAGAATTAAATTTTTTTGAAATAGAAACATGTTTTTATTTGGAAATTCTGAGGAAAGATAGTGTGAGGATAAGAAAGGGAAAGAATAACATGCTCAAGAGAGAATTCAGGCTTCTCAAAGGTGGAGAGAGCCCTGGTACACAATCAGCATGAAAATACATATCTCAAAAGGGCAAATGCATATGAGGTGCATGTGGGCACATGAGCATGGGTTCAGGGAGTACTTGTGCACAGAATTCATCTTAAACTCTGTGAAAATAAATTTATAAACATTGCCTCTGACCTTTAGTGAAATTGAAGGTAGATTTAAATATTCAAGTGTCTACAAATTTTCCCATTGGTATCTACTGCAGAATTAAACAATGTGGTCCTCAGATCAGCATTCATCAGAAAATATTTTCTACTAGTGCTTGAAATCTTTGCTACCCATTTGCAACTATTAAAACACTAGAAAATATAGTTAACATGATTGGGCGGAACTCAAATAATGCAAAAATTGGTTGTCATAGTAATATTAATAATACTACATAGACACATTTGAATTGTCAATGTAGTAGGGTCTTGTCTGCCTTCTGAAAATTGTTTCTTAAATTACCACCCATATATGTCAGCATAATGTGTTTTATGTATTACATATTTATATATAAGAAATGTAAATAATGTGAATGATGATATAAATGTCCCTAAATAAAAATTTACATATATAAATGTATACAAACTCTCAAATGTTTTTTATTTGTAATTACTAGCCAGAAAAGTTAAGAAAATCAATATGAGGGCCCGGAGATATAGCACAGCGATGTTTGCCTTGCAAGCAGCCGATCCAGGACTAAAGGTGGTTGGTTCGAATCCCGGTGTCCCATATGGTCCCCTGTGCCTGCCAGGAGCTATTTCTGATCAGACAGCCAGGAGTAACCCCTGAGCACTGCCGGGTGTGGCCCAAAAACAAAAACAAAAAAACAAAACAAAACAAAAAAAGAAAATCAATATGAAAAAATAAGAAAGCTGCTTAGAATTTTTTATACTTTTTTAAATACTTTATTAAATTCAGAGAAAATCATTGTATTAATACTTGTTTTCTATTTAAGAAGTGCACTTCCTTTCCATATTTTAAAATTTAGTTTCCAAGGTTGTCATTTACCCAAGTTCTAGTGTGCTTCTCATGCATGAATAAATGAATGAATAAATGAATTCTTTTAGTTGAATCAACATGGTTACAATAGTATTTGTGGTTTTGCCTTTGGTAAGAAAAGTCACTGCCCACCATCTCTTAAGTGCCAAAGACTCTCCACCACAGTCCTTGTGTTATTTCTATTTTAAATTGCTATTGTTGCTTTATGATAGTAACAATATTATTGTTTTACATTTGCAACACTTCTCCATCATACCCACTGCCAAAGTACTAAAATCTCTTCACTATAATCCCAAAATTCCTCTCATTCCTTACCCTAAGCATTCTCAGAACGCAATTCAATTGACTTTATCTTATATTTGTTTCCATTGGGAATTATCTGATCTCTTTTGTTTCTGTATATCAGCATATAAATAAGATAATCAAGACTTTTAAAATGGATTATCCCGCTCCTCTTCTCTCTCTCTTTTTTTTTTTTTTTTGTTGGCTGTGGGTGAGGAGGGAGTCACAGAAATCAAACTATTGTGCTAGCAAGTTTTCACTTACGCTGCTTCTAGGGGGTTAATTCACAAAGTAACCATCAGTTAGTGGTGATTGCATGCAAGGCTACACTGTTTACCTTGAGTTGTACTCACCAATATTTTCTGTACTATTTCCCAAACACATAGTAGGTTTGGGTTTGTTCGTTGGTTAGTTTGGTTTGGTTTGGGTTGGGTTATTTGGCCACACCTGGAGGCACTCAGGGATTACCCCTGGCTCTATGCTCAGAAATCGCTCCTGGCAGGCTTGGGGAACCAAATGGGGGGAATTGAATCCCAGGTCCGTCTAGGTTGGCCAAGTGCAAGGCAAATGCCCTACCGCTGTGTTATCGCTCTGGTCAGTAGGTATTGTAAGCCAATGAACAATTCCTCAAGATCCTCCTTGGATCTTAAGTGCTTCTTTAAGTGTACCTGCCCAGTTTTTTGTTGTTTTTTTTTTTCAAAAGTGTTGCTCTCAGTCTTTGACTCTACACATTGACATATCTATCTTCCATTTGACTTGATTACAATAGTTTTCCTGAGTCCAAGATCACTATATTAGTTAATACTTTTCCTCTTTATGTTCTGGCATGTTTGGGTCTATTTCTGGATTTTCTTGTCTGTTCTGCTGTCTCCTTTCATGAATACCAACATCTGCTAATATAGTTCTATGGTCTCAAGTCAGGTAATAAAAGACCTCCAAATTTACCCTCCTTATAAATTGTTTTAGCTATTGGTTTTTTTTTTTTTTTTTTTTTTTTTTTTTTTTTGCTTTTCCTCTGAAGTTTAGACCTGCTTGCAAATTACTATGAAATAATTTGCTGGAATTTTTGAGTCTTGGTACACTTGATGAGCATTACTATCTTAACCACACATGAATTTTTCAATCCATAAACATGGTTGATTTTTGCATGTATTTCTCACTCAAAAATATTCAAAATTCATAATAACATAAAATATGCCAGGAATAACAATGAGTGCTTTAATGTGTTCTATTAATTAAAATGTATCAACACTTTTATTAAATAGATTGTACATAGAAAGATTTCTGGGAGATGGTTATGGAGAAGTTAACTAATTCCCAGAAGTCAATTCTTCAGTCCATAAATGAAATAGACCTTAAGCTGCATGAAGGTGGCAGGGGAGAGTAAGAAAAATAAATTAGTTACATTTTTTTTTTTTTTTTTTGGTTTTTTGGGCCACACCCGGTGACGCTCAGGGGTTACTCCTGGCTATGCGCTCAGAAGTCGCTCCTGGCTTGGGGGACCATATGGGACGCCGGGGGATCGAACCGCGGTCCGTCTCCTAGGCTAGCGCAGGTAAGGCAGGCACCTTACCTCGAGCGCCACCGCCCGGCCCTAGTTACATTTTCTAAATTGCACTGAGGATTGAGTATGCCAGTCACAACTGACCTTTGAATATTTATCAAGTTTTCTATTTATTAAATTATCCATGCAAGGTTCTGATATGGGGCTTAAAAAGATTTTGTATTATATCTGACAACTCTTGAAATAATTTGAGAAAATTAACTATTATAAAAATTCAGTAATCATTACAAGGAACTGTGGAAAAAAACCAAAAAGAAAAAACCTTAACTTCAAAATATGAAGAAATCGCCAACTAATCCAAAAGGGTTGTGACCAAAATGGATCAAAGTTCCATAATAAACTACAATTTTGTTTTTAAAAGTAATTTGTGAAGAAAGGGGATATTATTGAAGGTTTAGTTCTTTAAAAATTAATAAACCAATGATACATGTTAAAGATGGTAGGATACACTTTATTTAGGACCATAAAAACAGGGACTGCTTTAATGGGATTTTACAGTGAAGAGATAGGAGATTTGACAACTTCAAGTAGAAATTTATAGCTCTGGGGTTGGGCAAGGTCTGTAGTAGGGAAATTACTAAGAGCAAATAACAGGGGGAATGGAACTTTGTCTAAACCCACCCAAAAGGATTCTTGCTGAAAACAGAACAAGGTAAAGTTGTACACATATATATTTATTATATAAACATACATATAAAGTATATATAATGTGTGTATATAATACATATAGAACATACATATACACTACAGGGAGTCAGGCGCTTGGTATTTATGAGGGCAATCATGGTGTGATCCTGAACCCACATAGCACCTCATAGAACCAATGTGACCCCTGAACACAGCTAGATGTACCCCTCCCTTGCCCCACCACCCCCTAATGAAAACAGGCAAGAGATGGTGGAGAATGGGGGAACCCCAAGGGATATTGAGGACCCTAGGATATTGAACATCAAGGACTGGTTAAAGCTTTTGCTAAAACTGGATTTCACAAGGAAATAAATGCCTCGGAGAAGATTGAGGAACTTGATTAAACTCCAGCCAAGCAAAGTATCTGAAATATTCCGCGTCCCAATTCTTCGGAGACTTTTCCAGGATTCTCCCTATGGCAGCGCCCAGAGCTGTCAGAAGCACGCCGGTTTCGTGGCTGTGGTCCGGAAAGTAGAAGAGCCGCACTGGGTCTCCAGCCGGAGCGATAGCTCAGCGGTAGGGCATTTGCTTTTCTCGCGGCTGATCCAAGACGGACCTAGGTTCGATCTCCGGCGTCCCATATGGTCTCCCAAGCCCGGAGCGATTTCTAAGCGCAGTCAGGAGTAACCCCTGAGCGTCACCGGGTGTGGCCCAAAAACCATAAAAAAAAGACCCTTGCAGATCTTGCGGACCCGTGGACAGATCCTACAGAAAATGCCAGAGCCACCCAGGAGACACCCCCAAAAGGCCTCGCCCGCTGGGCGGCCCCAGGCCAGGTCACGCGCGGAGTCTGAGCTCCAGATCGCGCCTGGCTGGACCTTGAGTCTGTCTTGCACTCCGGAACGCGCATGAGGGCGGGTACAGGAGGCCAAAGAATTATAACTTCAGGCGCGCCCAGGCGTCCCTAAAGGGGGCGCAGAGGGAACCCGAAGAACGGGAGCTGACTTTGCGAAGGGGTTGTTGGCCCCTGGGTCCGGAAGGGCACCGGACCCGAGGTCCTGGGAGCTCCTTGTCCCCAACGGGCCTTGCAGGTAGGTGAGCGGAGCTGGGCGCTGCTCCGGGCATCAGGTGTCAAAAGCAGCGCCCGGGGCGCTCAGGAAGGGACGGTGCGGGATGCCTGCAGCTGCCGGGTTCCTTGCAGCGGGAGGGTCGGGCTGCGGGACGCTGCAACATGGACTGCACAGAAGTGGGAGTCAGCTGTGAGTTGCAGCGTGTTCGCCCCAAGCGCGCACCTCCAGGTTAGTTGCGGGGTGCAAGAGGCAGGGGAGGGCTGGGCTGTGTCCGGAGCCGAGACAAGTCCCCAAGATTCTCTGCCCATGCCAGCAGTCCGGGGGCGCCCCGGAGAGCCTCTAGCAAGACTTGGGTGCCTGGAGGAAGGCGTATTGCTGTTCCCGCACCTTCTCCCGTGGTCTCCACAATCTTTCTATCCTACAGGGTGCACCTGAGCGTGCACCTGAGTGACGGAGAGTAAAGGCAAGAAGGTGAGAACTAGACTATGAAGTCTGTTTGGTGGGGTTTGGAGCAATAATAGAGAAAGGTAGGACGTTGTCTTGTACTGGGTCTCTCTGCATTCCATGTGGTCCCTTGAGCTTCGCCTGTGCACAGAGCTAGGAGTTAGCCCTAGGCACAGCCAGGTGTGGGCCCAAAACAAACAAAAATTTGCGTCTGGCAAAGATAAGTAGATAGAGCTTGCAATGTGAGGTTCCTCTGCTTTGACCTCAGCCAAAATATTTCATCCCAGCCTCGACCTTTTCTCTGACTTGTGCAACTAGATCTGTTTTAGCTTCTGCTCAACCAGAATATGTTTCATCTGTGAATCTTTGGTTCTAAGAGCACATGGAAGACCTTGGCAGGTTCTTCCCATCCCCGACCCCCCCAGGTCTTCATCTTCCTTGTATCCTGTGGGTTGCTCCCTGGCTGGTTGGAGGGTCATTACTGGCCAACCTTCAACAACAGGAAAAGACCTGAACAGGTGACAGTTTTCATTTTATGTAATCTATTAGTAGGCTTAGGGAGTCGAACACAACCTCATGTTACAAGGTGTGAGCTTTTTCCACTGAGGCTCACTCACTCCTGGCCCAGGTGTTTTAAAGTGAAGGAGGAAGCTGAAGTTTGCAGCAAGTTGAATGATCTGCCAAGGAAATGTCAATGAATTGTCAATTGTCAATGAACTGACCTGCTTCTGGGGCAGCTTTGGCGATGTGCTGAATACATTCATCCTCCTGGCTCATCTTCTTTTTGTTCCTGTGGGTTACTGTTACACAGCTTGTGACTAGTTTGTTTAAAATTTAATTTCCCCGTCTCAAAATAGAAAGTGCTCAGTGACTTGAATTTGCGATTCACTAATATGCTTTATTATTTACAGCTTCACTATTATGTTGGTTTCACTTTTGAGTTTTGATCAACATAAAATCATCTTTCTTTTACTATATATATATATCTTTGGTTTTGGGAGCCACACCTGGCCTGATCAGGGGTTACTACTGGTTTTGACTCAAGCATCAGTCCTGATGGGGTTTAAAGAACAATATGGTTCTGGGGATTAAACCTGAGATGGCCATGTGCAAGGAAAGCACCCTATTCACTATACTATCTCTTTAGTACCCATCTATTTTTAAATTCCATAGGCAAAATCTCTTTAAGTACTGGTTAAAACATACCTTTTTGGTTTTATGGCTTAACAACTTTTATTTTTATTATCTTGTTTTCATTATTTTAGTTCATTTTAATGTTTATTTAAAATAATTATTATAATTTAGGTGACATGCCTTTTTAAATTTTGGTTTTGGTACAATACCTGCACTCAGTGACCAATCCTGGTGGGTGCAGGGGAATATATGAGGTAATAAGGACAGAACCCTGGTTAGCCATGAGCAAGGCAAGAACCTTAATCTTTATATATTTTTCCAAACTTTAGGCAACATGTCTTAATGGTATCAAAGGTACACAGAAGGGGGATGCGTCAACCAGCTGAAAGCCTATGCAATGAAAGACATAACGTATTTTAGTAGTGGAGTTAAAGTAGCATGTGCAGATCAAGACAATTTTTGAGCAGCATTCAACAGTACTCAGGGCTTACTCCTGGTTCTGTGCTCAGGAAATAAAAGTTGGGGGGGGAGGGTTCTGGAGACATATGAGGTGCCAGTGATCAAACTCAGATCAGCTATATGCAACACAATGCACCCTATATGTGGTACTATCCACTCAGGTCTCATAAATAGATACATTTTTAATAATGTACTTCTAAAATTTTTAAATGTTATTTTATTAACTAAAATAAATAAAATAAATTTATCAGTGTTATCTCAGTAAAAATTGTTCGATTCTGTACTATAGCTGAATTCTGTAAGCATTGACTTCACAAGTACTTGAACTTAATAAATACTTGTTAAGGGAGAAAATCATACTGTGATAGTGGGCTGATGCTTAGGAGGCCTACAGGTCTGTCTTTCTGGCAATTATTAGCCAATAAGACCATTGTTCCATGTATGTCAGTGCTGGAGGTTGTTGGCTGGGTGTCTCTAGGACAGCATTCTAATATACCAGGGGAACTGTGTGGTGCTTGAATTGAACTTGGGCGAAGGGCATGACAAGCTATACTGCACTACCTCTTGGCCACAACTATAAGTTTTGTTGTTATTTTTTAAATCATTGCAATTTACGAAGTTATTCATTGCTGGATTTTAGATACACAATGTTTCAGGACTAATTTCACCACCAGTGTCAACCTCCTGTAGTATAAATATAAAATATAGAGTCCTAGGGTGGGGATGAGGCCTTTCTTCACTTGACTTGGTGCATGTAGCCCCTTTGACAGGTGGGTTGGAAGGTTGAAGGGTAATAGCAGAGAAATGATCCATAGGCAGACAGTTGAAGTTTCAGGAGATAACTAGCTTTATTTCATGGCCCTGACCATGTGATTTCTCCACATGGTTTATCAGCTAAGATTTTCTTGCAGCCTCTTTTTGCTACCCTCCAAGCACCCTTCCTGCATCTGCTCTCTCCTCCCCCCCCACAGCAGCCCCTCCACCTGGGAGGGGACTTACCAACCAGGTGGGATAAACAGGAATTTGGGGAAGGGATAATAACCTCTCTCTAGCAATGTTTCCAGAATCCATCCCATGTGACCACCCTCCCCAGCATGCCATCAATAACAGGCCCATTTTAAATTTTTGTTGTTAAAGTTTGGGTTTCATGATTTCATTGTTGTTTATTCTGACTTGTCTATTTAGTGGTTCTATCCTTTCCTAACACCTACAATGCACCTGAGACCCTTAGCTCCTGTCCCCCATAATTTTATATTTTGTCTTTCTCCTTCTCTACTCTATTTCTTTCCTTATCTTCACTATATTCTGGGGCCAAGAACATTCTCGCAACCCCCATTTAAACCATTGCATTCCTTCATGAAGTAACTTTGAATACTACATCTAAATGATATTATTCTGTATTTTTCTTTTTTCTGGATTATTTCATTTAGCAAAATATCTTCCAGTTCCATCAATGTTGCAGTGAAATCCATGATTGCATCCTTCCTTATTAGCTATGTAGTATTTCACTACAGTGTAAATATGTACCTTATCTTCATAATCCACTTGTCTACTGTTGGATATCTAGGTTAATTCTAGCTCTTAGCTATAATACTGAGTGCTGTAATGAATAGCAGTGTGCATACATTCTTTTTTTTCTTTTTTTTTTGGTTTTTGGGTCACACCCGGCGGTGCTCAGGGGTTACTCCTGGCTGTCTGCTCAGAAATAGCTCCTGGCAGGCACGGGGGACCATATGGCACACCGGGATTCGAACCAACCACCTTTGGTCCTGGATCGGCTGCTTGCAAGGCAAACACCGCTGTGCAATCTCTCCAGGCCCCAATGCATACATTCTTTTGGATGAAAAATTTTCTGTTCTGGGGATAGATGCCCACAGGCAGGGTTTCTGGGTCATAGGGTACTTCAATTCTGAGATAACTGAGAATCCTCCATACTGTTTTCCATAAGAATTGGACCAAATAGCATTCCTACCAGCAGTGGATGAGACTTCCTTTTCAACCATATCCCCAAAATACCAATTTTTCCAATATTTTTATATGTGCTATGCTCAGTGATATAAGGATATTTCATTATTAATTTAAATTTTCCTAATAAGTGATTATGAACATATTTTCATTTGCATGTTGGTCTTCCTCAGAGAGGTGTCTGTTCATTTTCTTTCCCCATTTTTTTTTTGTTTTGTTTTTTTTCGGGCCACACCCATTTGATGCTCAGGGGTCACTCCTGGCTAAGTACTCAGAAATTGCCCCTGGCTTGGGGGGACCATATGGGACATTGGGGGATCGAACCGTGGTCCTTCCTTGGCTAACGCTTGCAAGGCAGACACCTTACCTCTAGCACCACCTCGCCGGCCCCTCCACTCCCCATTTTTAATGGGGTTTTTAGGTTTTGTGGGGTTAACCTTTGTGAGTACTTTGAATATCCTAAATAACTCCTTTTCTGACATGTTTAGTGAAAGTATTTTTGCCAACTCAGTTAGTTAACTGTCTTTTAGTTTTAGCCCATGTTTTTCAGCCATACAGAAACATTTTAATTTGATGCAGTACCTTTGAGTTCGATTTGATTCTCTAGCTCTTACCATTGGTTTTGAAGTGTTATGCCTATGTTTTTCACAGTCTACTTTACGGATTCGGGTCTAATTTCAAGGTCTTTGATCTAATTTTTTGGGTTGATTTTTGTGTAAGGTGTGAGATATGGATCAGCTTTAATTTTTTATGTGTGACTATCTAATTGTCTCAATATCTTTTGTTGAAGAGGTTGCCTTTATTCCATTTTATGTTCTGAGGTCCTTTGTCAAAAATGTGTTGGCCACATATACATGGGAGTTGATTACTTGATGGCTTATTCTGGCCCATTGCTCTGAAAATCTGTCTTTGTTTCAGTACCATGCTGTTTTGATCACTATAGCTTTGTAGTACAGATTCAAGTTAGATAATGAGCTAGCTTCCAATTTCTTTTCAGTATGATTTTGGCTATCTTGGGTCTTTTATGGTTCCACACAAACTATAATTGACTTTCTAAGTCTGTGAAGAATGTTATCTGAATTTGGATAGGGATTGTATTGAACCTTTGTGAGTACCTAAACCTTAGTAGTTTAGGTAAGATGATCATTTTGATAACATTGACTCTTCCCATCAGAGCATAGAATGTTTGTCCTTTTCCTTAGGTATTCCTCAATTTATTTCTTAAGTGTTTTGAAGTTTTCAAGGTAAGGTCTGTTACCTCATTTATTAAGTTGATTCCCAGGTAATTGATAAATTTTCTACACTATTTTAAATTACTCTTTGATTTCTTTCTTCTCTGAGTTATTATTTGTATAAAGTATTGTAACTAATTTTTGTGAATTGACTTTGTAGCTAGCCACGTTGCTGTATTAGTTTATTGTTTTTAGGAACTTTTATTTTGTAAACTCTTTAGAGTCTTCAATGTATATCATCATCATGTCATCTGCAAATAGAGATAGTTGGACTTTCTCTTTTCCAATTTGGATCCTTTAAATCAGGGGCCTCAAACTCAATTTACCTGGGAGGCCGCAGGAAGCAAAGTTGGGGTGATCTTTGAGTGCAAAGTCAGTAGTAAGTCTTGAACATTGGGGGGTGTGACCCAAACAACTAAAACAAAACAAAACAAAAAGATTCCTTTAGGGCAGGGCCACAAAATGTTGTACAGAGGGCCGCAAACAGCCCGTGGGCCAGGAGTTTGAGACCCCTGCTTTAAAATTTCTTTTCTTGACTGATTGCTGTTGCTAGGACTTAATACTAATACTATTCCAATATAATACTATGTTGATAAAAATGGAGATAAATGTATATCCTTGCCTTGTGCCTGATCTTACTGGGAATGCTTTCAGTTTTTCACCATGAAGAATAATGTTGGTGGGGCTAGAGCAACAGTACAGTGGGTAGGGCATTTGCTTTGTATGTGGTTGACTCAGATTTGATACCCATATAGTCCCCTGAGCACTGCTAGGAATGACCCCAAAGTGCAGAGCCACGAGTAACCCCTGAGCACTACCAGGTGTGGCTCCAAAACAAAAACAAAAGAGAATAATATTGGCTATGGGCTTTTTTTTTTTTTTTTTTTGGTAAAGGAAGTCATTTTTTTTTATTTTAATTATGACAACAAAGATGCAAAGAAAGAGGACAGGGTAAAGTTACAGTGGAAGCCCAATCACCCATAAACAGAATTCTCGGTAGTCCCATCGATGATATCCCAGCCTTGAACTTTCAGCCAAAGAACATTAAGAAAAACAAAACTGAACCCATGTACAATACAATTACTTTGTCCCTCAAATCCCCAGTTGTAGTACATACTATTTCTTAGCAGCACACAATATAATCTAAAGACATTAGACTTATGTAACTCCTTAAACATTGAGGGCAAAGTACATTTCTCTAGTTCCATGCACATGTTAACTAGTTTAAGTTAACCTCAAAAGTTTTAGTGGCTTGTTTTTCTTAAGGATTGGAGTCAACGGAACATAGTAAAAAACGGTATTAAAGTGGCATTTGTTTGCATAGGCCCACCAAAACATAAGGGACATGGAAAGACAAATTATGGTCTAAATACAAGGAGACCCTACCCCTGAAGTTTCCTGGCACAGGACTGACTCTAGGCTATGGGATTTTTATAGATAGCTTTTACTATTGTGTGGAAGGTTCCTTCCACATCTATTTTTTTTTATTTAAACACCTTGATTACATACATGATTGTGTTTGGATTTCAGTCATGTAAAGAACACCCCCCATCACCAGTGCAACATTCCCATCACCAATGTCCCAAGTCTCCCTCCTCCCCACCCAACCCCCGCCTGTACTCTAAACAGGCTCTCCATTTCCCTCATACATTCTCATTATATGGACAGTTCAAAATGTAGTTATTTCTCTAACTAAACTCATCACTCTTTGTGGTGAGCTTCCTGAGGTGAGCTGGAACTTCCAGCTCTTTTCTCTTTTGTGTCTGAAAATTATTATTGCAAGAATGTCTTTCATTTTTCTTAAAACCCATAGATGAGTGAGACCATTCTGCGTTTTTTTCTCTCTCTCTGACTTATTTCACTCAGCATAATAGATTCCGTGTACATCCATGTATAGGAAAATTTCATGACTTCATCTCTCCTGACAGCTGCATAATATTCCATTGTGTATATGTACCACAGTTTCTTTAGCCACTCATCTGTTGAAGGGCATCTTGGTTGTTTCCATAGTCTTGCTATGGTAAATAGTGCTGCAGTGAATATAGGTGTAAGGAAGGGGTTTTTGTATTGTATTTTTATGTTTCTAGGGCATATTCCTAGGAGTGGTATAGCTGGATCGTATGGGAGCTCGATTTCCAGTTTTTGGAGGAATCTCCATATCGCTTTCCATAAAGGTTGAACTAGACGGCATTCCCACCAGCAGTGGATAAGAGTTCCTTTCTCTCCACATCCCCGCCAACACTTGTTTATTCTCATTCTTTGTGATGTGTGCCATTCTCTGTGGTGTGAGGTGGTATCTCATCGTTGTTTTGATTTGCATCTCCCTGATGATTAGTGATGTGGAACATTTTTTCATGTGTCTTTTGGCCATGTGTATTTCTTCTTTGTCAAAGTGTCTGTTCATTTCTTCTCCCCATTTTTTGATGGGATTAGACGTTTTTTTCTTGTAAAGTTCTGTCAGTGCCTTGTATATTTTGGAGATTAGCCCCTTATCTGATGGGTATTGGCTGAATAGATTCTCCCACTCAGTGGGTGGCTCTTGTATCCTGGGCACTATTTCCTTTGAGGTGCAGAAGCTTCTCAGCTTAATATATTCCCATCTGTTAATCTCTGCTTTCACTTGTTTGGAGAGTGCAGTTTCCTCCTTGAAGATGCCTGTAGTCTCAATGTCCTGGAGTGTTTTGCCTATGTGTTGTTCAATATATCTTATGGTTTTGGGTCTGATATCGAGGTCTTTAATCCATTTGGATTTTACTTTTGTACATGATGTTAGCTGGGGGTCTAAGTTCAATTTTTTGCAAGTGGCTATTCAGTTGTGCCAACACCACTTGTTGAAGAGGCTTTCCCTGTTCCATTTAGGATTTCCTGCTCCTTTATCAAAAATTAGGTGATTGTATGTCTGGGGAACATTTTCTGAGTATTCAAGCCTATTCCACTGATCTGAGGGCCTGTCCTTATTCCAATACCATGCTGTTTTGATAACTATTGCTTTGTAGTAAAGTTTAAAGTTGGGGAAAGTTTTTCCTCCCATATTCTTTTTCCCAATGATTGCTTAAGCTATTCTAGGGTGTTTATTGTTCCAAACGAATTTCAAAAGTGCCTGATCCACTTCTTTGAAGAATGTCATGCCACATCTATTTTGTTGAGGGTTTTAATCATGAATGGGTGTTGGATCTTGTCAAATGCTTTCCTCTGCATGGATTGATATGATCCTATTATTTTTCTTTCCCTTTATTGATGTGATGTATGATGTTGATTGATTTTAATATATTGAACCATCCTTGCATCTTCAGGATTAAACCTACTTGATCATGATGTATATTTTTTTGATGTGCTATTGGATTAGGTTCGCTAAGATTTTTGCATCAATGTTCACCAGTCAGATTGGTCTATGGTTTTCTTTTTTGGTAGTGTTTCTTCAGCTTTGGGAATAAATATAATGTTAGCTTCATAGGATATATTAGGAAGGTTTTATATATATATATATATATATATATATATATATATATATATATATATTGGAAGAGTTTAAAGATTAACAGTAGTAATTTTCTGAATGTTTGAAAACTCATCCATAAACCCATATGGTCCTGTACTTTTATTCTTGGAGAGATTCTTAATTACTGTTTCAGTTTCCTTGCTGTGGTCTGTTTAGGCTATCTACTACCTCCTTAATCAGTTTTGGGTGATTATATATTTCCAGAAATCTGTCCATTTTTCTAAGTTTTTTAGCTTAATGGAATACAGTTGTTTATAGTTCCCATGATGTTTTGGATTTCTAGGGGTTCTGTTGTAATTTGTCCCCTTTCATTTCTGATCTGATTTATTTGAGCATTTTTTTCTTTTCCTTACATGCTAACCATACCTTTTGAAATTGGAAATAAAATGTTTCATAGTAAAAATCCAAAGTATTATAATGTTGCTTCTTCCTAGTATATACCTAAAATTATTCTTTTCATAATTTGGCACACACTATAACAAACATGAGTCACATTTTTTTTTTTTTTTGGTTTTTGGGTCACACCCAGCGGTGCTCAGGGGTTACTCCTGGCTGTCTGCTCAGAAATAGCTCCTGGCAGGCACGGGGGACCATATGGGACACCGGGATTCGAACCAACCACCTTAGGTCCTGGATCGGCTGCTTGCAAGGCAAACACCGCTGTGCTATCTCTCTGGGCCCACATGAGTCACATTTTAATGAGTTCTAACAGATTTTTCCTCTAGAGAGTACTTCACATGTTTTTGTAAATGTTTTATGCTGAGAAATGTTTTATTAATCTTTATTCTAATTGAGTTTTAAGAACTTCTCCCTGGCTAGTTATCATGATCAATATCTGTTCTTTGGAGATATACCTGAGTATGTTAGGTTGGCTGAGAATGTTTGAATCAAAACAAAATATTGAGTCTAGATTTAGGAAGCAGTGTGATAATGTAACAGTGACTTTTCAGATATTGTATTAATATTTCACACTACTGGCATCTCTGAGTGAAAGTTGTTACAAAAATATAAAAACTTGGTGATGAACAGAGATAAAGTGATAGGCTTTATCAACATTATCAGTCTTCATTAACAATAGTGCAAACCGCAGTGTCCAAATGAAAAAAAAAAGGAAGTTGGGAGGGAGGAGTAAAATGCCTACCCTTGAGACTGGAAGGGAGAGGGTAGGAGAGAAGTTGGGAACATAGGTTGTAGAACTATGCACTGGTGAAGTGTGGTATACGTTGTAAGACTGAAACTCAATCATGAACAACTTTGTAACCATGGTGTTTAAGTAAAAAGGAAAAATTAATCAGCCTTTCTATATAGTATAGGTGTATTATATGGTGGTTTGGGGTGTTTTGTTGTTAATAGTTTTCATAATATGAATATTAGTTGGTGGCAAAGTCCAAAATAGATCCCAGGTTCTGGACTCACTTCATTATTATTTTGGAATAATTTGTTTTTATTTAAATTTTTTTCAGAAGAATAAGAAGAAAATGGAAGTAATTAGAAAAACAAAATATGCTGTATAAAATACTTTCAATAAGAAACAAATACAGTGATATGGCTGATTGGAATTTGGACTTAAATTGAGCTCTTCATTCATTTTCTAGACAAATTTATTCCTGGTTGTCTCATACTGTCTCTTAAGAGTATTCATAGTTGAGGCCAGAAAGATAGCATGGAGATAGGGCGTTTGCTTTGCATGCAGAAGGACGGTGGTTCAAATCCTGGCATCCCATATGGTTCCTTGAGCCTGCCAGGAGTGATTTCTGAGTGTAGAGACAGGAGTAACCCCTGAGCGCTGAGTGTGAGCCAAAAAAAAAAAAAAGAATATTCATAGTTGTCTAGAACATTCTGCTGAGCTGAATTACATAAAAGCTGGTATTGTTACTACTTTCAGAAGTTAAAATCGAAAGTCAGGCTGAGTGTTTAGCTTAAGGTGACAGAAATATTATACATACATTTGTACATATAGATACTCATATAAAATAACAGTGCATTTTTGTGTTTTTTTGTTTATGTTTTTGTGTCACACCAGGCAGCGCTCAGGGGTTACTTCTGGCTTTATGCTTAGAAATCACTCCTGGCAGGCTCAGGGGACCATTTGGGATGCCAGGATTTGAACCACTGTCCTTCTGCATGCAAGGCAAATGCATTACCTCCACGCTATCACTGTGGCCCTGCATATTTGTATATGTTATTAATTATCATATTGTCACATACATACTTTACTAGTAGAAAGAGCCCTTGCATTTAACTTTCAACTGTGAGAAAGTTCACTTAGCAAATGAAAACAAATAGAAAAATGACTAGTTACATTCTAATTAATTTTGTATGCATCTATAGTATGGTTCTTATTTGAAACTAGACATTTTGTTTGAATTTCTTGAAATGTCATGCAAAAGCATAGAATATAGAAGTTTGCCTTTACTTATATAATAGAAACTTATTTTCCTTTTTCTTCTTAATAGAGATGGCAAATCCTGAGGTCGTTATTAGTAGCTGTAGCTCCCATGAAGAAGAAAATCGCTACACTTTTAACCAGCAAAACTCCCCTACAGAGGAGCTCCTGTTAGAAGACATGATGAGACGCAAACTCAAATTCTTTTTCATGAACCCTTGTGAGAAGTTTTGGGCAAGGGGTAGAAAACCGTGGAAACTGGCCATTCAAATTCTAAAAATTGCAATGGTCACCATTCAGGTAAGCATTCCAGATCATTTCAGTTTGGTGAGAATCTCTTAATAGCAAAGGACAGTGATTTTTTTTTTTTTTTTTTATTTTTGGACAGTGATTTTTTTTAACTGTAACATTTAACATGTGTATTTTATTAAATAAGAAGGCTATTGAGCCTTTTCTCTTTGTGTAAGAAGACCATATGGGGATTTTCCTCTTTCCTTCTCATCTTCATTAGGTTATAATTTTAGTCACATAACTCTAACTAGTTTTCAGGAAAAGAAAATGTTAATATTTGGTTTAACTGAAGTTTTCTAAATTGATCAGAGAAACTCAATGTTTCACAAGCAGATGATTTATTTTTTTCCTCCTCCAAGTTTGTTTTCATGGGAATTTATTTTTTTTTCAGAAGCATGAGAGGTTTCTGTACTTAAATACTTAATACTTAAGTACTCAGTCATACAATCCCTGCTAGAAAGGCACATCAAGTTACCCTAAAAGGAGAGGCACAGATAGTAAAATAGAAATCTTCATTATAGGAAGCTTTGAATCTCACTTCCTTTATTCCTCTCAAAATATTTTTGTTATTTCCTTATATGTGACTTACTCAGGGAAAATACTTTTGCCAACTGGGGAAAGTAAATTGTTAAAAGCAAAAAGACAAAAGTGGAAGTAGAAAAATTAAATAGTTTAATTTTTATTAGTACTTCTCTTACTGGGTGACAAAAATGTATAATAAACATTCAAGGATAAGTCTTTGTAAAAATTTTGAAATCACCAATCAATCTTAATTGGAATCAAACACAAGCACTTAAGATTGGTAGAAGCTACATTACTCACATTGTATTTCTACAATCAAATGACGATGGCAGAATAGTAGTAACAGAATGAAGATGTTAGAGAAAGGAGCTCTCTAATGATGCATCACCTAGAAATGGTTGTTAATTTTCAGTAAAATAAATGGCTGGTTAGAATTAAAATGTGTGACTATCAGTCAAGCGTTAGGTCAAGCAAAAGGTCATGACAGTGAAAGATTTGTGTTTTTTTCCTAATAAGTTGGTGAGAAAGCTTGTATGAGAACATTTTCTCTTAACCATTTTACAGGTAACATGTCCAATTCTTTTTTTTTTTTTTTTTTTTTTTTGGTTTTTGGGCCACACCCGGCAGTGCTCAGGGCTTACTCCTGGCTATCTGCTCAGAAATAGTTCCTGGCAGGCATGGGGGACCATATGAGACACCGGGGTTTGAACCAACCACCTTTGGTCCTGGATCGGCTGCTTGCAAGGCAAACGCTGCTGTGCTATCTCTCCAGGCCCATGTCCAATTCTTAAAACAAATTGGAGATAAGTAGTTGTACCTCCAATTCATTAAAAAAGCACACTAAGGTTTAGTGATGAAAACTATCTGGTTAGGAAACTGGAAAACCAGGACGAAGATTTTAACTCAGTTTTGTTCCTTAATCTCCTACATTTTCTAGATTGCATTTAGATATCTCTGGTCAAGAGATAAATTGTCTAATTGTTAGGCCTTTAAGTAATAAGCATGTAAAAGGCATTTAATTCAATTTATTTTTAAAGGAACTGAAGAATATGCTGGTTCCTTTATATCTAAGCAACCAAGTGTTTTGTAAAAATAACTTAGTGATTGAGCAAATGCAGGGTACTTTGGTGAAATATATCCAATTCTTATTGAAATATAGTCCTCTTTCTATTGGAAATTTTTGTTTCTGCAGCAGCGATTGAAACATATTCATTATCTGCTTACTAAAAGTTTTGACACATGTTCATACTATTAAAAGTTTCTCTTTCCCACTCTAAATTTTAGCAGTCTCTTGACAATTGGTACTCCAGCCTGCCACTAGTATCCTTATGATTTAGGTCAGTGTTGGATTGGGGAAGAACTTGTGAATTTGAATATATTGGTCAAAATGTAGTTGGAAGGGCAGAGTAGGGTAAGTAGTACGGAGAATAAGGCCTTTGCCTTGAATACAGCCAATGAAGATTTAATTCCCAACATTCCGTATGGTTCCCCCAGCACCTGCTGGAATGATTTCTGAATGTAGAGCTAGGAATAATTCCCATTGCCAGGTGTGCCCCTCTCTCAAGAAACACCAACAGAAATTACCAACATTGGGACTAGAGCAGTGGTGCAAACAGCAGGGCATTTGCCTTGTACATGCTAACCTAGGACAGACCATGGTTCGATCCCCTGGCATCCCTTATGGTTCCCCAAGCCAGTAACAATTTCTGAGTACATAGCCAGGAGTATCCCCTGAGCATCACCAGGTGTGGCCCAACAAACAAACAAACAAACAAAATTACCAACATTGGTAATTTTCTGGAAAGCTTTTGTTCTTAAACTTTGAGAGAAATTAATCCCAGTAAAATCAATTTTTTACCTTATTGAGATTTAAAATGGGACACTTAACTTTGAACCTGAAGAGGATTTTTTTTTTTTTTGGGCCACACCCGGCGGTGCTCAGGGGTTACTCCTGGCTGTCTGCTCAGAAATAGCTCCTGGCAGGCACGGGGGACCATATGGGACACTGGGATTCGAACCAACCACCTTTGGTCCTGAATTGGCTGCTTGCAAGGCAAACACCGCTGTGCTATCTCTCCGGGCCCTGAAGAGGATTTTTTAAAAGTAAGAGATAAATTAGGTGGATAGAGATGTGTGTGGAGAGCCACTGATTTACTCTGGGTTCTTTTTTTTTATTTTAACTTTATTGATTAATAGATTGGATGTTGGGACACACCCAGCAGTGCTCAGGAGTCACTCCTGGCTCTGCACTCAGAAATTGCCCCTGGCAGGCTGGGGACCGTATGAGTATCGGGGAACCAGGTCCCTCCAGGGTTGGCTGCATGCAAGGCAAATGCCCTACTGCTGTGCTATCAATCCAGCCCTTACTCTGGGTTCTATGTCAGTGTAAATTCTAAATTGTATGTGTGTAAGAACAAATCATTGAGACCAAGAGAGTAGGAGTAAGAATGAAAGACAGGGGAGGAGGGAGAATGTGTGGTTTAAGAGGGAATAGAAAGTGAAAAACTTGGTGTATAGTAAGGTTTGGAGTATTATTGAAATAGCCTTTATATATATATATATATGTGTGTATATTAAATGATAAATGCAGTAGTTAAAATCAAATCAAATAAATGACTTTATATTAACCATTCTACAGATAAAGGACTTCTTTTGAGTGTATGAACAACCAAGTTTTGTGTGAAACTCTGAGATCAATCCTATATGAATAGTAAGGATCTTTTATGTTAATATCCTTCAATTTTGACTTGAGTTGGAAGACCATTTTTAAAACCTATTGTTGCCATACATGGGGAACTATGTTTAGGTTGTAGGATTTAGACAACTTCAATTTTTTTTTTTTTTTTGGTTTTTGGGCCACACCCGGCGGTGCTCAGGGGTTACTCCTGGCTGTCTGCTCAGAAATAGCTCCTGGCAGGCACGGGGAACCATATGGGACACCGGGATTCGAACCAACCACCTTTGGTCCTGGATCGGCTGCTTGCAAGGCAAACGCCGCTGTGCTATCTCTCCAGGCCCAACTTCAAATATTTTTATACTGAACTACACACCTGTTTCAAAATCTACCATATTTTCCGGTGCATAAGACGATGTTTGAAACGAAAAAATGTCAACCTAAAATCGGGGGTAGTTTTATATGCCGAGTATATCCCGAAAATGTTTCGATATGCTGCTAAATGAAAATTGTCTGAATATTGCCACAAAACAAATTTTCCAACTCGATCCTGCATCAATCACTGCAAGGCTGCTCCGACTGCCTCTCTAACTCAGCCAATCCAAGCAGGCTTTTGATTCATGCAAATTAGACAATGTTCTGGACCCGAATCTACACTGTAAAAAGCCTGCTCAGATTGGCCAGGGTCAGAGAGGAAGTCTGGTCGTCTTATACACCGGAAAATATGGTACTTGATTCCCCCACAAAATTCTTTAAAACTCTCCTATTTGTCAATCGAGTCCCTAAACTATCTGCCACCAGGTTTCCTGTTCACTTGTTTTTTCTTTTTTTCTTTTTCTTATTGAATTAGGCTGTAATCCTCAGTATCCTCCTAAAGTACTACTAAATTCCATACTACCATCTTAGCTTTTCTACCAAGCTCCTCAGATCTCCCACACCCATGCATGCATATATTCCAGTGTTTTTATTATTCTTTCTTTCTTCAGGAAAGCCCCTCCCCCCTTTTTATTTATTTATTTATTTTTTTTGGCTTTTTTGGCTACACACAGCTCGGGGGACCATATGGGATACTGGGAATCGAATCCAGGTCCATCCTGGGTCTGCTGCATACAAGGCAAACGCCCTACTGCTGCTGTGCTATCTCTTCAGCCCCAAGCTTCCCATTTCTTTAGTGCCTCTCTGAACTCCTAAGATGATTGGTAGTGGAATCAATGTTATGAGACTCTACATGAAAATGTACAATACGGGGCCGGGAAGGTGGCACTAGAGGTAAGGTGTCTGCCTTACAAGCGCTAGCATAGGACAGACCGCAGTTCGATCCCCCGGTGTCCCATATGTTCTCCCACAAGCCAGGGGCGATTTCTGAGCGCATAGCCAGGAGTAACCCCTGAGCGTCAAATGGGTGTGGCCCAAAAACAAAAACAAAAACAAAAAAGAAAATGTACAATACTACTTTCATTTGAAAACTAAAAGGACAAATTAATCTTCAAAGAAAACTAATTCACAGATAATAATGGTTGACTTCTATAGAATATATTCAAGATAAACTAGACTTTGAATCTTGCATAGATAATTTGATAATCATATGGAAACTTTTATTTCATTGCTTTTCACCCTCTTTTTTTTCCCTTTAAGCTGGTATTTTTTGGGTTAAGTAACCAGATGGTGGTAGCTTTTAAGGAAGAGAATACTATAGCATTCAAACACCTCTTCCTAAAAGGATATATGGACCGGATGGATGATACATATGCGGTGTATACACAAAGAGATGTGTATGATCAGATCATCTTTGCAGTGAACCAGGTAAACTAAGTGTGTTCATATTTAATTGGGAAAATGAATAGATAAGAACATGGTTATCTCTGTATAGAACATAAATTGATATCCAGGTGTACACCTGAAAATTTCTGGACTGCATGTAATAATATGTGCAAAATCCAGCTGCGTTTGCCTTGCAAGCAGCCAATCCAGGACCAAAGGTGGTTGGTTCGAATCCCGGTGTCCCTTATGGTCCCCCATGCCTGCCAGGAGCTATTTCTGAGCAGACAGCCAGGAGAAACCCCTGAGCACTGCCGGGTGTGGCCCAAAAACAAAAATAAAAACAAAAAAAAATAATATGTGCAAAATCATTTAAGGTTAATTTTTTTAAATATCAACAAACCTTTAAAAAACTAAAAATTGAATAAAGTTTATCCTTAATAAGAGAAAGAAATGAATTTTAAAGAGTTCATTAAAAGAATCATAACTATGTATTATTTGGTCTAGGAGCCTCTCGAAGATTTAAAATGAGTAATTATTATACTCATTGTAAATAGTCATTAAATCTTCAGGGTTTATGCTTTCAAAATTCCTTAACGAACAATGAGACTATTAACTTTACAGAGTATATCAAGCAAAACTCTAAAGTTCATTTTGAAAATAGGTAAGCCTTTGTGTCATATACACAATGATTATATTGTAACAATGATTAACCACTCCAAATAACCTTGTTGTTGATGAGTCAGATTTCTATTCTGAGTTTCTAATCAACTTATTTTTGCCATGAACAGTATTTTGATAAGATCCTAATCTCTATTCTTAATAGTATCATTGACCGTGTTCTTGAAGTCAGTGTTTCATACTTAGATTACTTTGCAGAATACATTTCAAAATTACCATCTCTCTCAAAAACTTATTATAGTGTAATCATAACCCTTAATTAGATATAATTCCCACACACAGTGAAACGGTAGACTACTCAGATAAAATATACATTTATGGTAATGCTTTTCTTGAGCATTTGAGTTGGGCAAGTGTGCCAATAATCTATAACAATAGAAGTAAACTCCAAAAATCATTAAACAGAACTATCTATATCATTGATATATCTATATCATTGGCAAAATAGTATAATGCTAGAAATAATTTTGTTTTGCTTTGTTTTGGGGCCATACCCAGAAGCTTTCAGGGTTACCCCTAACTGCACTCAGGAATCACTCCTGGCAGGCTTTGTGGGGGGGGGCATATGGGATGCTGGGGATCAAATCTGAGTGAGCTGTGTGCAAAGCAAATGCCCTACATGCTGTATTATCACACATTATCTTGGGCCCCTGGAGATAATTAATTTTAAGGTTATTGTTTCCAGTTTACTAAAGCTGTAAGATTTTTTTTTTTTCTTTTTGTACTTGTGTACTGGAGTTGGGGAGTAGGCTGAGGTTGGTAGATGTGATGGGTAGGAGGTAAATATTTCTCCTAAAATACCATTACTTTAACTTGTAGAACTAAAAAACAAGATTGAAAATCTACCAGCTGGCATTCATGAGCAGGCCTGAGTATTACATTTATAGTGATGTCGATGGATACCCTGCTAGGACACAATCATTAGTTGGGGAGGTTTGCCTTGGGCAGATAATACCTCACTGTCTTCCAAGCAACTATCAGGCATTTTAAACTGAAAGGGGAAAGTATCTTAATTATAATCTTGATGAATAAGGAATATTTTGTGGTTAACAAGCTCAGAGAAAGTGGTTGCTCTGAGGAATATTTTACAATTGAGGTGGTAGTCAGGAAGGAGATGAAGATATAAGACACCCATATTTCAGTCACCAGGATCAACTAGTTAGTTCTCCTGAAAAGTTTAGCCCCAAGATATCATCAGTCTGAATAAACTCACAGCTTAATCTAATATTATAGGGCAATTGTAATACACTGTAACGCAATTGAGGTTTTTGTTTTTATGCATGCTTATATATTTTAGTACCAAAGACAAATTATTCTGTGTTTATACTGTTTCCTGGCTGTTGTCATCTTTTCTGGATTCTTTCCTTTCTCACCTTTTATCTTACGTGTGGGCAATCCTAACAAGGGCTCTCCTTTTCCTAAAGAAATTCCCTGCCACACACACCTTTGCCCCACCGGGTTCAGGTGACTACTAAACTGCTGTTCTCTGTGGTAGTGCCAGGTTGATTACAGCACCCCACAGGAACCCTGCCCAGAGCGGGTTTGTTGTTCTCTCTTATCTGCTCTCAGTCTTGCTTCTGATAGTGGTCCTCAAACTATGGCCCGCGGGCCACATATTGTATTTGTATCTGTTTTGTTTCTTCATTGCAAAATAAGATATATGCAGTGTGCATAAGAATTCGTTCATAAGTTTTGTTTTTACTATAGTCAGACCCTCCAATGGTCTGAGGGACAGTGAACTGGCCCCCTGTTTAAAAAGTTTGAGGACCCCTCAGACTGAAAGACCCCCGGGGAGCCAGAGTTAGAATCTAAGAGTGGCAAGGGAAGCAGAAAGTGGAGGCGGATAGTCGGATACCCTCTCATTGAACAACAAACTGGTTGACTCAGAATCACTGGGAGGTGGCCCCTGAGACTACCAAGCACTGCGTGGGATCCCCAAATCAAAAGCAGACGGGATAAGTGAACATGTCCACGATATATAAAGTAGACAGAAAGAACAAAAGCATGGAGCAGCCAGTAATTTTCTCAGGGAAGAGACTCCAGAGACAAAAGACAGCAAGAACTGTAAATAGAACAGGATGGTGTTTGGCTGCCACTGTTCAGACTTCCCATACAAGAACTCACTTCTTCCTTATCCTGTGAGTTCTTTGAGGAGACTAGACCATGGCAAGAGGTTAGACTCAAGCAGGAAAACCACTTAGAGGTGATATTTGGGGGTTGGAGAGATAATACTGTAGGCAAGACTCCTGCCTTCCATGCAGCTGACCTGAGGAATCCCTACCACCACATATAGTTTTCCAACTTTGATCCCTACCAACACATATAGTTTTCCAAGTTTTCCAGGAGTGATCCCAGAAAATACAGCTAGGAGTAAGCCCTGAGCATCACAAGCTTTAAACTTCAAACAAACAAATCAAGAGGCTTGATTTGTCCAGGTAAGAGACACATGTGGTAGAGACTAGGGAAGTAGCAGTGAAGGTGAGAAGAAGCAGTCAGGTTTGGGAATTATTTAAGACTAATTTATAATTTTCATATAGATTAGAAGAGAAATATAAAAAGAAGAAAACTAAAGGATCATTTTTAGACTTGGAATGAACTGTTGATGACATTTATTGTGAAGGAAAATATTGTAGATGAGTTTTTCTGTCTGTATATTTATGTTTCCTCTTAGATGCCAAAGGTATCATGCTGCAGATTGTTACACATAGATGGAATTTTTTGAGAGATCAGGAGACATAAATTCAGAAGTTATGAACACTTAGGTGTAACTCCACCCTGGATTTAGGGGTACCTATCTGAAACCTGCCCATTTCTTGGAGGGGTCTTGGAAACTGAATATTAGGTGTGACCTTACCTGCAAGACCCCGCCCATTCCTAGGAGGGGTCTTGGAATAGGTAGATAAGCCTTTGAGCCAGGGGATTAGGGGTCTCTGCCTTGCTGGGCTCTCTGGCTTTTGGGTCTTTGCCTCTTTTGGTCTTGAACCAGCATGGAGGTCAAAGGGAGATGGCTGAAAGGAGTTAAGACGCAGGGCTAGCTAAGAATGGCTAAATGCTTGAAAGGTTATGAGTAGGCCACACACATGTGGTGATTAGGGCAAGAATAAAGTTGATGCTTCCTGATGCCTGTCTCTGGATGAGTCTGATTCTGCCGTTCACCTGGGCCTGGGACCCGCCGGCTGGATGGGGGTTGCGGAGCCACGTGGCCTGGGATGGCAGAGAAGAATCTCACCATCCCTCACCATCCAAATCCATCTTTAATTATTTGATTCAACAACATGGCAGACGGAATTTTTTGAGAGATCAGGATACATAAATTCAGAAGTTATGAACACTTAGGTTATATTTAAAATATAAAACCAAAATATCAGGCTTTTTTATAGATGGGTGGGAGTGGGGCTCAACAGTCAAATTGAAATATAAATTCAATTGCTAACATCACACACACAAGATCACTTACAAAGAGAATGTGGAGAAAGGTTGGGGACTAAATCAAAAGATAGGGAAGTAGAGGGTGACAAAAGGATAATTCATGATACAAAAGGATAAGCGACCCTAAGAAGGAAGACAAGAAGTCAAGTGAAAAATATCTTCCATGAAAAGATAAAACTCATAACTGTATTAAAACCAAGAAGAAGCTAAGTTACAGAAGTGAGAACTCAGAGCCAGCTCTGGTAACTGGCTGCTCTTCGCAGACTCAACAAGACCCACCTTGGAATCATCCTATAGATCCAGAAAAGAAATAATTTCCTTCATTTTTCATAGCTCACATCGCATGTATTGATTAGTAAACTTACTTATCTATGTGTTTATCCTACTAACTCATTAATTCCAAGAGAGAGGTTTCACATTTTTATCTTTGTATTACCAATTGTGTCAAACAAGATTGATCATTATCTACTCTGTAAGTTTGGTCATTTTCATCTTAGAAAGTACTTAGAGAGTTTCAGTAGACAGTTATTCTGAAATATAAGATTTGTTTGTAAAGCAACATTTTATTTTATTTAGAGGACTCACAAGGACAAATGAATACTGCTATGAAAACAAACAAATTCTGGTCTTACAAAAATAAGATTTAAAATATTTCCTGAGATAAAGGCTGTTTTGGGGCAGAGATAAAGCTCAAGTAGGAAGCCACATTCTTGGCATAGGACAGGTCCTCGAATTTTCACCATTAATGCTCCCTTTTTGTACCACTTGGTGTGGCCCCTTTTTAAAACAAGTTCAAAATAAAATGTGGGACAAACACATATTTAAAAATATAAGTTTTGCTTATTAGCTTAGAACAAGTGTATCCCAAGTGTATTATAATAATAAATCAGCTTCTGACCTTTCAGGAAATAGTTTAAATAAAATTTGTATACAAATTTGTATTTAAAACATAATTCTTTTTTTTTTTTTTTTAAGTTTTTGGGCCACACCTGGCGGTGCTCAGGGGTTACTCCTGGCTGTCTGCTCAGAAATAGCTCCTGGCAGGCACGGGGGACCATATGGGACACCGGGATTTGAACCAACCATCTTTGGTCCTGGATCTGCTGCTTGCAAGGCAAACACTGCTGTGCTATCTCTCCGGGTCCTAAAGCATAAGTCTTAAAAGAGAAAAGAACCTCTAAGTTAGATATTTTAAGTATTTAAATATGCAAATAGGGAACATGAAGCTCTGAAACGTCCTTGATTTTTCCAGAATCACAGAAATGAGACTTGATCCCATAAGTCTTAGCTCACCTGTGTTCTTTGCCTCTCCCTACATATGCATATACATAGGCTTTCACTTACTCTGGATTTCAGTGACTTTGACTAAAGGGGAGAAGAGTGCCAGCTGGTTCCAAAGAAGGGAGGAAATGAAATCATGAGTTCACTTCTGTGCTGACTAGCAGTCACATTTTCTGTTTCTCTCTCCTTTTTTTTTTTTTTTTTTGTTGAAGTACTTGCAACTCCGCAATATCTCAGTTGGCAATCATGCTTATGAGAATAAAGGTTCGAAGCAGTCTGCTATGGCCATTTGTCAGCACTTCTACAAACAAGGGAATATTTACCCTGGGAATGATACCTTTGTCATCGATCCAGAAATTGAAACTGGTGATATTCTTCTATATGCTATAACTTCCATTCTTACAGCTTGATTTATGCCTATAGTCAGTGATTTTATCTCTGCAAACATTGATCAGGGCCATCTGTTATTTTAAGAATGCTTTGAGTTCCTATGTTTCTGATACTGTTCTAACTCATCATTATATTGTAACTCATAATTATGTTATAACTCATAATTCTTTTTTTTTTTGTGGTTTTTGGGTCACACCCGGCAGTGCTCAGGGGTTATTTCTGGCTCCAGGCTCAGAAATTGCTCCTGGCAGGCACAGGGGACCATATGGGGCGCCGGGATTTGAACCGATGACCTCCTGCATGAAAGGCAAACGCCTTACCTCCATGCTATCTCTCCGGCCCCGTAACTCATAATTCTTAAAGTAAGAACAATAAGGCCTTGCATTTGATTCCTGGCATTGCCAGAAACAAAAATAACAATGACAACAACAGAGCAAGATTTGTTTAAAATTTCTATTTTGTGGAAAAATATTCACTTGAGTTTATATTTTAAAATTAGATCTTGATATTGGCAGCATAACTCAGTAGTTAAGGAACCTGCTTATACGTATAAGGCCTTGAGTTTGATCCCCAGCATACTTTCCCCCATCTCAAGGTTATTTGTTTACATACTTGCTTACACTATTCATATGAATATTAGTCTTTCAGCTTGCAATTTTACTTATATTAGATGTTAACTGTGCTTTATTCCTTCTGTGCAGAATGTTTTTTTGTAGAACCAGAGCAATCTTTACACTTTGGAACCCTAGAAGAAACCAAGCTCAACTTAACTCTGGACTTTCACAGGTAAGGGAAGCAGGTGGGATTGTAACTTTCTGCCTGTATCTGTTTTCACTATATGGGAATCTTTGTTTTCTAGACTCTTAACTGTGGAACTGCGATTTAAATTGAAGGCCATTAATCTCCAGACTATTCGCCATCATGAGCTCCCTGACTGTTATGACTTTACTCTCACCGTAAGTGTGGACTGGGCAGAATCTATTTTTATGTAGCTGTAGGTCTTAACTCCTTGAATTAAGTGTGATCAAAAAAATACTCAGGATGATATGTTTAATTCTGTTCACTGGGTATGAAAGGTTAAGGTCACTGTTTTTCCTAGCACTTAGCTTTTGCTTTTCTTTTTTCTTTTTTTTCTTTTTTTTTTGGTTTTTGGGCCACACCCGGTAACGCTCAGGCGTTACTCCTGGCTATGTGCTCAGAAGTTGCTCCTGGCTTGGGGGACCATATGGGACACCGGGGGATCGAACCGCGGTCCGTCCAAGGCTAGCGCGGGCAAAGCAGGCACCTTACTTTTAGCGCCACCGCCCGGCCCCAGCTTTTGCTTTTCTAACTTGTGCTGTTTCTGAAGAGAAATCTTCTGTCATCTTCACCATTGTTCTTTTTTAAAAAATTTATAAATTACTTAATTTTAAAACCATGTATTACATAAATGCTAATATTACACTTGTTTCAAAAGCAGTTCCACCACCAAGGTGAAATTTTCTCCGTCATTGTTCCCAGATTCCTACCCATTTCCGTCTACTCCCTTGATAGGCAGGAAAAAAATGCGTTGCTTGTTTACAGATAACTGGTAATGAAATTATTTTTAAAAGTACAGCAATAAGAAAATTTCTGAAAAATTAATGTACCTGGCAATGAGGTTATTGAGTCATTGCCAGGTTTACTAAGTGATTTGTTGCTAGTTGCTTTTCTGTTATTTGTTTTGTTTCTTTTTGTGGCTTTGAACTCATGCTGATACCTAGATTGGTGGGTGTGTTCCTACTAGGATGACAGTATTAAAAATTTTGGAGTTGTCCCATGGCTACATATCTGATCATACAGCCCAGGAATGCCAGTGTTGTGGCTGATATTTTGGCTTTGTGGGGCATGGTTTTAGTTGTCAGTTCTTTTATAAGTATGAGAATCTGGGGAAGGGTAGCTATACTTATTCCCCAAAAGTCCTGGTGATAACAGCCCAAATACCAGTGCACCTGGAATTTTGGTCAATTTTGCATCTCTGCAGAAATCATTGCGTAAGTGTTCAACATTGTTCTTATAGATGGCTATTTCCCCTTTGGGGCGACTTCAGAATTTTTCAGAAGTTTAGTCATGTGATGTAAATTGTAGAACCAAGTGCCTTGCACATGTAAGACTCTAGGTTCAATCCAGAATACTACATGACTCCCTGATTGTTGCCATCAAGTGTGGCCAAAACAATTACAAAATAAATTAAAATTTAAACTTTTCAGGCTGAGGATAGAGTACAGGGATTAGTCTTGCACTAACACACCTGTCCTGGTTTCAATTTCTAGCACATAATGACCTTGAACGTCTTACTGGCCTTAGGGCCTGATTACCACTGAGATAGTTCTGGTGATCCTGGGTACTGTCAGCAGTGCCAGAGCTGTGCCCCATTCTTGGGTCTTTACAAAGCTTGGAGGCCCTTCACCCAAATAAAATTTTTCCCTGAAGTAGTGTAGTAGCTCAAGTGGCTAAAGTACATGCCTTGCAGTTTGAGATCCTGAATTTGATATCTGACATGAAATGGTCCCCTGGACACTTCTAGGTATAACCCACGTAGCCCCAAGCACTGCTGGCCCAAGGACCCAGGCTGAACTCTATAGGAATGGCACCCTGAAGCACTGCAGTGTGGCCCTTTCAAAATTTTTTTTCAAAACTTTATTGATTGTTTGATAGATTGGTCTTTGGGCCACACCCAGCGGTGCTCAGGGGCCACTCCTGGCTCTGTACTCAGAAATTTGGCAGGCTGGAGGACCATATAGATTGCTGGGAATCAAACTGGGTCCCTCCTGAGTCGGCTGCATGCAAAGCAAATGTACTACCACTTGCTATCTTCCTCCTCTTCCTCTTCCTTTTCCTCTTCCTCTTCTTCTTCCTCTTCCTTTTCCTCTTTCTTCTCTTCTTCCTCTTCCTTTTTCTATTCTTCTTTTTCCTATTCTCTTCTTCTTCCTCCTCTTTTCTTCTTCCTCCTTCTTTTCCTCTTCCTCCTCCTTCTCCTCCTCCTCCTTTTCCTTCTCTTTGTCCTCCTCCTCTTCTTCCTCCTCATCTCCTCCATCCTCATTTTCATCTTCTTTATCTTCATCTTCTTCTTAGAGGGCACTTGTTTGAGGTCACTCCTGTAGTATTCAGGGCTTATTCCTGGCTCTGTTTTCAGAAGCCACTCCTGACTCTGTACTCAGGATCACAGCTGGTGGTGCTTGGGGACCATATGCTGTGCTTCCAGTGGTCCTCAAACTATGGCCTGCGGGCCACACATTGTATTTGTATCTGTTTTGTTTCTTCATTGCAAAATAAGATATATGCAGTGTGCATAAGAATTCGTTCATAAGTTTTGTTTTTACTATAGTCAGACCCTCCAATGGTCTGAGGGACAGTGAACTGGCCCCCTGTTTAAAAAGTTTGAGGACCCCTGCAAGGTTCGTTGTCTACAAGACAAGTGCCTCACTTTCTGTACTTTGGTCCCAGACTAGTGATTTTCGACCTTTGTGTACAAGCTGACCAGCACTAATTTGTGGGCCAATGGTTGTTCTCTAGCACTCCAGTTCTTTTCTTTTCTTTATTGTTGCTGTTGTGATGGCCAGGATGGAAAAAAACTTGATTAGGCTATTTCAACATCAGAGTGTGGTGCTTACCCACTGGGTTCTTACACTTGTGGTGTTTGCTATGCCCCAGAGTTTGAACAATACACTATAAATGAGTGGTCCCAGGTAGCAGAACTGCCAAGTCTGTGCTTGGTACATGTGGACTCAAACTCATGGTCTCATGCTTGCAAGTAGAAGCAGCCACTGAACCAGCCAGAGATTCTGTTATATTGGTGGTATGAGAGAGTGGTATAGCTATATAGTCAAAGTACAAACTCAACAACATCAAAGTCTGAGATCTAATCTGCAATCACCAAACTTTATAGTATGTTTGTTAAGGTGGCTGGTGTGGGGTGATGGAGATGGTAGGTGTGAGGGTGGTAGATAATGGCGTTTGAAAACACTGTTGAGGAAATTGACTCTGGTGCTAGAATTGGTGTTAAAAACTCTACTATCAACAGCTTTGTAAATACAAGTTTGTTAAATAAAAGTAATTTAAAAAATAAAAAATAAAATATTTTGTTTAACTATTTCAAATCAAAGAGAAGTAAATGGAACTTCCCAGGGTTGAGCCAGACTTGTTACTACAAGTCAGGGAAAATAATTTATTTTTACTTGTACCATAAGAGAATTGCTGCTTCCTAATTCAAGCATAGAGGTAACTTGGCTCTAAAACTACAGGTATATTTTACTCTTTCTCTATTTTTTTTACAGATAACATTTGATAACAAGGCCCATAGTGGAAGAATTAAGATAAGTTTAGATAATGACATTTCCATTAGAGAATGTAAAGACTGGAATGTATCTGGATCAAGTAAGTGATAAATATAATAGTTTTAAACATAATTCTTTAGTTGTTGGGATATGTGAAATGTCAAAGTTAAGAACTTGGCCATTCCCAAGTTGCTAATTCTGAGCAATTCAGTCAACTGATTTTAGATATCTGATATTCTAATCTAAACTAAGTTTTTTGTACTGAAATGACTTTAACTTTCCCCTGTGCTCTCACTGACTCATGCCTTACCAAAAAGTGTATAGAGTCCACCTACAGAATCAGAAATATGACTTGGTGGTATAATTGCAGCCTCTCATGTATAAAGCCCTGGATCTGATCCCTAGCACTCACTCTCTAATATATTCAAATCACTATGTATTGAGTGCATTTTTTGTTTGTTTTCTTTTGGGCCACACCCGGTGACACTCAGGGGTTACTCAGAAATTGCTTCTGGCTTGGAGAACCATATGAGACATTAGGGGATCAAACCGCGGTCCATCCTAGGCTAGTGTGGGCAAGGCAGGTGCCTTACTGCTTGTGCGATGTCTCCGGCCCCTATTGAGTGCATTTTTATATAAGATTTTCTATCTACATTTTTTATTGAATATTTTAAAATGTTCTTGGCATATGCAAAAGTCCCTCCAAATTTTTCTTTAAACAATAAAGAGATTAAAGCTCAGAAGCAAATTGTAGTATTCATGATCACATAGCCAGTTTGATAGGATTTGGCCAGCAGCTCCTTATGCATCATCATTATTTTCTAGCCAAGTTTAAAAAGTAGGTTAGGCGAGAAAAGGGTATTTTCTAGAAAAAGGACTCATATTTCTGATGCATAACTGAAATATGAATCCAGGTATAAACTGAGTGCCTTGAAGAATTTTGGAACTGACCTGGAGAAAATCAACTGGAAAGAATTTATCCCATCTCATTTTCTAGTCCTTGTAAGTAAACTGTGCTTAACTTAATGAGTGAATTAGGGTCCCTTGCATTCTAATGAACAGAGGCATCACCCCAGGTTCTTGGTGAAATACATTTTCCCAGTGTCACACATGACTGCCAGTAGGGGGTCTGGGAAGGACATGTTCCTTATTTATCCCATATTTGGATAGTAATTGCTTAAAATGTTCTTTTTTTTTTTGGTTTTTGGGCCACACCCATTTGACGCTCAGGGGTTACTCCTGGCTATGTGCTCAGAAATCGCCCCTGGCTTGGGGGGACCATATGGGACGCCGGGGGATCGAACCGCGGTCCGTTCTTGGCTAGCGCTTGTAAGGCAGACACCTTACCTCTAGCGCCACCTTCCCGGCCCCTTAAAATGTTCTTATCTTTTGATTCTGGGTTCAGTGGTAGTAAAAAATTTAAAAGTAAATAAAATAAAATGTATTCATTCCAGTATTTTACATTCAAAGATAACTTTGAATCTTTGAAGCTCTTTTTATCACACTCCTAATTAGATCACAAAATAGTTTGCAACACAAAGACTGCTCTGTCCTCTGTGCTAAATAAGACTTTACATCTCTATAAACATAAGAATTTGGAAAATGAGAGCATGATGAAAACCTATACTTCTTGGCATTCTCTCAAGCAAGATTTTGTTCTGGAGGTTTTTAAGCTTTTCTAATGTAGATTTTTTTTTAAAAATTGTTATTGGCTGATCCTTAACAAACATGTTAATGTCATGCTTTATTACAGAATTGGTCTTAAGTGCGCTATCTTTTTTGTCAGTACAGAGTATTCTCACAGGTAATACAGAGAAATTCTGTCCTGGACCTTCTTGTCACTCAAGACTCAGCCACTCTTCACATTGGTGACACTGATGAGACTTTTTTTAATACAGTATAAATGAGTCTCTCTTTCTCTTTTCCCACCCACATAGAGAGCAGTGGGCAGTGGGCCTCATAAAGAGCAGTGGGCCTCAAACTTCAGTGTCACCAGAAAAGTTGGTCAAAAGATACTGTTTCAGATTTAGTTGGTCAAGGTATTTTTCTAACAAGTTTTTAAGAGGTTTTTGGAACCTCTGAGAGAGAGTGATGGACTCTGGAGACAGATGGCAAAAGTTTTAAGTTAAATTAATTTTGGTTAACTTCAGCAACCTCTCTGAACTTGAGTTTCCTCACCTGCACAGTGTGTCTAATTGCATCTAATTGCATCAACTTTGTTGGGGTTACTGGGAAGTTAAAATGAACTGTTAGGTATAAAGTGGTGAGAACCTTTCCTGGTCAAAGATATACTTAGTAATAAACCATTATGATTTATGTTTTTCATATTCCTTAACTCTCAAAAAAGATTTTTATTTACTTGTTTATATCTTTTTTATTTCACTACAAATAATGCAGAATTTCCACAGTCAGGAACCTGGTCGATCTTGTTTGTCACTGTTTCCATAGCATCTTGTAAAACACCTGGCACACAGTGGTACTTAATAAATACTTTAAATCCAGATGTTTATTTTGGGAGGTTTTCTGTTTCTCTCTCTCTTTCTCTTCCTTCCTTCCTTCCTTCCTTCCTTCCTTCCTTCCTTCCTTCCTTCCTTCCTTCCTTCCTTCCTTCCTTCCTTCCTTCCTTCCTTCCTTCCTTCCTTCCTTCCTTCCTTCCTTCCTTCCTTCCCTCCTTCCTTTCTTTTTCTTTCTTTGCTTTCTTCCCTTTTTTTTTTTCAAGTAAGTTTTTGGCCTACACCTGGCAGTGTTCAAAGTTTACTCCTGGCTCTGCACTCAAGGATCAGTCCTGACAGGCCTCAGAAACTATACGGGGGTTCTGGGGATCAAACCCAGATCAGATATGTGCAAGGCAAGCACCTTACTCAATGTACCTTGCTGGTTTTCTGGCCCTGGGAGGTATGTGTTTTTAATAACAAAAGACAAGCTGATGATTACAGGTATTTACTTGATGGTTAAGGTGATTTTCAAAGAACTTTCTTTAAAAAAAAAAGTGTTTAAACAAGTATTACAGCTCTTTTAGAATTTGTCCAGCAGGCCTTCTGGTCTCCACCGGAAGGCCCCCCCCCCCCAAAAAAAAAGAGTGTTTAAATAGAGCCTTTTCTCTTTGTTGTCTTTGTATTCAAAGAAATATTTGAATGATCCAGATTAATCTATAAAAGAGTATTTTAAACATACAGTTTATGTTTATGACATCTGGGGGATGTAAAAAAAAAAGACTTAAATCAATAAGAGGACATCTGTGGAGGGAGGGACTACAGAGCATGAAAACCGGCTAAGCTTTGCAAAAGCCGGCTCCCTGTGAGTGACACCAGGCGGGGAAAATCCGCGAAAGTACACCGGCCCAGTGGGGCCCAACTGTGAAAAACTGTGAGTGTGACCTGTCTATGTCTGTCTACTGTCCTCTTGCGTGAAACTCTTGCGAGTGGGGCAAAAAGAGGCTCCAGAAACCTCGCTCGCCCAGACGCCATTTTCAGGGAGGGACTACAGAGCATGAAAACCGGCTAAGCTTTGCAAAAGCCGGCTCCCTGTGTGTGACACCAGGCAGGGAAAACCCGCGAAAGTACACCGGCCCAGTGGGGCCCAACTGTGAAAAACTGTGAGTGTGACCTGTCTATGTCTGTCTACTGTCCTCTTGCGTGAAACTCTTGCGAGTGGGGCAAAAAGAGGCTCCAGCGGAGCACTTTGGCTCCGCTTCGCTACGCGGCCGTGCACTCTTTCTAAGGAAAGAACTCCATTGCAACAAGAAGGAAAAATCACACTAAGAACGGCGCTATATCACAGAAGCAAACATTTCTCTCCGGACTGTCTTCTCTGTTGCATGCTCGGGCCTAAGATTTGACCCAGTGTGAGGCTTCATCCACGGAGGACTCCCCTCCCTTAGAGGCAAGTCAGCCCATCCAGAAAGGGAGGAGCCAGAGGAGTGTGCTGCCTGCATCATATAGACAATGAATACCACCACAACACGTAGAAAAACCCACAATACAAGTGTGACAATGGGGAAACAACGCAGGCCAGCATCAGACATAGAGAATGAAGATGACAATTCTGAGGACCAGATAATGACCAACCAACTAATCAACCTCTCAGATAAGGACTTTAGACTAGCAATATGGAAGATGCTCAACGGACTCCAAGAAATCATGGATTGAGTTGAACAGAACACTAATAAGAACCAAGAAAATATGAAGACAGAAATCACAAAACTCCAAACTGAAATAACATGTCAACTAACAGGACTAAAAAAGTCAGTAAACGAAGTGAATGACAAAATGGATAAGCTCTGGGACAGGGTATCAGAAGCTGAGAATAGACTTGGTGCTGTGGAAGATGAGATACATAACAATTCCATACAGCAGGAGAGATTGGACAAAAAACTTAAAGCAAATGAGCAGACAATGGAAAAATTAGTCAAAGAATGGGAACAGATGAAAATAGAAGTCTATGATAAGATCAACAGAAACAACTTAAGAATCATTGGAGTCCCAGAGACCCAGGAAGAAAATTTCCAGGAAGAATCAACGGTCAAGAACATCATTAAAGAGAAACTTCCAGAGCTAAAGAATATATGTGATCAAATCCTGCATGCCCGAAGAGTACCAACCAAAAGAGACCCCAGAAAAACCACCCCAAGACACATCCTAGTCACAATGACAAATCCCACAGATAGAGACAGAATTCTGAAAACAGCAAGATCAAAAGGGGAAATCACGTTCAAGCAAGCTTCCCTGAGATTTACAGCAGACCTGTCACCAGAAACACTCAATGCCAGAAAGCAGTGGTGGGATATTGTGACAAGACTGAATGAAATGAATGCTTCACCCAGAATACTATACCCAGCAAAACTCACTTTCCGGTTTGACGGAAGAATACATGGTTTCACAGACAAAAAACAGCTCAGAAACTTCACAGACACAAAACCAGTCTTAAGAGAAAAACTGAAAGACCTAATCTAAGACAAGACTACCCAAAAGACACACCAAATTTTGAAATAAAGATGGCATTAAATCCCAGGACAATTCTTTCTCTCAACGTCAATGGACTAAATGCACCAGTTAAGAGACACAGAGTGGCTAAATGGATCAAAAAACTCAATCCAACCTTCTGCTGCCTACAAGAAACGCACCTGAATAGTCAGAACAAACATAGACTCAAAATAAAAGGCTGGAGAAAAATTATCTAAGCAAACAACACCCATAAAAAAGCTGGAGTAGCCATACTAATATCAGATAATGCAAACTTTATACTCAGGAAGGTTGTAAGGGACAAAGATGGACATTTTATATTAATCAAGGGGTACGTAGAGCAGGAAGAATTCACTCTCCTAAACATATATGCACCGAATGAGGGGCCAGCAAAATATTTAATACAACTATTGACAAATCTGAAAAATAATATCAACAACAACACAATAATTGTGGGGGACCTTAACATGGCTTTGTCAACACTGGATAGGTCAACCAGACTGAAACCCAACAAGAATATACTAGACCTGAGGAGAGAAATGGAAGAAAGAGGCCTAGTGGATATATATAGGACACTCCATCCCCAGAAACCTGGATACACATTCTTCTCCAATGTACATGGGACATTCTCCAGGATAGACTACATGCTGGCACATAAAACATACCTCCATAAGATCAAGAGGATAGAAGTTTTGCAGACTACCTTCGCTGACCACAAGGCTCTGAAATTATTTGTGAACTCCAAAGGGACTCAGAAGAAACACTTTAACACCTGGAAGTTAAACAGCCTCATGCTCAATAACCAGTGGGTCCGAAATGAAATCAAGGAGGAAATAAAAAGGTTCCTGGAAACAAATGACAATAAAGACACAAACTCTCAGAACTTATGGGACACAGCAAAAGCAGTACTGAGAGGAAAATTTATAGCTTTGCAAGCACACATCAGGAAGGAAGAAGGAGCTTACCTGAGTAGCTTAATGACACAGCTAATAGAACTAGAAAATGCTCAACAAAAGGACCCAAGAATAGGAAGACAGAAGGAAATAACAAAGCTGAGAGCAGAAATCAACGAAGTGGAAACTCAAAAAACAATCCGAAAGATCAACGAAAGCAGAAGTTGGTTCTTTGAAAAAATAAACAAGATTGATAGACCACTGGCAAACCTAACAAAGAAAGAGAGAGAGAGAAACTTGATAACTCGTATTAGGAATGAAAAAGGAGAGATCACTACTGATATGACAGAGATTCAAAGGGTAATCAGAAACTACTTTGAAAAACTCTACGCCACTAAAAATGAGAACCTGGAAGAAATGGATAAATTCTTGGACTCATAATCTTCCACGGTTGAAGGAAGAGGATGTAGCATATCTAAACACCCCCATCACCATTGATGAAATTAAAACAGTAATCAAATGTCTGCCGAAAAACAAAAGCCCAGGTCCAGATGGATTCACTAATGAATTCTATCAAACTTTCCAAGAGGAACTACTGCCAATCTTGGCAAGACTCTTTCACGAAATTGAACAAACAGAAACACTTCCAAATAGCTTTTATGAAGCCAACATCACCTTGATACCTAAACCAGACAGAGACGCTACCAAAAAAGAAAATTACAGACCAATATCACTGATGAATGCAGATGCAAAGATCCTCAACAAAATCCTGGCAAATAGGATTCAATGCCTCGTTAAAAAGATCATCCACTACGATCAAGTAGGTTTCATCCCAGGAATGCAAGGCTGGTTTAACATCCGTAAATCTATCAACATAATACACAACATCAATAACAAGAAAAATAAAAACCACATGATCATATCAATAGATGTAGAGAAAGCATTTGATAAGGTCCAACACCCATTCTTGATCAAAACTCTCAGCAAGATGGGAATGGAGGGAACCTTTCTCAATATAGTGAAGGCCATCTACCACAAGCCAGTGGCAAATATTATCCTCAATGGAGAAAAACTGAAAGCCTTCCCTCTAAATTCTGGCACAAGACAAGGCTGTCCTCTCTCACCACTCCTATTCAACATAGCACTGGAAGTACTTGCTATAGCGATTAGGCAAGAAAAGGATATCAAGGGAATCCAGATAGGAAAGGAAGAAGTCAAGCTCTCACTGTTTGCAGATGACATGATACTCTACTTAGAAAACCCTAAAGACTCTACCAAAAAGCTTCTAGAAACAATAGACTCATATAGCAAGGTGGCAGGCTACAAAATTAACACACAAAAATCAATGGCCTTTCTATACACCAATAGTAATAAGGATGAAATGGACATTAAGAAAACAACCCCATTAACAATAGCGCCACACAAACTCAAATATCTTGGAATCAACTTGACTAAATATGTGAAGGACCTATACAAAGAAAACTATAAAACTCTGCTCCAAGAAATAAGAGAGGACACACGGAAATGGAAACACATACCCTGCTCATGGATTGGCAGGATTAACATCATCAGAATGGCAATACTCCCCAAGGCATTATACAGATTTAATGACATCCCTCTAAAGATACCCATGACATTCTTCAAAGAAGTGGATCAGACACTTTTGAAATTCATTTGGAACAATAAACACCCTCGAATAGCTAAAGCAATCATTGGGAAAAAGAATATGGGAGGAATTACTTTCCCCAACTTTAAACTGTACTACAAAGCAACAGTTATCAAAACAGCATGGTATTGGAATAAGGATAGGTCCTCAGATCAGTGGAATAGGCTTGAATACTCAGAAAATGTTCCCCAGACATACAACCACCTAATTTTTATAAAGGAGCAGGAAATCCTAAATGGAGCAGGGAAAGCCTCTTCAACAAGTGGTGTTGGCACAATTGGATAGCCACTTGCAAAAATTGAACTTAGACCCCCAGTTAACATCATGTACGAAGGTAAAATCCAAATGAATTAAAGACCTCGATATCAGCCCCAAAACCATAAGATATATAGAACAGCACATAGGCAAAACACTCCAGGACATTACAGGCATCTTCAAGGAGGAAACTGCACTCTCCAAGCAAGTGAAAGCAGAGATTAACAGATGGGAATATATTAGGCTGAGAAGCTTCTGCACCTCAAAGGAAATAGTGCCCAGGATACAAGAGCCACCCACTGAGTGGGAGAATCTATTCAGCCAATACCCATCAGATAAGGGGCTAATCTCCAAAATATACAAGGCACTGACAGAACTTTACAAGAAAAAAACATCTAACCCCATCAAAAAATGGGGAGAAGAAATGAACAGACACTTTGACAAAGAAGAAATACACATGGCCAAAAGACACATGAAAAAATGTTCCACATCACTAATCATCAGGGAGATGCAAATCAAAACAACGATGAGATACCACCTCACACCCCAGAGAATGGCACACATCACAAAGAATGAGAATCAACAGTTTTGGCGGGGATGTGGAGAGAAAGGAACTCTTATCCACTGCTGGTGGGAATGCCGTCTAGTTCAACCTTTATGGAAAGCGATATGGAGATTCCTCCAAAAACTGGAAATCGAGTTCCCATATGATCCAGCTATACCACTCCTAGGAATATACCCTAGGAACACAAAAATACAATACAAAAACCCCTTCCTTACACCTATATTCATTGCAGCACTATTTACCATAGCAAGACTCTGGAAACAACCAAGATGCCCTTCAACAGACGAATGGCTAAAGAAACTGTGGTACATATACACAATGGAATATTATGCAGCTGTCAGGAGAGATGAAGTCATGAAATTTTCCTATACATGGATGTACACGGAATCTATTATGCTGAGTGAAATAAGTCAGAGAGAGAGAGAAAAATGCAGAATGGTCTCACTCATCTATGGGTTTTAAGAAAAATGAAAGACACCCTTGTAATAATAATTTTCAGACACAAAAGAGAAACAAGCTGGAAGTTCCAGCTCACCTCAGGAAGCTCACCACAAAGAGTGATGAGTTTAGTTAGGGAAATAACTACATTTTGAACTGTCCTAATAATGAGAATGTATGAGGAAAATGGAGAGCCTGTCTAGAGTACAGGCGGGGGTTGGGTGGGGCGAAGGGAGACTTGGGATATTGGTGATGGGAATGTTGCACTGGTGATGGGTGGTGTTCTTTACATGACTGAAACCCAAACACAATCATTTATGTAATTAAGGTGTTTAAATAAATTAAAAAAAATTAAAAGCATACATATCTGTGAGCACAGTCACACAAAGCAGCATTTTGTGTCCCTTGGTTGCCTCTTCTAGTCTTCTAATTACCCATTATCCACACTGTTGGGCAACTTGAGGGTAAACCCAGCACAAAACAGCTCTGTCTTCTCTGTAAACAACTCCACAAAGACCATAAATGTCACCACCAAATTGGTGCGAGCTCATTCCAACCTTTGCATCTCTCATTCCTCGAGACATCTGTGTCCCTAAGGAAAACAATACAGCTTAGGAGGAAATCTTGGGAAAAGGAGCCAAGAGCTTTTCCTGCTGAGGCCAGTGGGAGGAGGCTAGTAGGCTAAGAGAGCTGGATAAAAAACGCTCTCACAAAATCCATTCCATCTTAAAAGACTCAGGGAGAAAAGAAGCGAATTATTTTTGATTATTGAATGCAAGTACGGACCTCGAAATAAAAAGTAAAATGCTGATTGATGGAGAATTTCAAAGGATTGAGAGAGGTGGAGGGTATCACTGTATAAATAGTTCCTGGTAACAGTGCTTGCTTGTATTACACCCAAAGCTGTGTACCATCTGAGGCTGATTCAGGAAAATACTCAAATCTCCTGGTCCTGGTCCTGCAGACAGGACGTTTAATCATCTCCAAGCCTCTACCACAGAAGAAGACGGAGGAAGAGAAAAAAAAAAAACTTAAAGCAAATGATTCACACTTTTAAAATGATTCTGCCTTCAGAGAAAAAAAAAAAAAAGAGGACATCTGTGTTTCTGAACAAGAGATTCAACAGCAAAAATATGTAATTATCTCAATTAATCCATAAATTTAATATAATTTCCTCAAAATTTTTTGATAGAACTTTCCCTTCTTTCTTTTGTTGCTGTTGTTCCAGTGCTCAGAGTCAAGGTATTTGGTCCTACACACCTGGGGCGCACAAAACACACATAAACTGTGATGTATGCAGCATAGTTGGTACACTCAGGTGTTCTGCCACTGAGCCATTTCAACAAGCTGGTCAATAGGACTGTTATTGGTTCCTGGTGGTTTGATCAACGATACATGGGGTATACTAAGCAGTAACACATAACAAAAATTCCTGTAGAGTTATAAGAAGTTTTTGTTTTAGACATTAGACAAAGACATTAAAAGGATAAGACATCACTTGAATAATAAAGTACTTTGATACAATGGCAAAGACAGCATTTCAAATCACTGGGAATAATAGAGTCACCCCTTTGTCACCCCTAGCAAAAGTTAAAGGTTACTCACTGAAAAGATGAGAAGATAGGTATGTTGCTGTGTAAATAGGCATGATCATTTTGAAGGATAATAGCCTAGGATTTCCTTTTAGAGATATGTAAATGCCTAAACCCAATAATTTCACCTTTAAAATAATCACTCACCTAAACAATCACTTGTGGAGCTAGAGAGATAGTCCACAGGTGAAGAAGCCTGTCTTGCATGTAGCTGGCCCTGGTTTGCTTCTTGGTTCTATATTTGGGTTTCTCAGTAACACCAGGAATGATCCTTGAGCACAGCCAGGAGTTATTCCTGAGCACTTCCAGATGGTGTGTGTGAGAGAGAAAGGGAGAAGAAAAGAATCACTTGTACCTATATACAAATAAGACAGGGAATTGAAGGAGAACTAGATTACTTTGTCCTTATAAACATTGTAAACATGTATACTGTGGTATGCAATATAGCAAGAAAAATAAATGAGGCTAAAAAATAGTAGATATCATGTTAGTATTCTACTCCATTAGCAGGTAATTCTTTTTCTTTTTAGTTCAGAAGAACACGCATTACATGATGATCTTTGATGCTTTTGTTATTCTGACTTGTTTGTCTTCCCTGGTCCTCTGCATTCGATCTGTGGCTAAAGGTCTTCAGCTTCAGCAGGTAAGGATTGTTGTACTCTAGAAATACTAAGGATGGTTTAGTTGACAGAAAAATTCACTGTCTCTCCCTTTCCATAAAGAATTTGTCAATATTTTTCTCCTCCAGAAAAATTCACTGTCTCCCCTTTTCCCTAAAGGAATTTGTCAATTTTTTCCTCCTCCATTATAAGAAGGAAGTTTCTGTTTCTGATCGAATGGAATTTGTCAATGGATGGTACATTATGATTATTATTAGTGATATGTTGACAGTCATTGGATCAATTCTGAAAATGGAAATTCAAGCTAAGGTAATTTTTAATGCCATTGTTAGTTCAGATCTACATTAGATAGTTTATTTTTCCTATTCACTACTTGCAAAGTTAATGATTTCATTAAATTTTATACAAATACAAATCAACTAAAATTGATAGAATTTTCTTAAATCTAGATTGTCGATACTTTAAGTAGGCCCATATATCTTTGTGTCATAATCATTGTGAGTTCCTGATATTAATAAATCAGGTGTCAGGTTTTTAATTAGATGTAATGAATCTGCGCTCTGAAAAAATACTGTAAAATCACACCAAAATTCATGTGTACAACAAGATAATTAATACAAGGGATAATTTTTTTTGCTCTTAAGAGAAATGCTTGAACCAAATAATCTTGAATCAAAAAAAGGAAGAGATGGGAAAGTAACGCCAAGATACTGTTGTTGTAATGTTGTTTTCTCTGTTCATGCATATTGACATTGTTCAATTTTTCTGTTATGGGCTTCAAGGTTTGTTTTCAGTTTAATTCTCTACCACCTAGATGCCAATCTTTAGTAGCTAAAAGCAAAAAATTAAAAGGAAAAAATTATTTTTTAATTCTGGAAATATTGTTCAGTGGTAGAAAACTTGCCTTACATTGTGAGGCCCTAGACTTAGTTCCTGATATGACAAAAGTAAATAAATAAGCAAAACTAATTATTTCAAGTGACTCTTAATCCAATTTCTATTTTTCTAGCTTTTTCTGCAATTCAATCTGCATATAAGCCACTTGGAGAACCTGTTAAGAGTCAGATTCCTGGAAAGAGATCTAAAAATGCCAGAGTTCAGTTGAGCTAAGAGATTATATTTCCCTTGGATACCTGTCAGGGTTTCTAGATTGGCCATTTGCTTACTTCTAGGCACTTACTCAGGGGCCAATTTTCTTGCATCCTATTTCCTTGACAGCCATTAGGGTGTTTCCCAGACCACATGAGTGATGCTGGGTTATATGACAAACAAGTTTCAACCTGTGGGAAAGGAAAGCATGTTTTGGTGATAGCTGTTATAGTCAAGGCTTGGGAGTAGAAGACTTCATTACTGTCCATATCCTACTAGAGATAATTTAGTCATCAGTAAGTCTGGGTGAAGGGGTTTGGGAATACAATCATGCAGATCTCAAAATAGAGTTTGTGGCAATCTGGAACAGCCATTACTATATATTGCTGTGGCATCTATTGTTGAAATATAGGTTTTACTTTGGGAAAGCAAAAAGGGGGCAGGGTAGATTTGCACTGTCTTGGTAATTTCACCCAGTCCCATAGTTTTTAATTTTTAATTTTTTTATTTTTAATTATGAGAACAAAGATGCAAAGAAAGAGGACAAGGTAAAGTTACAGTGGAAGGACAATCACCCATAACATAATTCTCAGAAGAAGTCCCCTTGCTGATATCTTAACTTTGAACTTTCAGCCAAAGAACATTAAGATAAATAAAACAGAATCCATGTACAATTACTTTGTCCCTCAAGTCCCCAGATTGTAACACATTATAATATTTCTTAATAGCACACAAGGCAATCTAAAGCCACAAAACTTACGTAACTCCTTAAACATTAGAGGCATAGTATTTTTTACATTTCCATGTACATGCATATTAGCATAAGTTAACCTCAAATTTTAAGTGGTTTTTTTTTTTTAAGGATTAGAGTCAAAGGAGCACAGTAAAAAATGGTGTTAGAGTGGCAATTGTTGTTTGCATAGGCCCACCAAAACATGAGGGGAATGGAAAGGAATAACCTTGGCCTAAATACAAAGAGACCCGACCCCTGAAGTTTCCTGGCATAAGACCAACTCTAGGCTCCAGGCAAGCTAGATCATCCAATCGAAGACGTTGTCTGTAGTGCCAACACACTTTTATTTTTCACACAGTCTCTGTTGTTGGTATCATGTTTCTGTATTAAATATCCTGGAATCTGCACATACTTCATTGAATTCAGGATGTGGAGCATTCTCTTGTTTCACCTCTTCATTAAAGGGCAATCCAGAGGTCCCTGTCCTGTAAGCAGGTCGTTGTTGTTAAGTCTTCTCAGTGTTAAGGGAAGTCTCTTTTGAGAAGGTCGATGTCTGAGCAGTGGTAGGGTCTTCCGTGGTAGAGAATTGCTTCCAGGTGATGTTATAGATAAACCTGGATGTTTCGTGGATGGCTTCCCTGGCTCAGGGGTGAATGGAAAATGCCCTTTCTTATGAGGCCTGTGCCAGGTCGTTATGTCAATGTTCAGGGTGTAAGGTCCCTTTGCACTACAAGATTTGTGTGTTCCAATCTCTATTAGATAGGATCTTATTTGTATATTTTCCCATTTTAATGTGCCTATGCAAAAAAGGAGCAATGCCACGTGGTGTTATTGGCGCATATGGGGGCCATAAGAACAAGTCCACAATCCCCATGATATGGTTCAATCATAAGCATTAAACTGGGGAACTCTTTCCACAAAATTCCTTGTTGAACAGCTCATAAAGAGAAGATAAAAAGTGGTTAGAATCGTCACTGTATAAGAGAATATTTAGTAAGACTTATAGCTGTCAGAGAAAAAAACACAAAATATTCTAAAGAAATACGTATCCATTTTATGTCTTTTGAAACAGTTTGGGTTGTCACACACAATGCACGGCTTTGGTCTGTGATTAGGATTGTGCAGTACTAAAGTTAAAAAGAGTAATGTGGGTTAGTGATGTTTGGGGGGGGTGAGAAAGTTAAGGAGTAAAAAGAGCTTTGTAGGGGTGTGGAAAAGAAAAGAATACAAAATGGACATTCTGGATACGCAAAACAAACATAAAATTAAGGGATACTCTTAATACACGCCCCCGCGCGGTTTTTTATATGTGGACTAGTCAGAAATTGCCAGTGACAAACTTAGCGCAACCGAGCAATCTCAGCACACCCCAAGTTAAGACCCACCATTTCTGGCCTCCTGGGCTGGAACCCCAGAAGACCTGGAGGCCGGGGGCAGAAGAGGGGAAAGCTGGGGGCCTATTAAGGCTCCCAGCGCACCCAAGTTAGGGAGAAGGCCTTCCACATGGGGTCTCCCCAAACCCCATGCGGCTAGAAATAGCCTCCTGCTCAAGAGAGGATGGAAAGAAAGCCGGAAGCCAGGATCTGCACGCCCTACACCCTGTGCCCTTCCCACCCTAGAGCTAGGGGAAGAACGGGCAAGCTTGGGACCCCATCCAGGAGGAACCCCATAGTTTTAAGAAGAATCTATTTGCCAAGGGTTTCTAGTCATTATCTCCAGTCTGAAATTCTTCACTGAAATCTATTATCAAATATCCAGAGATCTAATTCTTTTTTTAATCTCTTTTTGTTGTTGTTTTGGTTTGGTTTGTTTATTTTGGGTTGGGGCCACACCTGTTGACACTCAGGGGTTACTCCTGGCTATTCAGTCAGAAATTGCTCCTGGCTTGGGAGGACCATATGGAATGCTGGGGGATTGAACCACAGTCCATCTAGGCTAGTGTTTGCAAGGCAGATGCCTTACCTCTAGCGTCACCACTCTAGCCCCCTTCCCCAGAGATCTAATTCTATACTTTATTTATACGTCTACTTTGGCCCTCAAATTTAAATTTTCTAAAATTTCCACTGTCACAGCTCAAAGCTGTTCTTCCATGGTCTTTTCTTGTTTGATGGACCCACTGCTATGGTTATTAGGGACTAATCTTGACAAGAGTCTTGGTGGGGCAGGTACTCTCCAGCAGTACTTGGGGGGTACTATATGGTACCAAGGATCAAATCTGATATTCTATCTCTTCTTCTCTCTCCATGACCTTTCATTTTCTGGGGTAGGGTTTTTTGTGGAAAGATTGGCCACATCTGGCAGTGCTCAGGGCACAGTGCTGGGAATAGATTTAATCAGAGTCAGCAAAGTAAGTTCTTTATCTCCTGTACTCTCTCTGGCCCTTTCCATAGCCTTTCAAAACTGAAATATAGCAAATCTTTTCCATTAATCAAGATATCCTTAGTTCCTCTCTTTAATTAGTCCTTCCCCCTAACATTTTATCTAAAAGGAAATCACTTTGTTCTACTTCAAAAATCACCCCAACACCTCCAGTATTAGCAGCTTGATCCAAGCTATTGTTGCCTTTTTTTAGTACTATTATAAAAGACTTCTCACTCCATCTACCTGCTTTTTAGCAGCCAACGTTTGATCATACCATTCCTATTCAGAATTCCCCAATTTCCTTAGCCTATTTTGACTGAAAGATACAGTGATTAAATTAACCTATACTATCTTCCTTTATACTTTATCTCTCATTCCAGCCAGATTCAGCTTGTTCCTGTGACTTGGAAGCTTGTCCTTAGCATCCTTCCATAGGTCCTTCTTCAACTGCCACTTATCTCAATAACTATTTGTCAATTTTTGTTGTTTATATTGTTTTGAATGAGACACACTTATCAGTGCTTAGTGCTACTCATGACAAGATACTCGGGATAACTTTTGGAAGTAATTGGTTGACTGTGTAGGAATCAAACATGGGACACTATCTTGCAAAGCATGTGCTCCAGACCTGTTAGTTGTCTTCACGATCTCTGAGCACTTGATTCAAAATACAATTCTAACTTCATTTCTTTTCCCTCCCCTAACTTTTCTCAACATTATTATCAGCTAACATAGAAAGTATTTTGTTTACTTATTGTTGTTGATGTCTTAACCTTCTCACTAGATTATATATTTCATAAAGCAGTGAATTTTGTTCCATTTACTGCTTTGTACTTAGCAGCTAGAATAGTGCCTAATTCAAGATACTGTTAAAAATATACAAAATTTAAAAGTTTGGCATTCTAATAGGTTTTATTAAATGATTCAGAAATGGACAGGACCCTATCTAATTAGTGGAAATTCCTACAAGGACTTGCACAAAATTAAGTGTTTTGTTGTCAGAAAAAGAGTAACACATGGTTATTAGTTAAAAATAAAATATTTTTAGGGGCCAGAGGGATAGCACAGCAGTAGGGCATTTGCCTGGCACATGGCCGAGCTATGATGGACCTTGGTTGGATTTCCCTGCATCTCATATGGTCCCCAGAGCCAGGAGCGATTTCTGAGTGCATAGCCAGGAGTAACACCTGAGCGTCACAGGATGTGGCCCAAAAAGCAAAGAAAAAAAAAAAAAAGAAATAATTTTAGATAAGTCTACCCTCCCTTAGGGCAATGGGGAGGGTGTTCTTATGACAGATAAACTTTGCTTTAAGATCACACTCTGGTCAAATCTTATAGTGCAAAGGGACCTTACACCCTGAACATTGACATAACGACCTGGCACAGACCTCAGAAGAAAGGGCATTTCCCTGAACCAGGGAAGCCATCCACAAAACATCCAGGCTGGTCTATAGCATCACCTGGAAGCAATCCTCTACCAAGGAAGACTCTACACTGCTCAGACATTGTCCTGCTCAAAAGAGACTTCCATTAACACTGAGAAGACTTAACAACAACAACGACCTGCTTACAGGACAGGGCTCCCTGCGTTGCACTTTGACTGTGAGGTGAAACCAGAGGACGCTCCACATCCTGACTTCAATGTTGGACATACAGATTCCAGGATCTTAAATACAGAAGCTTGATACCAACAACAGAGACTGTGTGAAAAATATAAGTGTGTTGGCACTACAGACAATGTCTTGGATTGGACGATCTAGCTTGCCTGGAGCCTAGAGTTGGTCTTGTGCCAGGAACCTTCAGGGGTCTGGTCTTTTTGTATTTAGGCCAAGGTTATTTCTTTCCATGTCCCTCATATTTTGGTGGGCCTATGCAAACAACAATTGCCACTCTAACACCATTTTTGCTGTGCTCCTTTGACTCTAATCCTTAAAAAGAACCCAGTTAAGATTTGAGGTTAACTTAAGCTAATATGCATGAATATGGAAATGAAAAAAAAATGCTATGCCTGTAATGTTTAAGGAGTTATGTAAGTTTTATGGCTTTAGATTGCCTTGTGTACTGTTAAGAAATATTATAGTGTGTTACAATCTTAATGTTCTTTGGATGAAATCTCAAAGTTGGGATATCAGCAAGGGGACTTCTGAGAATTATGTTATGTATTGTCCTTCCACTGTAACTTTACCTTGTCCTCTTTCTTTGCATCCTTGTTCTCATAATTAAAAATAAAAAAAAAAATAAAAATTAAAAAAAAAAAAGATCACACTCTGGGTGATAACAGAAATTACTATCAGGTTGAATTTGAGTAGAGGGTCATTTTTTCTCTATTTCAAACACTATCTCATATTTTCTGGCCAAATGAATGCCCTATATGTAACTATTTTTCCCTCTGTTTCAGAGTTTAACAAGCTACGATGTCTGTAGCATTCTTCTGGGTACCTCCACCATGCTGGTGTGGCTTGGAGTCATCCGATATCTGGGTTTCTTTCAGAAGTACAATGTAAGGAATTGCAGGGATCTCCAGAAAAATGCCTTTTCTCTTTTTCAAAGTTACTGCACTGCTTTGGTAGAAGGACAAAGGATGTTAATGATCTCTCTTAACTTTTCTAGCTAATTATACTGACACTTCAGGCAGCACTGCCTAATGTCATCAGGTTCTGCTGCTGTGCAGCTATGATTTATTTAGGTTACTGCTTCTGTGGATGGATTGTGCTTGGACCTTACCATGACAAGGTATTGAAACACAATTTTTTTTTCTGTTACTATTGCATTCTTGGAGTGGTTTCATTTAGCTTGCTATTCTTTTAAAATGTGCTTTGTTTATTTTCTGACTTGGCCTAAAAACAGAAGATAGATATCTATTGGCATGTTTATAAACTGCTTCCAAATCAAGAAAGTAATTGACCCTTATCAGCCTCATTTTTATGATTTTTTGAGTAGATTAGATAATTAAGATCTTTCTATCACTAGTAGAGTTATATTTATTCAATATAACCATTAACATATATTAAAGTAAACTCTTTAGGTAAGTCTTGTTGAAATGTGACTTTATTTTAGAAAGTATAACTGGGTAAAACTTATGAAATATGTAAAAGGTTTGTTACCAGAGTTGAGTCTTTACTTTGCACTCCCACTCCTATTTAGGGCCACCCCCAGTGGTGCTTCAGATCATCTCCCAGCTTTTTGCTCAGTGATTGCTGCTGGAGGTGCCTGGGGGACTTAATACTGGTACTAGAATTGAACCTGGACTTCCAATATACAAGACATTCACACCATCTCTCTCCTTGACCCTACATACCCTTACTGAAATGGCACAAACTTCAATATGAGAAACATGAAATTCATGATTTGCATGCAGGAGCCCTGGGTTTGATCCCAACACAGAATAGTCTCTGAACAAACCTGAGAATTTGTCATTGGGTGTGACTCAAAAAAAAAAAAAAAAACAAACACACAGGCAAGGAAATCCCTCACCTTTTAGATTTGAATTGGCTGTTCCTTAGCATATATCCTCTTTGACTATAAGACCTTAATTTTTTTCAGCCTAGTATTTATTCTGGTTTATGCCCCAAACACATCTTTTTTTTGGGGGGGGGAGGTCACACCCGGCAGCGCTCAGGGGTTACTCCTGGCTGTATGTTCAGAAATCACTCCTGGCAGGCTCAGGGGACCATATGAGATGCCAGGATTCGAATCAATGACCTTCTGCATTAAAGGCAAATGCCTTACCTCCATGCTATCTTTCCTGCCCCAAAACACATCTTTTTTTTTTTTTTTTTTTTTTTACCTTTTTGGGCTACACCTGGTGATGCTCAGGGGTTATTCCTGGCTATGCGCTCAGAAATTGCTCCTGGCTTGGGAGACCATATGGGATGCCAGGGGATAGAACCCTGATTTGTCCTAGGTTAGTGCATGCAAGGCAAACACCCTACTGCTTGCGCCACCACTCTGGCCTCCCAAGATACATCTTAACACTTCAAATACTAATTAATCTTTATTTTTTACTATTTACTCAATTTATATAAATTGTGTGTATACCCATTCACATTTACAAATGAGAAGCATAATCGGGTCTAGAATATAGGTTGGGACCTGAGTTTTTCTGCAGAAGCATTTCAGGAATGACTTTTGCAGAGACAGATAGTTAATGGTAAACACAGAAAGTGAAGATTAGCCTATAGTACTTTCTTTTCTTATTTATTTATTTATTATTTATTTATCTATTTATTTATTTATTTATTATTTTGGTTTTTGGGTCACACCCGGCAGTGCTCAGGGATTACTCCTGGCTCCACACTCAGAAATTGCTCCTGGCAGGTTCGGGGGACCATATGGGATGCCGGGATTCGAACCAATGACCTTCTGTATGAAAGGCAAATGCCTTACCTCCATGCTATCTCTCCGGCCCCTAGCCTATAGTACTTTCATTTCAATCTAATTCCTTTAAGAAAGAGCATCAAGAAAGGCTATTTTAGGAAAAATAGTAGATGTACATATCCACTGTTACTTAACAAAGCAAAATAGTTACCTAGGGTTATCAGTGTAAAAGTTAAGGGGCTGTCTAACTGAATTATTTTTAATATGGAATCCATTGGGAATAAAGTGACTTTGTACTTTTTCTTTTCTAGTTTCGTTCTCTGAACATGGTCTCTGAGTGCCTTTTCTCTCTGATAAATGGAGATGATATGTTTAACACATTTGCAAGAATGCAACAAAAGAGTTACTTGGTTTGGCTGTTTAGCAGAATTTACCTCTACTCATTCATAAGCCTCTTTATATATATGATTTTAAGTCTTTTCATTGCCCTCATCACTGATACATATGAAACAATTAAGGTAGGTTCATTAAGAACAACGATTATTTCTAGAATTTGGTATGCTAACAAATTATATATTGCCTATTGGCAGTGGGGTGGGATAGAGGTTTGGTGAATTGTTTATTTCTTCAGGGTAGAAAGAAAGGAATGGAGTCTTAACAGAAATGAAAGAGAAATAGAATTTCTTTAAATGTGGAAAATTATGCCTTGAATTGTGCTAATTAAACTTTATAACCTTTTATTAGAACTATAAAGATCAATAGCTCTAGCAAAGGAAATAGTCTTTAAAAATGCAATTTTGTGGAGGGTTTGTTCATTTGGCCTCTTTATTTAGAATATGCTTCAGTGAAACTCATTTTTCTTTGCAAGACCCTATAAGGCATTAACTACTGACCCAGTCTTCAGAACAATGAAGGGCTAATGTGGCATGGACTAGCTGTACATACTTTAGCTAGTTGAAAAAGAATCTGAAAAACTATGTTTCATATTGTCATTTCCACACAGGACGTACATTGGGCTCCCCAGCAGAGTTCAAGTGGCCCATGAGCCCTTCCTGCAATTCTCATTGGATTTTAGGCTCAGTACAGGCTGGGAATTATCTGAGCACTCTGGTGGTACACAGGGTCTTTAAGTGTCATACCCAGTAATGCTTGAGGTATCATTTGGTGATTCCAGGATTGAACCTGGAATGAACAGCAAGACAAATATCTTCATCCTATGCTTTCTCTCAACCCCTTACATGTGATATTTAAAAAATAAGTTGTTCAAAATATAAAAGACATACTAAATCATACTGAATATTTTGATATGATTATAAATTGACAAATACAGGGATTTCAGAAACTGAATGTCTTCATTACCTGCAGATATGTGTTAATATCACCAATGTGACCAGAAAAGAAAAGAATGTAGTTATATCTTTCTAAATCCCACACCATAGTGCCCCAAAATTTTACTATTACCTCTGTATGCAGAGAACTCAAGGATAGCTTTCAAGATAGCTGAATAACCTGACTTGAGAACCCCCCCATATTTCATATGATAATCCCTTTTTGTGGATTCAAGCACTTGTCAACAGGCTAGTTAAACTGTTTCTGGTTCTTTCTGGCCAAGTGAATTCTGCCCATAAAAACTCACAAAAAGGGAGCTGAAGTGATAATACAGCAGGTAGGGCATTTTTCTTGCACACTGCTGACCTGGTTTTAATCTCCAGCATCCCATATGGTCACCAAAGCCTGCCAGGAATAATTTCTGAGTGCAGAGCTAGGAATAACCCCTGAGTATTGCCTGGTGTCATCCCTCAAAGAAACAAAACGAACAAATAACTCATAAAAATATATGAGACACTTAACAAAGCTCTCTGTCCAGAAAATATCTCAAAAGGTGTGCTCCCAAATAGTATTTAGATTTTTGTTCATAAACAGTCAGTGTTGGACTGAAATCTCATGAGTAAAGTAAGAATATGCATATGCACACGCATATGTATACAGAGGCACACAAGTACACACAAGTATACACATCCTTCAGTAGCATTCTTTTTTTTGGCAGGGGACACACATGGTAACGCTCAGGGGTTACCCCTGGCTATGCGCTCAGAAGTCGCTCCTGGCTTGGGGGACCATATGGGATGCCGGGGGATCGAACCGCGGTCCGTCCTAGGCTAGCGCTGGCAAGGCAGACACCTTACCTCTAGTGCCACCACGCCGGCCTCAACAGTAGCATTCTTAACTCCATTAGCTGTATTACTTGTGGCTATTTTACACTTTGCTGTTCTGCAAGACACTGGGCTTGGGCTGGTGTGATAATACAGTGGGGAAGGTGCTTGCCTTTCACACAGCTGATTTGGTTTTAATCCCCAACACCCCATAGGGTCCCTTGAACACTGCCAGCAATAATCCTTGAGTACAAAGGCAGGAATAAGCCTAGAGTACAGCTGAATGTGGTCTCCAAATAAAAAAACAAATAGCAACAAAAATAGACATGCCACTTGACTACAAAAGAAAAGGTTATGGCCCGGAGAGAAAGCACAGCGGCGTTTGCCTTGCAAGCAGCCGATCCAGGACCAAAGGTGGTTGGTTCGAATCCTGGTGTCCCATATGGTCCCCCGTGCCTGCCAGGAGTTATTTCTGAGCAGACAGCCAGGAGTAACCCCTGAGCAACACCGGGTGTGGCCCAAAAACAAAAGAAAAATAAAAAAAGAAAAGGTTAGTAGAAATATTTAGACGAGAGAAAGGGCTGATTGAAGTATCATTGACAGGGAGCTTTAGACTTAGTTTACCTTCATACATAGTCCTCTTTGAATTGAACTACAAATTCTTGAGAACTTCAATGGTATTGCAATCTCTCAGGCCTACTACGCCTCAGCCAAGCCCAGGAGTGGTTCGAGAGGCTTCCTGAATAAACTTACAAGTAACTAACATATTCTACAACAATCAATCTCCTCTCCCTAAGGGTTTATTTAAAATTAAAAAAAAAGTTTTTTAAGGGTACTTACTGATGAAAGCTTTCCCCCCTTCTCTGTATAGTATTATCAGCAAAATGGATTCCCAGAGACTGACCTTCGTACATTTATAGCCGAATGCAAAGACCTCCCCAATTCTGGAAAATACAGACTAGAAGATGAGCCACCAATATCTATATTCTGTTGTTGTAAAAAGTAACAGTATTTTCTGCACCCTAAAGGAAAATATAACCTATAACTGAGTTGAAAGACTATATGGATAGTTTAAGATCAGGAGCACTATGTTTAAAGACTTACCAGTATTTTGAGCAAATAAATCATTTGAGCTATAATTCATCAGGAACTATTTATATTTTTAGATTGTCATATTTACAGTTTTTATGTTGTGTTAAAATTAAACTAACTTTGATGAGAAATTTTTGTTATTGTTATTTCTTTTGTTTTTGGTTAAGAAATAGGATTTATTGGAGTGGGGTGGGATAAAGTAATAAGTGCTGGGGTAGGGATTAGGAATTAGGTTGAAAGACGTCTTTAAGGTGCTCAGTGAAGGACCTGCCATTCCCCCCGGGGGCTTTTATTAAGGATACATTTGACTCTTTGGGGTAAGTTGCTTTTCATTCACCATGTATTAAAACTCATTTACGATAAAGCCCCACTTCTCAAAAATATGGATCCTGGCAAAATTGGAACTTGAAATTGGTCCAGCACAAAGCCTCAATTACATTCTTCCTCTTCTGTTTGGAATCTGAAATTAAGGCAGCATAAAAAAGATAGAAATGTCCACAAAATAAGTCTATTTTTCTAAAGTCCCTTAGAACAGCACATTCGAGGTGCAGGCTATGTGTTTACTAGATGCTGTGAAGAAAACCTCAGGCTTCAAAACTAGGACTTAGAAGATACAAATCTGGAAGCAAAAGTTGATGCAGGAAATAATTCACACATTGAAAAGGTGGATTCAAGAAAGGGTTCAGGAATTCCAACACTCACACTAGTATTCGCACCACACAAGCCATCTGCTCCTAAGAAGGAAAGCATCTTAGTGGAGGAAGACAGAAGAATGAGAGAGTACCTTCCTGCAACCTGGGTTTTTATTAGCAAAAATCAGCCCACACCCTACGGTGGAGAAGGAATACTAAATTTGGAATAATCCAATCACCAGATCACAACTGGGGTGCAGTATGAATACTGAGTAGGGTAGTTCCCAGTAATCTAACATCTTCCCCTAATTGACTTTCTAGAAAAGGGGAAAGCAAAACTATATAATTACATAAAGAATATACATGTTGAATAGATACACTTAATAAGTATACAAAGAAGGTATACATATCCCCTAAGTCTTTTCAGATAATCTGAGGAAAGAATAAATTCAAATCACAACTTCAGTTGGCAACATAATCTTGTGGAGTCTGATAAAATGGCTCTCAGCAGACACAGATTGGGAAATGTCCTAGAGCTAAGAATCTTTCAAAAGCTAAAACCAGTGTAAGTAACAGTCTATGGTGAAGGGAAGTGGTAGAAAGTGACCACCAAGAACAATTCAGCAACAATGGTGTGCCTACCTTCTTTGAGGATGACTAGCAGTTTAAACACTCTAATGACTCTGACAACAGCAGCATCCAGAGCGATGACAAAGAGCAAAAAATCTTCATGCAGAATAAACCACTGGAGAGGACCATGAGCAGTTCACACGCCAATGGTGCCACCCAAGCCTCGCTCTCCATGCAGTGGCAGTCCTTAGCAAGTTCTGCTGGACTGATTTATATTGATCCTTCAATTACACCAGAGTGGCACCATAAGCACCAGTAAGGCTGCTGGAGCAGCAGTGACATCATTTTCCCAGGAAAAAGAAATGGCCATATACAAGAGGGAATAAAGAAGTTACGTATAAAATGGACAGACATTAAACAAACATAGAAGTGGCCACCACACTAATACACACACATAGATGGACAAAAGAATTGATCCATAGGAAAATTGACCCAGTTGGAATAGATCAAAGTTCTTCAAAATATAAAGTTAGCATATCAGGTGTAAAAATTTTCTAGTTCCTTGAAGTAATAGACATTGATGGAAGGAATCTTTGCTGAAAAACACTTCATGGTTTAGAACATGCATAGATCATTCGTTGTTTTTTTGGGGGGGGGCACACACAGCTGTGCTCAGGGGTTACTTCTGGCTATCTGCTCAGAAATAGCTCCTAGCAGGCATGGGGAATCATATGGGACGCCGGGATTCGAACCAACCACCTTAGGTCCTGAATCAGCTGCTTGTAAGGCAAACACCACGGTGCTATCTCTCCGGCCCCGCACAGAACATTCTTTTTTTTTTTTTTCTCCACTAGAGTCTTTCTATTTTATTTTCTGGAAATTCTCAATATCTTTGCCAGGTTTCAAAGTATAGTTTTAAAGTTTCGGCATCATTTAATCTTTGAATGAATCCTTCATCTCAAATTGTTCAAGAAATACTTTGAATTAACTGAATAACACAGTTTATATGACCTACATGATTTCAAAGAAAACAAGCAGCATAATTTAACCAAATAATTCCAGATTGTAAAATATATGGTGCATTGGGCCAGCAGTGGGCAACGTTGGATGTATAAATCGTATTAAATGCTATCAATAATCCAGGAGAACTGAAAGCAATAATGACTCAAAGCATGCTGAACAGAGTGTAAGAACAGATTAAAAAAAATAAAGTATTTTTGCTGGGGCCAGTCTGGCCTACATAATTGGCAGACTGAACTCAAGTGAGCTGCTTGTCATCCCGAACAGTACCTTCCTTCACAAGTTTAAATGAGATGCCAACACTTTGGAAACTAAATGCATTTTAATAGAAAACAAAATATAAAATAATAAACAGAAATATTTCATTCTTCCCCACAAATCAGATCTTGCTTTATCCTCACAACATAACTTGATATGTGTGTGTACTAACTTATGACTTGTTTCACAAAGTGTTCATTAAACTTCTATAGTAATGCAGGAAGTGGGAAACTGATAAGAGAAAAACTGGTAAGAGAAAAACAACATTGAAAAAGCCATACTTTTGACTAAATTATCATTTGGAAATGAAACTTTTTTTTTTGGTGGTGGTTTTTTTGGGTCACACCCGGCAGTGCTCAAGGGTTACTCCTGGCTCCACATGCTCAGAAATTGCTCCTGGCAGGCACAGGGGACGAATGGGACACCGGGATTCGAACCAATGACCTTCTGTAGGAAAGGCACATGCCTTACCTCCATGCTATCTCTCTGGCCCCACATTTTCTAATTCTATCTAGTGACCTACCTATCCTTGCAATTATTTTTATTTCTTTCCACAATAGGTCCTTTTAGGGGAGAGAATTTTTAACGGAAATGTAGCCATGAAAATAATTTTTCTTTCCATCATCACTGCAAGAGCCCATGAATTTCTCACTCAATTCCATTTACCCACTTCTAGAAACATATCAGCTAGAGTGCTTAATCTGTCATCCAGAAGTTTCCCCTTTTTTCCAAGCACCAGAACACTGTGCTACTGAATTCCCTGAACCTCAAAATTCCAAGTGTCAGAGCCAGTGCCAGGAGGCAAACCTGAAAGATGAGAGCAGAGAAGGCACCCTTTGCCAGTGCTAGCTTTCCTTTTCTAAATAATGATTATTATAATAACAATTATTAAAAATCCTGGTTTTCTTTAATTACAATTATTTTTTCTTTTGGCCAGGATTGTCCCCAGCCCCTTTCCTAGTTTCAGCCCCACATTTCTTTTTTTTTTTTTTTAGTTTTTGGGCCACACCCGGCATTGCTCAGGGGTTACTACTGGCTGGCTGCTCAGAAATAGTTCCTGGCAGGCACGGGGGACCATATGGGACACTGGGATTCGAACCAACCACCTTTGGTCCTGGATCGGCTGCTTGCAAGGCAAACACCGCTGTGCTATCTCTCCGGGCCCTAGCCCCACATTTCTACACTAGTTGAAGTGACTGATGCTGAATGACCCTGTTGCACAGCTTCTTCTGATAATGCTCTGACACCATCCTCAGACTAAATGTAGTACCTGACAAGGTAAACAGCAGTTGTTTTATAAATGAGAAATGAGACAGAGACAGTGGGATCTTCCTAAAAACTTGCCATATGACTTCCAGAGCATCTAATTTTTTCATATCATGTCCATTTGAAATTGCCTTTCCCACATACTTTAGTCCATCAACATTTGGGGGAGAGGGCAGGGTGGTATGCTGAGGATGTCTGCACAGAAGTGGGGAGTCTTTAACAGTCAGTGATTCAATCTCAGTATATCCTAAGACTTGAAATCTGGAGGCCTGCCACCAACCCCAGTTTATTAAAATGAAGATAAAAAATTTTAATATTCCTGATTTTCTTGTGTGATTCCTGTCACTAGAAGGAGATTACAGGCCATGAACTGGACACTCAGTACATTGCTCATCTGCCCAGTATACACACCCACAAGTTCACTGGAGGAGCCATCAGCAGGTGCACTGCAGTAAGTGTTTCTAGTGTGCCAGACACGCACAGAGTTGTCCATGGATGCAGAGGCTATCAGGCTACTGTCTGGACTGAAGGTGAGGCTGGTAATATTGTATGTATGGCCTCGCAGTTCTTTATAAAAAATCCCAGAGGCCAAGTCCCATGGCTTCAAACGCTGATCCTCACCAGCTGATGCCAAGTACTTACTATTGGGAGAGAAGGCAAGAGAAAGCACAGGACCACGGTGCCCTGTGAAGAGCCTCACCGAGTTTCCCTGCTGAGCACTCCATAGTCGAACAGTTTTGTCAGTAGAGCCTGTAGCTAAATAGTTTGAATTAGGGTAGAATTTAACACAGTCCACATCTGCCAGGTGTCCTGCATATATTCTCAGAGGGTACGTCCGATCAAATGACCACAGCCTTGCAGTGCGATCATGAGACCCACTGGCGAAGTACAAGCCGTAAGGGCTAATGTCCAGGTCCTATCATACAGGGTAGGCATGTCCTTGGTATAACACAGTGTTGGTGAAACTCCCAAGGTCCCAGTACCTAATGGACATGTCTTCTGAACAAGAGAGCAACCCTGTGCTGTCTGTGAGAAACCTCGTACTGTACACTGGTCCACAGTGTCCCCGTAGTATCTTCATTTCTGTGCCTGCATTGTCATCCTCATCATCCTCCTCTTCCAAAATATCACAAGCCAAGTGAATGCGGGAAATATCAACTTGATGGGGTTTTGATTTTAACTTCTTGGATCATAAACTCCACAATTTAATACAGGAGTTGTCAAACCCAGCAGCAAGCAACTTGCTATCTGGGGAGATTTCTGCAGTATTCAACAGATGTTCTGTATTATAGAAGGCATAGAAACAGATGGTGGTAAGAGAGGGAGGGGCATCCTTAACACGTTTAATGCTCTCCTGCAAGACTTCCAGAGCTGCCTCATTTTGAAGAATAGGGGTAGGTATATCAGTTGGCTCTAAGCCATTGCCATCACTTCGTGAGGAACTGCCACTGGCATACAGCTGGTAGTCAGTTCTCTTGGCAGGCTGCACATCAAGATGGATATGCAAGGTGAGGACTTTGCACAGAACAGTATTGTTGTCACTCTGGAGGTGGCAGATAAGGTAGTTGCAGCTATCTTCTTGGAGACGGACAACATATTTGTTATCTAGGAATGCTCGAAGCTTGAAGTTAGACAGGATGTCCTGGATGGTTTGAGTGGTCTGTAGCTGCTCAATGACATCCTTCTGTAGAAACATTCCATGGAAGCGGCTGTAAAAACTTTCCACTGTGCTCTTTGGACTGTTCTGAACCAGGTTGAGATGGAGGTAAAGAGAGGATAGGGAAGAGGCATTACTTCACGGCTATGTTGGGAATCAGAATCAGTGAGAAAATTCCTTAGTCGTCCAAATTGTACTTCATATTGTTGGGGCTCTGCCTGGCATGGAGCTGCAGACATTATGTTGGCACAACCAGATTCTGATTGAACTGTAAGATTGGCTGCCGTCTCTTCAGCTGTCTGAGAAAGTCGCAGTCCTTGTTTGAGGGGACCGTCTGAGTCCACGTATTGCCGGCGTTTGAGGTAGCAGGACACTGCCATCTGAATCTGTTCAGTGCGCACTCGTTTCATGACTAAACATCCCAGGCGGCTCCGGCACCTCCGGCTGCAGCCACCTCCGAGGATCAGGCGACTCCGGGCGGCTGCTCCATGACTGACTCGCATAGAACATTCTTAAAACTATCACAATATGGGGCCAGAGTGGTGGTGCAAGTGGTAAGGCATCTGCCTTGACCGTGCTAGCCTAGGACAGACTGCGGTTTGATCCCCAGGCATCCCATATGGTCCCCCAAGCCAGGAGCGATTTCTGAGCGTATAGCCAGGAATAACCCCTGAGCATTTTGGGTGAGGCCCAAAAACCAAAAAACAAACAAACAAACAAACGAACAAACAAAAAAACACCCCCCAAAAAAGTCATAATATTCAAGGCAAGAATATGAAGTAGTATGGTGATGAGCACTGTATAAAGAGTTTATGACATTCATATGCCTTATCCAAGATTCTCTGTGCAAGAGACATTAGAAGATACAGGCAGGTAAACCCAAATGGAAAAATAAATGTTATAAAATATTTATTAAGACATCATAATGAGCACTGTATTAGGAGTCCAACAGAAAATATCAAATCAAAAAACAAAAATATGTGAAACTACGGCATCCAAACTATATCTCCGGGGATCACTATTAACAAAAGCATTAAAAGATTATTAGAAACATAATAGAATAAAATTAAGACATTGAAACATTCTAATAATGAGCACTATAGTGGGAGTCCAACATCCTGAAGCAGTTTTCCTGTTGGTAAAACATTAGAACATTATTAAAGACATCTCTAAAGAGCATTCAGTTAGACATCCAATAATTTAAATATCTGTATCCATTGCAGCAGATCTCTTTAAAGTATGAAAAAGAATATAAGCTACTGAAGATTTCACATGTGCATTAGCTATTTTTGAAATTCTTAATCATCGAATTTAAACCAACGTTTTCTTGTTATATTTTTATGATAGGCTGTGCAATGACCCATTTCCATTTCACCAAAAAAGGTTCAAAACAGAAAATAAATTGTATTCTTTATAGTTGTTATTAGAGTCCATAAAGTACTGTGATAAGTCAAAGTTTTCTAAAGGAAAGTCCACATCAGTCTGTAGTTTTTTCATCTTCTTGCCATCATAGAAGAAGTATTTTAAATGTATTAAGAGCACAGGTGGTAGTTTCCAATTTTCTGTCCTTTTTAAGGAATCCTGCTGTGTGTTACAGTGGTTGCAATAAACCTTATTATTGTTTCTCAGGGCATTTTCTTTAATAAACACTTTAAAGAAATCTTGCAACATGCATATCAAAAGCAAGAATAAATGAGTAAAGATTTCCAATGTCGGGGCAGGAGAAACAGCATGGAGGTAAGGCATTTGCCTTTCATGCAGAAGGTCGGTGATTCAAATCCTGGCATCCCATATGGTCCCCTGAGCCTGCCAGGAGTAACCCCTGAGCGTTGCCGGGTGTGACCCAAACAAAACAAAACAAAACAAACAAACAAACAAACCAAAAAAGATCTTTAATGTCTGAGATTCTTCATGGCAGATGAGGCACTAAATTGTGGGTTTAAGCTGGCTTTGAAAAAGTGTAGTAATAATAGACTCAAACTGTGTGTCCCTGCAAAGCTTGTTTTATGGCTTTTGAGTCAACACAACTATTTAAATATATATATTCTGCATAGTATCTTTGTTCAAGTCCTGATCAAGAATAGAAGTAGTTCATATGGTTCCTGTTAACTATCTCCTGCAAACTGATTATTTATTTTTTCAAAAATAAATTAAAGTCTTTTGGTTTGATATACCTGCCCACAAGGCTTTTATAATCTTAACAGACTATTCTGCCACATTGCCTTTATATCCCAACAAATTTGTCCTGTTAATGTCCTCCTTATAATGGTTCTGGTAAAAGTAATAAGTCAAAATGGGAATGTCATGCAGGCATTGTAGCACTGAGTTTATGTAATAAGTGTTTTCTAAATTTTGAAATCTGGCGTGAGCAGGATCAGTTTCCTCATTTACAGAATTGAGATTCTAAAACTGAACATTTTCTCTCCCAGTAGTCTCTGCCTCATTGTGTGCTGTCAACTTAATGTCACGGTCACATGTTGAGATGACAGTTTGTTTTCTGCTCTAATCCTTTTGAATAATCTGTGTTGATTATAAGAGGTGGTTTGCAGTCTTATCATGCATTTGCGTCAGAGTTTTATCATTTATGGGAACTCTGCTTCTGATTAGGCATAGTGGGACCCAAAGTTTCTTGACAGGGTTGCCATTTGTAGAAACATAAGCATATCCTTTTCCTTGAATGAGATTAGCAGAAATCCATTCATTATCAATTTTTACCCAAACAAGTGAATTGATTGTTAGTTATTTTTGACATCTTTAAAGTATTTTTCTGCAGTTGTACAGGAGTCTCCTTGGGATAAATTTAAAGAGTTTAGGGGCCAGAGAGATAGCACAGCGGTGTTTGCCTTGCAAGCAGCTAATCCAGGACCTAAGGTGATTGGTTCGAATCCCAACATCCCATATAGTCCCCTGTGCCTGCCAGGAGCTATTTCTGATCAGATATCCAGGAGTAATCCCTGAGCACCACTGGTTGTGGCTCCAAAACCAAAAAAATATATTAAAAAGTTTAGTGAAAATAATATTTTGGATAAAATGCCAGTGATTGCATGCCTCTTTATCTATATTTTAATAGTTGAGTTTTTAGAATTCTGTGAGCTCTTTCAACTATGGGTTGTCCCTTTGGATTATGGAGGATGCCAGTGATATGTTTCATTTGCCATTCCTTATGAAATTATTGAAAACTTTTTCTAATGTAGGCCCAGTCATTGTCTGTTTTTACAGATTTGTGGAAAGCCCATGACAAAAAAACTTTGCAGCATGAAGGTTCAAATTGCTTTAACTTGTTCAGAGTCATTGGAACTCCCCATATAAAATGCAAATATGTATTCACCTCCACCACATAAAGATAGGGTTTTTTTTTTTTTTGGGAAAAAAGTCAACATGTGTAATATCTATTTGCCATAATTTATTAGTCTGTAACCATCAGGGGTTGACTCTAGCTACATGTGTTCTTTTATTCAAAGGTGTGAAATGGTACATGTATTGACTACATGTCTGGCTTGCCTACATGAAATATGATAGTTGACATACAAGTGACAGCATTTGTATGTAGCACTGCATGTTTCTATGCAGGTGACTTAAATATTGTCATGCCAGACTCTCAGCAGTTTTATTACCTAGAGCTATTGGCCCCGAGAGGCCACAGTGGGCTCTTATGTGAGTGATAAATATTGGCTTAGAAAGTTTTTGTAGAAAAGCTTGCAATTGAGGCACCAAGTATTGAATAACTTGTTTATAAGCATTTAAAGAGATGATTACATGCCTGGGAATAACCCTTTTATGTAAGCTGAATTGCTTATTACATTACACAGCTCTAAAACATGTGAACTTAAGTAATTTAAAGTAGCAAATTTGATTTGTTTAACAGACTTATAATTAGTATGCAATTTTGTGGTCAGAGAAGGGTCAGTGCTTCAGCCTTTTCCTAAGGTCGACCCGTCAATATAAAACATGGGGGTGTCAGGTACAGGGGAGGAGTGGATAATAGAGGATATCACAAAATATGTCCTCTGAAAGAAGTCCCAGGCCTTACCAGCAGGGTAATGGGAGGAAATGTTTCCTAAAAAATCAGATAGAGCTCATTGAAGAGGCTCACTGAGAGGTAATATATATTGTATTTCCTTTTTTTTTTTTTAATAATCCACAGCACTATTATGTCAGGATCAAAACCTAACAAGGAAACTGGCTCTAAGTCTTCCTTTGATGATAAGAGAAGAGATCTATTCCAAATAGGGCATAAATGTACAAGGTTGCATATTGTGTAAATAAATTCATTCTAGATGCCCAGAGGAGAATGAGGGGTTGCAAAAATTGAAAGTCACACCTTCTCTCCAGGAATGAGCCTGTAAATATAGGACTTTTGGAACCAGTCCATGAAAATATCTAACTCCTTTTGGCCCTTCTGTGTTAAATACCTTCTCACATGGCCCAATTTCAGGGCCACTCTTAAAGAACCACAGATACTTCAGTGCCAGAGTCAAGCATTCCTTCAAACTTTCTGCACTGAATTTCAAGGGTTAGCATTGGATTTTCCTCTATAAGATTAGCAGTAAAAGCTATAAATGCATTCGCAGAAGCCTCACATTTAGTACTTCTGATGCCTCTTACCCTGATACATTCTGATTTTTTCAGGCATAAAATAAGAAAATAATAAAATGTAAGCTTTGTTAACCACCTTTTTTTTTAAATTCATACTTGGTTAATGAGATAAGAATTATTATTTCCCCTGTGTAGTCAGAATCTACAATCTGCAGTTGAATTACTATTCCTTTGAGTATTAAACTGCTTTTTCCTCAGATCATCCCTAACATCCCTGGTTGTATTGGCCTTGTTATGCCAGACCTAATCTTGTAAGAGCATTGAGCCAAAATTATAGTTAAATCTTCAGGGCAGGGGCATATTAAGACTACAGCTTCCTGAAGTTGTAGGTTTTAATGTGCTTAAGCTGCAAAGTTCTGTTGGTCTGGGCTGGGAAGCTGAACTATTGATAAAAAGGTTCCTGATTTTGAGGGGCCAAGGAATGGCCCCTGACCAGATTCCTGAGAGATGTTGATTAAGTCTTGGTATTGAGGATGTGGGTCCTTGATCTGGTACAAAAAGAGGTTTTGACCTGCATTGTTTTTTTAAATGCCTAATATTGCCACACTTAAAGCATCTGACCTGATCTCGGTAGATTGGTTTTGGACCCTCCCCTGGTTACTGAGGAGGTGGTAAGGAATTAAATGACAGTCTCTTTCCCAATAATATCACTTCCCACACCTTGGGCAAAGATCAGGTGTTTTCTTTGGGTAAAAGCCACTTATCTGATTTCCTGGAGTTTGCATTTAAATAGCATATGTTGTAAAAGGTGCAGCAGTGGGTGATGAGAGAGGATAATTATAAGTCCCAGCATTTCTACAAGCATGTAGAAAGCCTATTATATCTTCTTTCTCCCTAATGGGACATAGATAGTCTGACAATATTCCTTGGCATTATCAAAGGTTTTTCCATTATCTAAGGTTTTTGTCAGAAGGTTTTGAACTTCTGTCTTTCTAATCTATCTTTTTGTGGCCTGTCAATTTCCCCACAAAACCCGCATGTTTCCCCACAAAATTTGTATTTACTAAAAAATCTTCATATAACTAAACTTGTATTTGGTTTCTGAATCAATTTTTTCCCAAGTCTTCAAAGCAAGTTCTCTGACAAGTCTCAAAACAACACTGGGTAATCTTGCCTGTTTATTTACTTCTGTGTACTCCTCTTCTCCTGTTCAGCATCTCATAAAATAACATGACACTTGCAATCATCTTTCCATACTTATCTAGGCTATTAATTTTATTTTTAGAGTTGTCAGACATCCACATTTTTCACTGTAAATATTGAGAAGTGCTCAAACAGGTCTTTGCTATAATGTTGAAATCATGGTGGTTCCAACACACACCGTCACTCCAGGTACCATCTAATAGTGAAAACAAAAACTATGAACAAATTCCTATTCACACTGCATATATTTTATTTTGAAGTGAAGAAACAAAATGGGAACAAATACAATATGTGGCCCAGGGCCGTAGTTTGAGGACCACTGCAACCCCACCATTTAGATGAGTTTCATCTGTGACCTCTTTGCAATATCTTAGAGGGTCCACAAAAGACCAAATGAGTCACAATTAAAAAGTGCTCTTTTGCCTGGGGAACAAAGGAGAGGGATATGGGATGCATGCTGGGAACAGGGGTGGAGGGAGGGCATTGATGGTGAGAATGCCCCTGATTCAATGTCACTATGTACCTAAAATATTACTGTGAATGAGTTGTAACCCGCTTTGGTCAAAATAAAAAATATTTTTTAAAAAGTGCTCTTTTGTACTACTCTTAATTTTTAATATTTTTCTTATGATTATTTTTTATGTATTCCTTTTAAAAATATTTATTTTATACTAACTTTTTATACTACTATCTATACTATTTGGTGTGTATGTGTATGTATGTTTTTAGGGTATTTACACCTTGCAGTGCTTGCTGTCTGCTCAGTAATAGGGGGACCATTTGGTACTGGGAATTGAATCCAGTGCTCCAATATACACAGCCTGCAGTCATTTGAACCCTTTCTCTTACCCCTCTCTATCTTTTTATTCTAGGTTTGTTGTTTAAATATAAATTAATGAGTCCTAGTGTTGGTATGATGAGGCCTTTCTCAGCTCTGCCCAGTGCCTACAGCCCCTTTGCCTGGTGATTCTGGTGGCAGGGTAATGGCAGAGAAATGATCTCACAGGCACTCAGATGAAGTTTCAGGAGAAATTCAGCTTTAATACAAGGCCCTAACCACCAAGTGCCACATGACTTCTAAGCTAAGTAGTCTCTTTTCTGCTCCTCTATGATCTCTCCTGCCTCTCCTCTCTTTTAGGTGCTCTCCAGTTTTCCTTGCTGCCTTTCCCTTCTCTCTCTAACTCTCCTTCTTATCCCCTCTCTCTCCAGGCAAACTCCTCTACCCATCCATTCCAGGTGTGGGCGGTTCTGATCATTCAGGTGGGATAAACAAGAAATTGGGAGAGGGGATAACCACATAGGTTGTACATTCTGGCTTCCCACCACTCTGTTGTGTTTTTTTTTAAATAAATTATCTTTATTTAAACACCGTGATTACAAATATAATTGTAGCTGTATGATTACAGTCATGTAAAGAACACCCCCCTTCACCAGTGCAGGATTCCCACCACCAATTTCCAGGATCTACATACTCCCCACCTCACCCACACCTGTACTCGACACAGGCTTTCTTTTTCCCTCATTCATTCACATTGTTATGATAGTTTACAGTGTAGTTATTTCTCTAACTGCACTTATCACTCTAAGTGGTGAGCTTCATGTCATGAGCCGCACCTACATGGGAAGATGAGGAAAAATAAGGGTTGGGACTGAGGCAGTAAAATATTAGAAATGAGATGTGTAGGGCAGTATCAAGGTCACAATACAAGATGGATGTTATGGATATATAAAATATATGCATACAATACTATCAATAGGAAAACAAGGAGAAAAAAATTCCAGTGACTGTCCCAACATAAACCAGTGCTAGAATGGCACACCCTTCTCCCAAAGCACATTCCCATTAGTGTAGGGAGAGGTAGGGGGGAACCTGAGGACCACTAAGAGTCCACCAGAACCCACTTCTGGCCATCTGAGCTGACACCTAGGGAAGGCCTGGAGTTAGGGGGAAAAGACAAGGATGGCTGGGGGCCTGCCAAGCCTCCCAGCACTCCCAAGGCCAGGGAGAAGGGCTCCAGTATGGGGCCTCCCCAAACCCCATACCTGGCAAGAGCTAGTCTCCAGAATCAAGGAGGAAAGTGCCTACCACTCTGTTGACTGTCACCAATGGGAAACAAAATTCAGTCTGGTCAAGATTTTAGGCAATGGGACCAGAGTGATAGCACAGCAGCCAGGCATTTGCCATGCATGCAGCAGATCCAGAACGAACCCAGGTTCAAACCTTAGCATCCCATATAGTCCCTTGTGCCCCAAGAGCAATTTCTGAGCACAGAGCCAAAAGTAACCCCTGAGCACCGCCAGGTGTGGCCCAAAAACCAAAAAAAAAACCAAAACACTTTTTTTACGCAAATCAGCCTATATATTCTCTAGGGCCCTTCCTTGAGAAACAGAAATGGTTACTGAATATTCATAATCATGGCTATTTAAGATCTATTATTAGTAAAGGTCAAGTTGAGAAAGAAATAACTGACCCCAGTTTGATTTTCAGTTTTAAATGTTGATGCATCTTACTGATACTGCTTTCAGCTCTGTCTATAATCTATTATTTACAAGTTTTTTCCATCCTTTAGTGTTAAAGTACAAAGTTAAAAGAGTGTTATATAGGGGCCTGAGAGATAGCACAGTGGTAGAGCGTTTGCCTTGCACATAGAAGGATAGTGCTTCAAATCCCGGCATCCCACATGGTCCCCTGTGCCTACCAGGAGCAATTTCTGAGCATAGAGCCAGGAGTAACCCCTGAGCGCTGCCGGATGTGACCCCCAAAACAAAACAAAAAATGAGTATCAAATATATGACATATACACACTTATAATCACAGACCAAATCCATCACACAGTGGTCACTGTGTTAGAAAATTCATGACCGGGGCCATAGAGATAGCATGGAGGTAAGGCATTTGCCTTTCATGCAGAAGGTCATTGGTTCGAATCCCGGCATCCCATATGGTTCCCCGTGCCTGCCAGGAGCAATTTCTGAGCGTGGAGCCAGGAGTAATCCCTGAGCACTGTGGGTGTGACCCAAAAATCACACACACACACACACACACACACACACAATTTATGACCATTGTGTGGCTTTGTGTGATTTTATCTAGTCCAAAAATAACAGTGGATTTTAAAGGTCCAGAACTTTGGTGTCATGGAAGATAGTCTACATCTCACATTAAAAAATATTTTTTTGTTCCCCCCGCATTAACAGTACAGACCAGACAAAGGACCTGGGTTGAGGTGTATATGGGGAGCATTTACTGTACCTCCTCTTTCTATACAGTCAGTGTAAAGGATTTTATATATATATATATACATATATATATATATATATATATATAAATTATAAAAAAGAAAAGACAAGGCCTCCCAATGCTTACCACAGGCTGTGTTCTTTAAAAATGTTTTTGAAAGACAATTTTACTCATATTATAAAAGCAAATAAAGAAAAGTCATTAGGGGCTGGTGCGGTGGCGCTAGAGGTAATGTGTCTGCCTTGCCAGCGCTAGCCTAGGACGGACCATGGTTCGATCCCCTGGAGTCCCATATGGTCCCCCAAGCCAGGAGTGACTTCTGAGCGCATAGCCAGGAGTAACCCCTGAACGTCATCAGGTGTGGCCCAAAAACAAAACAAACAAAAAAATTAGTCATTAAAAGGACACAAAAAGGAGTGGGAAGGTAACCCAAGGTTAGAGTATGTGATTTGCATGCAGAAGTTTTGTGTTTATTTTCTATTCTTGATATTGCACCCAAAATCGCTGACTGTGTCCCTGTGACCCCTACACTACTGGACCTGGGGTGTGCCAATTTTCACATCAGGTCTAATCACAAACCATGGCAAGTATCATCTGAGGCAAGGGTCTCCTGAAATGCTGCTTTGGAAACTTCCCAACACCCTTACACACATGTGCGTACATCTGATAGATACTAATATCTTTTTAATCCTAATAATGTCATAATAATAAGACTTTAGGTATTGACATAAGAGTGAGCTAGTTTTGTAGTACCGGTGGCTTTTTTTAAATTGGGGTCAGAAATATCGTATAGGAAATAAAGTATCTGTCATTCACACAATCAACCTGGTGTCACATATGGTTTCCTAATCCCTGCCAGAAGTGACCCCTGAACACAAATAGGTATTTCCCGTCAACTCCACTCTCCCCAAAAGACTTTAGACTTATAGGTGAATGTTCTTTTACTTTACTATATTTGTATCAGAATGGGTATTTTTAAGAATTTATTAAATTGCAACATAAATTTCATTTTAATGACTTTGTTTATTTTGGGATTCATAACTGTTGATGTTCAGTGGTTATTCCTTACTGCATTCTGAAAATCACTCCTGGCAGTGCTCAGAGAATGCCTGGGATTGAACCCTGGCCAGCAATGTGCAAGGTAAGTATCCCACCTGCTGTGCTATCTCTCCAGTATGAGATTAAAAACCATGTTTATTATTTGGCAAATAAGTAACTCTTTGTCAGATTGTTTTGCGGGGAAGGGGGCTAGTGACAATATGTCAATAGAAACAGGAAACCAAAGGAAACTGAGAATTGAACCATGTTGAAGTCAAAGTCTATTCTGTTCTGCAATCACTGGCCTCCTGCTAAAGGAATAGCAAGCAGGGATAAGGCCTCTTTACAGGACAGTTCTGATTCTTCAGCTCCCTTGCTGTGGTTGGGATCTCCACGAAGTTCCATTTGTCAGGCACGTGGCCCATGCAGAATTTCAGCTACTTAATGAAATAAATAAACATCTCTTGCTTTCTCATTTATTTATTTTTGGACTGTCTCCAACTAGTGCAATGAGTTGATCTCAGTAGGCAGGTGAATTATTGACAGTCCTTTTTGCACTATGACAAGATTGTTGTAAGAATAGAAAATAGACACATCTCCTAATTTTCTTGACTGAAGGAACAAAGACAAATTAGAATAAACTTTTATAGATGATGTCTATTTATTTGGGGGTTAGGTTGTCTACCTTCTTTCTTTCCTAATAAGGTCATTAGGGAAAGGGGAGAGTGTAATGAGCATATAATTAAAAGGGTTGGAGTGCATGTCCTATATGGTCTATATAGAGTCCAGTCCCCAGCACCATGTAGCCTCCTGATCAATGTTAGGAATACTCCTGGAGCCTCTTAGGTAGCCCTCAGTTTCAGTGTGCAGAGTAGCTTCAGATTGCCCACCCAGGTAAAGAGACATTTATTCTGAGCATTGCACTATCTAGCCTAGTTGACTGAGATGCTTCAATGTGTAAAATGCTAAGTAAATGCTAGGAATCTGCATTTTAGCAGGCATATCAGTATTTCTCTTATGGTCTCTGCAAGGCTGAGTGGGCAAAAATAATCTATTGGGGTTTCAAATAAGAAACTATGAGCTTGACCAATAGTATGACAGGTAGGGCTTTTGCCTTGCATGTGTCCTTGTACAATGTTTGATCCTTGGTGTCCCATATGGTTCCCTCAGCATTTCCAAAAGTAATTCCTGAATGCAGAGCCAGGAGTAAATCCTGAGCATCGAAGCTGTATTACAAAACCAAAAACTGGGGCCTGTGAGGTGGCGCTAGAGGTAAGGTGTCTGCCTTGCAAGTGCTAGTCAAGGAAGGACAGCTGTTTGATCCCCTGGTGTCCCATATGGTCCCCCCAAGCCAGGGGCAATTTCTGAGTGCTTAGCCAGGAGTAACCCCTGAGCATCATACAGATGTGGCCCCCCAACCCCCTCCCAAAAGAAACCCAAAAAAACCCTAAAAATCAAAAAGGAACTAAGTCTCAGAACTCAGAGTGGCCTTCTGTTTCTTTTCTTTCTTTTTTTTTTTTTTTTTTTTTTGGCCTTCTGTTTCTTAAGCACTTTGGTTCAAAGAGAAATTGCTTCAGGGTCAGAGAGATTATACTGCAGGTAGGTGTTTGTCTCTAAGGTTGCTGATCCAGGTCATCCCCAGCACTGAATATGGTTTCCTGAGGCTGTCACAAGTGATTGTTGAGCTCAGAGCCAGGAGTAAGCCCTGAGCTTGACCAGGCCTACAAAAAACAAACAAATGAACAAACATACCAGAGAGAGAGAGAGAGAGAGAGAGAGAGAGAGAGAGAGAGAGAGAGAGAGAGAGAGAGAGAGAGAGAGAGAGAGAGAGAGAGAGAGAAATAACCAGATACCTAAAGTTTTTGTTTTGTTGTTTTGTTTTGTTTTTGTTTTTAAATCACACCTGGTGACACTCAGAAATCACTCCTGGCTATACACTCAGAAATTATTCCTGGCTTGGGGGACCATATGGGACTCCTGGGATGGAACCCAGGTTCTGGGTTAGCCGCATACAAGGCAAACACCCTACTGCTGTGCTTTCACTCTGGGCCCCAAGATTTTTGTTCTTTATTACAATCATTGTTAGCTGAACTTTAATTTTGCCGATGACTTATTTTGAAAAATGTTTCTGATACTACTTTCTTCTATCACTTTAATTACATTTTGAAATATCCAATGCCTATAATAGTTTTGTCCTATCTACAAGGAAGAATTTCCAAGATCCTTAATGGATGCCTGCTACTATAGACAGTACTGAATTATACACACAAACTGTATTTTACTCTATATACACTGATGGTGAAGTTAATTTACACATTAGGTACAGGAAAAGCTTAAACATAATAACTAGTTGTAAGATATTAGTAAATATGCATATATATTATAAACATTTACATGTATATGGTCTCCAAATACATTACTGCATGTAGTAAGCTTGGCTAGTGTTTGGCCAGCACTGACTAAAACAATAGAAAGTAAAATTCTGGGGCCTAGAGATATAGTACAGAGGTTGAGGCCTTACTTGCAGCTGACTCCAGTTCAATCCCCAGAACTGTATATGGTCTCCTAGGGCACTAAGCACTGCAGAGGTCCTAGGAACTTCCCAAACAAAGAGAAAAAGTCTGAGACAGGCAAGGGAAGAATGACTGTTTTGAATTTTTTGTTTTTATTTTTGGAGAGGTTTGGGGGCCACAATTTATAGTGCTCAGAGCTTGTTCCTGGTGGTGGTTAGGGGACCCTATATTCTTTAGATTGACCCTGTAGGGTTTTTCTCTTGTGCATTGATTATTAGTCTTTTGTCCTAGCAAAACACTTTCAAATAAAATCAATATATAAAAATAGGTGACAGAGTAGGAAAAAATATAAAATTCTCTTTACATATAAATGATCTATATAGAAATCTTATTAGAAACAATAAGTTTTCAAAACTGGAGGATTCAGCAAGCTTTTTTGTTTTAGAAGAGTAACAACTCTACATTTCCCCTCTACTATTAAGAATCTAGAAAATATAACCAATCATTTACAGTAAAAACAAAATAACAAGTTATACTGTATATACCCTAAAATAGAAAGTACAAACCCTTAGGAAAAAATAATTAAAAAAAACTCTGTTGTTGGGTCCAGAGGGATAGCACAGCAGTAAGTTGTTTGCCTTGCATGCAGCCGACCCAGGACGACCTGGATTCAACTCCCAGTATTCCATATGATCCACCAAGCCTACCAGGAGCGATTTCTGAGTGCAGAGCCAAGAGTAACCCCAAGCACTGCCAGGTTTGGTCCAAAAACTAATCAATCAATCAATCATTTAATCAATCAATAATAAAATTAAAACACTATTGTGGAAATTGGGAATGGACACAGATAGATATTAAGTTTATATACAGCACATAGTAAAACTTCTGCATAAAATAGGGAAGGACATGATGTACTTTTGTCCAAAGGTAATTGACTACCCCAAATGAAAATGAAATCAAATATAAAGTATGGGATATGATGTGGATCACTAATTGGAACAAATGTGCCATTTTATGTGGTACATTGATAACAGGCAAGGCTGAGTACAGAAGGAACATGGGAACTCTCTGTACTTCCTACTCAATTTTACTGTGAACCTAAAACTTCTCTAGGAAATAAAGTCTATTCTTTACAAATTAGGAATAATACAAAATAAAAATAATAGTTGACATGTGGTCCACAATCACTCTTTTGTTTATCTAATGCTTGTGACAGTCTTCCAACTACACCCCTAAGACACCAAATGATGAAATACAGCATATAAGACCTCACTTTTTATTATCTTTGCAGAAAAGCTTGCCAACCCCGATTCACAAGATAGCTTGTGGAAACTGAATTTGTTTACATAGATGAAGCTCAGAGATCAGACCTGGACTAACGTTGGGGATCAAACTCCAGTCAGCAATATTCAAGTCAAGTGCACTATCTACTGTACTGTCTCTCCTCTTCTGCATTTGAGTTGCCTTCCTATCTCCCACTATGTGTAAATCTGCTGTCATGGACTTTATATGAATAATAAAACTATAATATTATAGAAAATTCAAAGGAATATTTGAATTTTTATGACTCAGAAAAAAATGAAGATTTCTTATGATTTGTAAAAGCTCAAACCATATGGATTAATGACATAATCTAGCAAAAGTCTCCAAAAGGATCTTGCCCCATTTAATTCCCATATTCTTGATAAGCTGAGCTGAGATCTTCCATGCTCACACAATCAGCTGTAAAGTAGAAACCTTTCTCCTCAGCAGCCAGAAACACATAATAAAATAAAAGATACTCCAAGACTAAACTGACTAAACTGATCTCTCTCTCTCTCTCTCTCTCTCTCTCTCTCTCTCTCTCTCTCTCTCTCTCTCTCTCTCTCTCTCTCTCTCTCTCTCAACACACACACACACAGAGCCTCCACTTCTGACCAGTGAAATCTCTTTCAATAACTTTACATTGCTCTGCCTACACTACCTGGCTATTTTGGTAAATTCTTTCACTATCCCATGCTTCGGACCTACTGGTGCCTGGATTCAAGTGGCTCCTTCACTCCTTTCATTTAACTTTGGTTTCACAAAGTCAAAACTAAGGTCTTTGTTTATGGGAAGAATATCATAGACAAAGTTAAGCAATATATAAAATATGAAGATGATATTTATATTAGTATAAAAACTGGCACAGGATTAATATCTTGATTATACAAAGACTAAAGCAACAAAGACTAAATGCACATCAACAAAAACTGATGGATGTGAACAATAAAAAATAGTTGGTTTTGTTCTTTGTGATGTGTGACAGTCTTACTGATGTGAATGTTATTTTAATATTGTTTTAATTTACATTTCCCTGATATTAAGTGAAGCAAAACATTCTTTCATATATCTTCTGACTATCTGTGTATCTTCTTTGAGGAAGTTTCTATTTATCTCTTCCTTTTCCCCCATTTTTTAAGCGGTCAGTTGTTGTTATTGTTGTTTCATGTAGAGTTCTAGCAGTACTTTGTATATGTTGGATATCAACCTTTTATGAAATGAGTGGTCGGCAAATAAATTCTCCCAGTCTGTGAAGTTTCTTTTTTATCCTGGTTACTATTTCTTTGTTATTCCAATGCTTCTTAGTTTGATGCTGTCCCACTTTATCTTTGCTTATCTTTGTGCCTAGCCAATGACATTGAATCACTTAAGATGCCTCTAGATTTAATGTTATGAAGGGTCTGTCAACATTTTCTCAATATGATTTATGAAATAAAGGGCAGCCATAGAGAATGTTGATTGGTCCAGCCATTTTGGAAAATAATATGGATACTATAAAAAATACTAGAAATTGAGTCAGCAATTTTACTTCCCGGCATCTACCCCAGGGTCTCTGAAACTATTTAGAGATATTTGCACTTCTGTATTCATTATAATACTACTCACAATAACTTAGTATCTGAAAAAAACTGAAGTATCAAAGAAACTGGAACATAAATGTAACAGAATTCTACTCAGCAATATAATAAGATGAATCATGCAATTTGCTACTAAATGGATGTATCTGGGGAAATCAAACTGAGTAAAATTAGAATAAAAGAAAAAGACAGATGCAGAATAATTGTTGTTATATGTGGGATACATATATATATATATATATACATATATGTATATATATATTTGAATAGCAAAAGTCCAAAGTCCAAAGGCAACAGAAACTTAGATTTGGTCTTCAGAAGGAAGCTTACCATGGGGGTGAGGGATGTGGGGAGACACTGAGACAAGGGTGGAGGGAAGTAAACACTCCGGTGGAGACTGTGGTGTTGGAATGTTTTATGCACAAAACCACAGTGCCTAAAAATTAGTTTTAAAGGGCAGAAACATATTTCTTTTAACATTGTAAAACAGTGAAAGTTTAATATAAAGGCAACCTGCAAGAGAAATTCAAGACCTATGGTTTGTGCACTTAAAATGTAATATTATAGGAACTGGAGTGGTGGCACTAGAGGTAAGGCATCTTCCTGGCAAACGCTAGCCTAGGACAGACAGTGGTTGGATCCCCCAGTGTCCCGTATGATCCCCCGAAGCCAGGAGCGATTTCTGAGTGCATAGCTAGGAGTAACCCCTGAGAGTCAATGGGTATAGTCCCCCCCCCAAAAAACAAAACAAAACAAAAAAATGTCATATTATATGTATTTGAGCAACAAGCTATTGTTTTATTTTATAATTGGTCATTATAGAGTTGAGTTAGGGTGCATAAACTTTGATATTATGATAAGCAAAATAGGACACAGATATTTGAAAGAAACATAGAGTAGTTCAAAACAAAAACTATTAGTAGCAAGTGAGAAATGAGTCAGGATTTTTACTGTAAAAAAAATAACCTTTGAAGCGGGCCGGAGAGATAGCATGGAGGTAAGGCGTTTGCCTTTCATGCAGAAGGTCGTTGATTCAAATCCCGGCATCCCATATGGTCCCCCGAGCCTGCCAGGAGCGATTTCTGAGCGCAGAGCCTGCCGGGTGTGACCCAAAACAAAAAACAAAACAAACAAACAAAAAAATAGGGCAGGGGGCGAAGAGATAGTACAGCGGCGTTTGCCTTGCAAGCAGTCCATCCAGGACCAAAGGTGGTTGGTTCGAATCCCGGTGTCCCATATGGTCTCCCGTGCCTGCCAGGAGCTATTTCTGAGCAGACAGTCAGGAGGAACCCCTGAGCAACGCCGGGTGTGGCCCCAAAACAAAACAAAACAAACAAACAAAGAATCTATAATGCATATCTCTCTCAGTCTATATTCACAACTTGTAGCCATCTGACTCATGTCTTCACAGTCTCCCTTACTCTCCATCCCCAGTTTCTTCAATTAGGTTGAACTATTTCCTGGGGCTGGAGAGATAGCATGGAGATACTGCGTTTGCCTTGCATGCAGAAGGATGGAGGTTGAATCCAGGCATCCCATATGGTCCCTTGAGCCTGCCAGGAGCGATTTCTAGCGTGGAGCCAGGAATATCCCTGAGCCTTGCCGGGTGTGACCCAAAAACCAAAAATAAGTAAATAAATTTCCTAGGACCTTGAGGAGTGTTCCTGGACCAACAACTTTCATAACTTTTTTTTTTTTTTTTTTTTTTTTTTGGTTTTTGGGCCACACCCGTTTGACGCTCAGGGGTTACTCCTGGCTATGTGCTCAGAAATCGCCCCTGGCTTGGGGGGGACCATATGGGACGCCGGGGGATCGAACCGCGGTCCTTCCTTGGCTAGCGCTTGCAAGGCAGACACCTTACCTCCAGCGCCACCTACCCGGCCCCAACTTTCATAACTTTTATTTGGGGTGTGTGTGGTTACACCCCACTGCGCCCAGGATTACTCCTGGAAGGCACGGGGGACCATATGGTATGCCGGGACTGTTCGAATCAGCTGCGTGCAAGTTATTTCTGCGCTATCTGTCTGGCCCAACATCCATAACTTTTCATCAGAAAAACAAAATCTCAAATTCTATCATAGGCTTACTGAATCAGAGTATGTTTAAATAAGATTTCCTTGAATTTCACTTACACACAAAAATTTTATATTCTGAGAATTCCATTTCTCCTCCTCCTCCTGCTCCTCCTCTTCCTCCTCCTGCTTCTCTTCCTGTTTCTGCTTCTCCTCCTCCTCTTTCTCCTCTTCCTCTTCCTCCTCTTCCTCCTCCTGCTTCTCCTCTTTCACCTCCTCTTCCTTCTTCTCTTTTTCCTCCTCCTCTCTTTCTCCTCTTCCTCCTCTTCTTGTACTTGTTGTTATTCTTCTTTTTCTTCTTACTCTTCTTCCTTCTGCAGCTAATAATCTTCCTAGAGTATTTAATAAGAAAATACTGTTGTTTTTTTTTAACAGAAACATTGGAAGCTCTCTGTTCTGGACACTGTAAGATTACATTGTTAATTATTAACTTTTTCTTTCTGTGATGCTACAGATGGAACTTGGGGCCTCACACATATAAACATATAAAAACATATACCAGACTACTGAGTCACATCCCTAATCATTTATTTTTTAGTGATACTTTGAAACCTACTGATAAGTGTTACAAGTGGTATAAGTTGCAAGTGTTACAACGTACATGTACCACTTCTCCACATTGTGAAACTTGATTACTATGGACATGCAATTGCCTACAAAACCTTAGATCAGGAAAGCCATCAAGGACAGCAACTATTGGTTCATCTGCATAGTGTATCAATGTGTGTGCTGAGAACAAAGGAGAAAAGATTCAAAGACCTTAACAGAAATCTTAGACCAATTAAAGTTTCTATGAGTGATTTTTGAAAAGTAGACAGACATCTCAGAATCCATTTTTCATTTCAAAATTGAAAATACAGGGCAGTATGCAGACTGTTCAGATTTTCATGCACTCTCTGTAAAACAGCCCTGGTATCTAGAAGGCACTCAGGTTCTTTGAAGCATGATGAATGTTCTTTCTGAAGGCAATGTTAACATGTTTTCTGTTTCATTGCCACTGGCAAGTGATTTAGAAGAATTGTCCTGCTTTGGGAAAAGCATTAAAGAATTTACTGATACTAAATGGTTATTTCACTTTACAATTTCCTTCTGGAAAGAAGTTTTTGCTTAGTATGTGTGTGAGGAGAGCAGTGGTGGTCCCCAGCATATTTGGGTTAATAATGTTGTTCTACTTTGGTGACTTTTCTTTGAGCTAAAAATGTTGCATTAGGGATGGAAGGTTCAATCCCCTGCACCCAATATGGTCCCCTAAGCCCAGTCAGGAATTATCCCTGAGCCACGAGTCTGACATGAGCACCTCTGAGTATGGCCAATAAGTAACAAATAAAATAAGCAATACATTTATTATTGTAAAAACAATAAAAATGCTGTGCTGAAGAGATAGCATAGGAGGTAAAGCTCTTGCCTGTCTAGGAGCCTCTTTGCTTGATCCTTATTCATCTCACCTATGGCCTCCTGAGCACCACCAGGGGTCACTCCTGAGCACATAACCAGGAGTAACCTCTGATCACTCTTCTGTGTAACCCTTCACCAAAAGTAATTTTGAAAGTTTAACATAAAAATGGGAACTGCTGGAGCCGGAAGGATGGCATGGAGGTAGGGCGTTTGCCTTGCATGCAGAAGGACGGTGGTTCGAATCCCGGCATCCCATATGGTCCCCTGAGTCTGCCAGGAGCGATTTCTAGGTGTAGAGCCAGGAGTAACCCCTGAGAGCTGCTGGGGGAGTCCCCCATCCAAAGGTATCTGCTTTATCTCGTTTTCTTTTCAAAAAAGACCCCAAACATCACTGTTACACCTGTCACCAGGGAGTCACCCTACACAAGGGGATCTCCAACCTTTAAGGGAAGTAGGGAGGTCTCAGCTGAAAGTCTTCAAAATATAGTATTTGGGGTCTAACAACCTACTGAGTCAGCCTAGTAGTCAGTTATATTTGTTTTTGTCCTTCAATATTTGTTTTTGTTGCTTCTAAGGGGAGATACAAATTAAAAATCTAATTGTCCTGGCCCTAGATAAACCCAAAGACTAAGTAAGTGTAAAGCAAATAGCCTCAGACTTGGAACCTTCACAACTGCTGCTGTGGTTCGGTTCCCCACGAAAGATGCTTTTGACTGAGTATGAGACACCAAGTTAACCCCATCCTCTGCTGCATGTGGTGTTTGGAGTATGTAGTGCCCCTTCTCTGCAAGTTTTATCACCCTTTACCAATGATGGTGCAGAGAACGAAGCACAGCTGCACATAGCTCAGGAGTCCCACGCTCAGTGTTGGTTATAGGGATACTCGCTGGAGGTGCGGGCAACAAGCACCCACTTATTGACTTTCCCTTCTGCATGCCCCAAGGGCATCCAATCTCCTGTTCCAGGTTCACTGACAGCACTTCCAATCTTTGAAACTTGACTCAGAGTAAAGACTTGCCCAATACACAAAATTGTCCAAATGCACCTGGCAATATAATGTTCCTTTCTAGATGAAAAGTACCGTGTATTTGTCATCTCTGTGCTAAACACCTTGGTTGGCCACTTGGTGGCCATTCCTGAACACATTAAGATAGAAGAAGTCTTAAAAATGGACCCATGGGGCAGGAGTGATGGCACAGTGGGTAGGGCTTTTGCCTTGCAGACAGGCTACCTGGGACCAACCCGGTTCGATCCTGGCATCCCATATGGTCTCCCTGAGACTGCCAGGAGTGATTTTTGAGCGCAGAGCCAGGAGTGACCCCTAAAACAATAATCACAACGAAAACGGACCTGAGAGGAGAAAGGCAAGGGTGGGGGCTGGGAAATGGGAAAAAGGGGAAGTCAAGGGGACAGTGGCTTAGTGGTAGAGCACTTGCTTTGCATACACGAGATCTGGGTTCAATCCTCTTGCAGTGCAAAAAAATTGCCTCCCTCTTCCCCGCTTCTCTCACACACACAGACACACAGACACAGACACACGCACACACACAGACACACAGACACAGACACACACACAGACACACACACAGACACACAGACACACACACACACACACACTCACTCACACACACACACACACACACACACACACACACACACACACACACACCAGGGAAGAGGAACGCGCTGCCCTGTCGCCTGGGGGCAATGTGGAGCGCACTAGCAGCGCCCACGCTCCAGGTCTGGGAGCCTCCAAAAAAGTGCCCAGCCTTCTGAACCCCCAGAGTCGGCGGAAGCTACCCCGAGGGAATCCGCGCCCCTGGCAGGTGCAACCTTCTACCTTCTCTTTCCCCTGACCTCTCCCAGACCGCATCATGCCTGGCGATAAGGAGGCGCTGGATTTACCAGTTTGGAACGGAACCTCAAACTTGCCTTGGGGGGTCCGCCGCAGGTCAGTACCCCCAAGTTCTCACGGGTCTCACACCCCCATGCTGCACCACCCCCTCTCTCCACAACTAATGCCTCCTTGGGTCTTCGTGTTCCCAGATCTCCTGGGGGTCCAGCCCCATCTGAACCTAGCAGGAGCGATTCTTTCCCCGACACGTGGGAAAAGTCTTGCCGGGAGCCCAAGGGCCACGGTTTCGCTGCAGCAGCCGGCGACAGGGCTAGGGCGGTGACTCGGGGCGGGCCGGGCACGACGCGGGGCCACGCGCCACTGCCCAGCCCTACCTAGCCCGGATCTGCCATCCTGCCTGGGCTCCTGGCGCTTCGCAGTCCCGGCAGTGGCACCCCCGAGGCTGCAAGCTGGATCTGCGCGCTTCCTTCAGCAAGCGAGGAAAGAGAGCGGGGAGGACTGAGCAAAACGCGGTGCTGCCTTGCTAGAAGGACTCCCCCTAACTTCAGGACACTCTTGACTCGCCTGATCTCAACCCGGGGGTGCTCTGAATCCTGTTTTCTGCTGCATTCCGAAGTACCATGGACAGTTTGCTAGACCCAGGCGTGGCCCGGCAGTCTTGCCCTTTGCCCCAGACCAGGAATGCACAAAAGCAACCGGGTGCTTTCAGGTTAACCACCAGGTGAGGCTCCTCAGTTGCATTTTTCAGCATCTCGGACTTGGAGAAATCTTGATGGAGATTCTTTAGGGCGGTTATGGCTTTTTTTTTTTTTTTTTTTTTTTTTTTTTTTTTTTTTTTTTTTGCATTTCTGCACGCGAGCTTCCCCGATGCCTTGTGAATGAATGCTTTTATTAACGGCCTGCTTTGCCTCGCCTTTCGGAACAAACAGACATTTTCCCCCAGGTGGGAGGGTCGTGATGTGGTTAACCCCAATTCCGCTGTGGCTATGAAAGGCTTACAGTGCCCTAGTTGGTGCTGCCAACAGGCTCCACCTCCTTGTCCGGAACTGTCTTCGCCCTGTAGTCATATAGAGCCGGGGTGGAGGTGAAGGGGTTGGTGAATACAAATAAGCCTTGATGCCCTCTTCCCTGCTTGCCAAACATATTCAGTGGGGGGGGGGGGCTGTTAAAGGTCTTAAAATAACTTACCTTTGCTCCTGCTCTGCGCTCTCAATATTATAAATAGATGAATGCTAGCAAGGAGCCAGAATTTAAGAGAATTTACTTGATTTTCAGTGGCTGTCCAAAAAAATTTATTGAATCGGTTATGATCAAGTGTAGACTGTATTATTTTTTGAAAGACTGATGTTGAATTAGAAGACAACTTGGGTGCAACTTTTTGGGCTGTGAGTATCTGCGAATATCACAAAAGAGTAATTAGGTGTCTAGCCACATAAACCTCTTTCTAAAGTGTCTGTGGATGTCACACTTCCAGGAACTATTCACCAACTTGGTGATATGCAAAGCACACTGCAAAAGTGATGGGGAATTTCTTTAGGTGTTTGCTTTTAAGGGCCAGATAGGTAGACAGCTTACATTCATTTTGTCTTAGTTCTCTAAGTGTTGCCCTAAAAGATAGAGGAACAAATCAACTCTCAGTTTATTTTCTGTCTTCTTTTTAGTCTGGTAAACAGGTTTGTACTCACAGTAAATGAGGCATGTAATCTTGCTCTTTTTAATGTGACTTCAGTATTTCTCTTAGCACTTTTCCTTCTGGATTTACACAGGCTTATATCCAGTGAGTCTCTTTAGAGGCTTCCAGTAACAGACACACACAGGGTATTAAAATAAATAGCTTTCGAAGGGACTCAGATCTACATATTTATGTGCTTGGTGGGACAGTTCCAGAGGCAAGCATCAGACTTGTGTTTTCACAAACTGAGAATCAAAGGAGACGCCAGTAAGAGGAAAAGGTAGATGAACTGATCCCGTGTCAAGGTGGGAATTCTGATGTTTTAGTTTAGTTTTGGTTTGGATCCAAACACAGCAGTATTTGGGAGTTGCTCTGGCAGTGTTCTTGGGACCCTGCAATACTGGCAATCAAACTTGATTTTCCTATTCCAAATCATGTGCACCAACCCTTGAAGCCATCTCCCTGGCACAAACTGAGATATTTAATGTTGTAGGTACCAATTAGTTCTCCCCATTATGGTATGTAGATGTCACTTCCAGGAACCATTCATCAACTTTGTGATATGCAAACCAAACCACATAAGCTAGGGGGAATCTGGTGACACTTTTCTATTGAGTCAGACATCTCTAGGGGCATTTAGCTCATTTTCCATTGCATGCTTCAATTAGAGCCAGGCTTTCATAAACCTTCTATAGGTACACATTCTTTAGCAAAATTTCTATAAATCAGGTGCTATGGCCTGTACTCTTTAAAAATTTCCTCAATGGTTGTCATGCTGAGGACATCAGGCTAACGCCAATCTTATTTAATCTCCTGCACTTAAAAACAGGAAAACCCTGGTTCAGTGTTCATGTCCAGAGAGATCATCGTGTTCTTTTCTCCAAAGAAAATACATATCAAATATGGGTTTTTTCCCTAAATGATAAAATAATATATACATTCTCTTGGCCAAGTAGGAAAATGGAGACAAAGATTGAACAGAATAGCAGAGAATACAGAATGGAAAGTCAAATATGATCTCTTCAATTTTAGGTCTCTGTAGTGAAGCAAAATCCAGAATAAGATAAAAAAAATTTTTTTAACTTATTGGAAAAGCAGATAACCTCTTGTAGCTATGGTTTCAAATTAAGACCGCCTTACATAGTTTGTGGGGCCACACTCAAAGGTGGTCAGGGCTTACTCCTGGTTCTGTGCTGAGGAATCACTCCTAGTGGGACTCAAGAACCATATGTGAAACTGGGGATTCGAACTCAGGTCAGCCTTGAGTCTGACAGGCTCTCAGTATAGGCAAAGCGAGTGCCCTATCCACTGTACTATATCTCTGACCCCGGCTGTTTGTTCTCTTCACCCTAGACCTGGAGTTGTAGTTCTACAAGTCAGTTCTCAAGCATGAAATTGTCCTTTAGAGGGCTTTGATTTCCTGTGTTAGGGGCTTCTTATATAAAAGTGATTTGTCTTTCCAGACCTTATTTTGGTCAGATTGCAATTTTCTTTTCTGCATCAACATTTTATTTTATTTTATTTTTTGGTTTTTGGGCCACACCCGGCGTTGCTCAGGGGTTACTCCTGGCTGTCTGCTTAGAAATAGCTCCTGGCAGGCACAGGGGACCATATGGGACACCAGGATTCGAACCAACCACCTTTGGTCCTGGATCGGCTGCTTGCAAGGCAAACACCGCTGTGCTATCTCTCCGGGCCCTGCATCAACATTTTAAAGCCATACTTTAGTTTGGTGATTTGTTTGCATTTGCAATCATCTGAGAATTTTTATTGTCATTTTTCTCAGATTCCCTCCAGCTAAGCTTCTATGCTGATGTTCTGGTGGCCAGGAAGCCCACACCTGGTATTTCAGTGGGCAGGGAGGTCACGTGATGCTGGAGCATCAAACTAAAAATCGCATGCAGGCCAGGAATCAGCTACATTTTTGGAATTATCTCCCTATCCCCTTCTTGCTCTATTTTGATTTTAGGCTTCTTCTTTTCCTGGTGTGAAAAAACTGCTTTGAGATCTGTAGCTTTGTTTCTTTTTCACCAGTTGTGGGTTGTGTACTTCCAACTCTTTTGAAAGCTATACTTCGTTATGGTCCCTTGAATACATTTAGTGTTTTATCTAAAATGGCTTCCATGTAGTAACTAGTGACAAAGGAGCCTGAATTATGAAAAATTGGTTTTGGATTGTAAAAAATTGGCTTTGATATAATTCCAGAAGACCCACTACTTGTTTGTTTACCCTTTGTACTCAGGAGTCATGCCTGGCAATTTTGGGATGCCATACACAGTGCCAGGATTTTTTGTACCACAATTTGAAGCTACCAATGTTGTAGCTTCAGCTTCAGCTGTATTATAAGCAAGCACCTTGGACTTTTTAATTATCTCTAGCCCTAGCCCACAGTTTAAATGCTGAGCTTAAAAAAAAAAAAAAGATCAAAGTTCAGGTTTTGGCTCAGGAGAAGAGCATTTGCCTTGTAAGTGTGATTCTCTGATTTCCAAACCTGGCACTGCTCACACACTTCCCCAAATCATATCACCTATGGCAATTCAAGGAACTTGCCAGAAATAGGGCAAATATTGGGATTCCCCAGCTGACACCGAAATGGATTTGTCCAAAAAAATATAAATCAACTCAGTGCTTTAAGAAAAAAAGATTCATTGAAGGGGCCAGAGAGATAACACAGTGGTAGGGTGTTTGTCTTGTACGCAGCCAACCCAGGATGGACCTGGGTTTGATTTCCAGCATCCCAGGTGGTTCCCGAGTCTGCCAGGAGCAATTTTTGAGTGCAGAGCCAGGAGTGATCCCTGAGCGCCATTGGGTGTGGCCCCAAATCAAAAACAACACACACACACACACACACACAGACACACACACACACACACACACACACACACACACCAAAAAAGAAAAAGATTCATTGAAGCTTCTTAACTTCTTTTGATTTTACTTTTGCTTTGATAGACACATCAACAGGATCCTGGTAAGATTGGACACATACTGAAAGTGTTAGAAGGAAAATGTAAGGAAATGCCACTGTTCCTGTAATTTTCTCCCAGCTTTCTCTGCATTTGAGGTGTAGGTTTGCTGAGAAATGGAGTTTTACTTTACTTGTTCCTGACCCAGAGAGCCCATTTTTTCAGATATATTTTTAAGAAGGTCTGATTTAGTCAAAGCAGCACTTTTAAAGAGTAAAGCCTTAGTTCTGTTTTTCTGTTGGCCTGAAGTGGCCCAGTGGGTTTCAGAGATGATCATGTAGGCCTGGTTGTCTGTAGGGAAATTCCTGAAAGTTGTCATTGCTATGGTCATCATTTATTGGTATCTTTAGTGAAAATGAAAAATAAAATTCCTATGATCTTTTTGGAGAAGTTTGAGGAGAATGACATGCAATTTCCATTCTGAGCTGTGCTATGACCCTGGTTTTGATCCTTTCTCTTCACTTTTTTGAACAAGGAAATACTCCCAGAACCTCTAATAACAACTTTTTTAAGTTTTATTTTGATTCATTTTTTACATTAAAGTTTTAAAAGTTATATTAATGTTGTCCTCTCCCTCTCTGGAAATCTTGAAAATCTTGGTTCTATTGTCCTAGCCCTAGAATTTTTCTTTCCTTTTTTCTTTTTTCTTTTTTGGTGGGGGGTCACACCCGGCAGAGCTCAGGGGCTACTCCTGGCTCTACACTCAGAAATCGCTCCGGGCAGGCTCGGGGGACCATATAGGATGCCGGGATTTGAACCACCGTCCTTCTGCATGCAAGGCAAATGCCTTACCTTCATGCTATCTCTCCAGCCCCCATAGAATTTATTTTCATTCTCTACTGTTGATTCACTTTCTTTGTTGAACCACGTAGAAGTGAGAGTATCTAGCATTTGTTCTCTCTGAGGCTAGCACATAGCCAGTCTTAGCCTAAGCTGTCAAACTGTGCCTAAAGTCCACTTACTCCACCACCTGGGTTCTTGGAGAGGTGTGGACTTAGGCTGGGGAGAGGCAAATTCTTCCTAGTTTTACTATTTCCTGAAATGCTCATCACCAGGGCCTTCCTATCTATCCCCTTGCAATGTATTTTTTTTAAATTAATGTTTTTGTATTCATGGGGATACCAGTGAATAGAATCACTGAGTCATATGGGAGTTCTTTTTAAAAAAAATTTGGGGTTGAGGGAGATAGGTTCCCAAGCAGTATCATTAAGAATAAATAACAACACATATAATAAAGGTATGCTGGAGTCTTTATCAGCCAAGATATACATTTTAGCCAAGAAGTACTTTTCTTTTGGGGGGGGAGTTTTTTGGCCACACCAGATGATGGTCAGGGGTTACTCCTGGCTATGTGCTCAGAAATCACTCCTGACTTAGGGGTTACTCCTGGCTATGTGCTCAGAAATCACTCCTGACTTGGGGGAACATATGGGATGTCGGGATTTGAACCACTATTTGTCCTGGATTGGCTGTGTACAAGGCAAATGCCCCACCACTGTACTATAGCTCCGGCCCAAGAAATACTATTTTAATTAATTATTTCTAAAATGTTTCCAAAGAATGGGTTCCTCAATAAATTGCTAGCATAAAAACTTTTAATCCATTTGGGAGAGAGTAAGTTAAAAATCTCTTTCAAACCAAAATGTACAAATATACAAAATGTATATTTTACATTCAAAATGTAAAATTAAAATTTAGACATATTTAAAATATAAGATATTGTATAGTAGTATTTTATAGACTTTAAAACTGTTATGCAAGTAACATGGTCACAAATAATGGTAATATTTGTGCTTTTTGATGTACAAAGTGGATGAGATACTCCACACTATTCTCAGATCACTTTGGTCTTTCTCTTTTCTCTAACCCATATTGGGTTTCTTTTTTTCACTGGTATTCTGCTCAGAAATCACTCCTGGCAGGCACGGGGGACCATATGGGATGCCGGGTTTCGAACCACCATTGGTCCTGGGTCAGCACTTGCAAGGCAAACGCGCTACCGCTGTGCTATCTCTCCGGCCACTTTCACTGGTATTCTATATGAACTGATTTTTATGATAATGAAGATTGAACAGAGAACCTCTGAGACAGTTTCAAACTTGTATGTATATGCACATCCTCTAATTAATTAGAAGCTTAATTAAAAAACAGCCTAACAATCTGCTGTCTGGGCTGTCTGTACCCACACCAGTCAGGCAAAATTCTTGTAAGTGAAAGCTGAGCTCCAGTATTTTTTTTTTTTGAAGACTTCTAGTGATCCAGTGAACAGCCAGTTATGAAAACAAGGCTTCCTACGTTCTTGTCTAGTTCTAACAATGATCATTGTGTCCCCTGCTATCTAATTCATTGCCCTCAACAAGATTAGGGAGAAATGTGAGTGGAAATTAGACATGCAGTTAGCAGTGCCTGTCATGGGAGCTGTCCATTGCTCCTTCTTTTGATGGGAAGAAGGAATGCAGTGATGGTTAACCTTTTTGAGCCCGAGTGCCCAAACTGCCGCACAATGCCGGTCTTCCCAATGGGCAGTCCAACCCTGTTGCCAGGTGAGCTGCAAAGCAGACATCGGCACACTCGCCTCCCGCCGTGTGCCATAGGTTCGCCACCAACGGATTAAAAAGATGCTTATTGGAAAAGAGATGTGTGTCAAAGTCTTTTATTTATTTATTTATTTATTTATTTATTTATTTATTTATTTTTAAAATCTTTTTTTTTATTAGCGCTAAAGAAACAATTACCAACTTCTCCCAAGCTATAGAATTTACATTGACTGGGAGAATCACAGTCCCACACCCCAAAAATAAAGCCACACAAAAAGAAAACAAATAATCCGTGTAGGCTGTGATTGAAAGCACTGAAACACTGAAGAAATGCTATTACATTGTTTTTGATAACTTATTCTGTCAAAGAACATCCATGTCTCTGATGTATGTGTATTTGCAAAATATGCGCAAAGTCGTATTTCTTATAAGAACAGGTAAAAGGAATTTTGTGATTGCGATTCTGAGTCTTAATCATGTAAGGCATATACAGAGCCACACACTAATTAGTATGGCCTGCAAGTGGTGTTTTAAATATCCAAATAGCTCTTAGCAATAAAACAGTTCCCCACTCTAATTAAGGGATGAACAGATAAAGTGAATTGCTAAATGCAGTGTCTTTTTGAAGCCCTTATGACTTGATAATATAATTGGTTAATAGTTTAATAGTATATAACTTAGAACCAGGTTCATATATTGAATAGTACTAGATTTATTATTTACTTTCAACATTTAGCTAGTTTTTAAAAGTTTAATAAATATGTTTTCCTTTCTAATTTTCAGATGAGAATCAATTTTCATCTTTTTGTTGAAGTTGGTGTTTTGGGTGGGAAAGGGATATACAAAGCAGTGCTTTGGTTTTGATCCTGGCTCTCTACTCAAGGATTACTCCTGGTGAGGATTAGGAGACCATATGGGATGTCAGGGATAGGACCCTGGTTAGCTTGTGAGCCACATGCAAGGTGCCTTTTGACCTGTGTATTTTTTAAAATATTTTCTTTAAATACACCACGCATATTTCTTTGAGGAAATATCTGTTTCTTTCATCTTCTCATTTTGGATGGAATTAGATGTTTTTTTTTTATTTTTTTTTTTATTCTAAACTCTACCAGTGGCTTATATAGCTTAGATATTAAGTACCAGGACTCAGGAGGAGGAAAGGAGCTTTCCAGACATGCCAGCTGAGTTCCACCCAGCCACAGAGTCCCAAGAATCTGAAGCAGAGAGAAAGATGGGAAGCAGGCTTCTCATTGACTCAGAAGTGCATGTGATAGTTTTGAAATTAATGGACACCATCCTGATTGTGTGGGGAAGTGAAGGAGTTCTAAATAACTGACAGTATCTTTGTTGACTTTCTCCTTGACTTCTTAGTAAGAGGCTGTTTTCTGAAGAACTCTTAACTTTTCCACATCAGCACCTCTAGTTTTAGTTTTGTGTGGGTTGTTTTTCCTTTTCTTTTTTAACCATTGGTGATTTTCCATGCTATTAGATTTTATTTTTAAGTTTATAGATATTGTGCTTTTCTCCATCTATACTTTGGCCTTTAGTGGGGCCATTTATTAATCTTATATAAATCCAGATTATGCATTTTCTATAGTGTATAGGAACATGAGTAATTGATGAGTCATAATTATTCCTATCTATTTCCTGCAGTTTAGGCTGCACAGTTGTCCTGCTGTGGGTGGGAAAGTGGGTTCCACATTGATTTTTCTAGCTGTTTCATGGAGTGGCCACTTCCCCTTCCCCTGAGTTGTTACCACAAGCTAACAGTTCTGCTCTTTTCTAAACATATTAGGGATTCTCATCATTTGTGATACATACTGTGGTCTTTCTCCAGATAACTTCATTCTTTCTAAAGAAGTTGTAATTGTAATTTTTATGTCTCTTATACCAAGAACCTAACCTAGTCTCAATACTAAATTTAGTTAAATAAGTATATGTCAAATTAAGGAAGATTTAGTCCTTTCAGATCTTTTCTCTCATTATTTTACTTTTCTTATCTCTACACTATATTTTTTCATGATTGTATTTTCTTTCAGAAATAAGATATCTAGCTACATAAGTTTATTTATTTATTTATTATTTAGTGACTTTAGGACCATACTTAGAGATGCTAGGGGGTTACTCCTGGTTCTGTGCTCAGGAATTACTCCTGGTGAGACTTGGGGGATCATATGAGATGCCAGATATTAACTCTTTACACAGCAAGCATCCTACCTGCTTTACTATCTCTCCAGTCCCTTCCTTCTGCCAATAAAGGGGGAGGTCACTCTTGGTAATGGTCAGGGGACTATATGTGGTGCTGAGGACTGAGTCAGCATTGGGTGCATACAAGGCAAGACTATACCCATTATACTATCTCTCCAGCCCTGAGAATCATTATTTTAAATAATATTTAGGAAGACTAGTGACAGAAGATGCTGAATGATTATCAGATTTGTATTATCCTGTTGTGTTTCTTGTTTGTTTGTTTGTTTGTTTTTGGTTTTTGGGTAACATCCAGCAGTGCTCAGAGGTTACTCCTGGCTCTACGCTCAGAAATCGTTCCTGGCAGGCTTGGGGGACCATATGGGATGCCAAGATTTGAACCACCATCCTTCTGCATGCAAGGCAAACACCCTGCCTCCATGCTATCTCTCCGGCCCCCTGTTGTGTGTGTTTTTTTTAAAATAGGACACCCCCATAAGTGGTCAGGGAACTCTGGAATTTCTGTAGGTGAGGAGGTACAGGGGGGCATGCAGTGTTGGTATCACTCATATATTTCAGGCATGTGATCCATATGAATTATCTCCCTAGTGTCTAATGTTTCAAATGTTTCAATTTCTAAAGAGAAATGGATTTTACTGATTGAAGAGGAGAAAGGAAGAAAGAAAGAGAGAGAGAGATTTTAATCTGGATTTTTTTCATAGTGCTTTGAATACTTAAAAATCAATCAATTTAAAAATAAAAAAATAAAAATCAATCTTCTGTGGCAGAAATACAATGTCTCATAATGATTTTGAGGGGAAAGAGAAATGCCTGCGAGAAGATCTGCAGTTCTACTTCATGAACCCTTGTGAAAAATACCGAGCCAGACACCAAATTCCGTGGAAGTTGGGCTTGCAGATTTTGAAGATCATCATGGTCACCACACAGGTAATTTTTCTGATCAGTTGTATCAGTTTAATTCTTGCCCTAGGAATAAACTCTTTCAAAGTTTTACCACTTTACTTTTGAACTGCAAAGTCCACACAAATTTCTAAACCTTATAAAATGTCATTGGCTTTGAGGGTAAAGGTAGGTTGAAGTTCAGATTCTGGGGGGTGGGTCATATCTTTAGGGGTTCTGTAAATATAAATAAATCATAGGCCAGTAGGGGGTGAATGTTTCTATCTCTGAATGAGGACATAAACTAGTGAAGGCTGCTCAGTCCAAAGTGATTTATATTCATGAAATCACTCATCTTTATTAAGATACATCTTATTTAAATAAACTTTAAAATTTTCATTTTTGATTATTTTGTTGTTAGGCTTCTAAAACATTAAGTTTCCCTTTCATTGGGAGCTAGTGCCTCGGGAAAGGGTTTAATATTGACATGTGGCATTTACAGGAATGTACAGAGGCTGTATTGGGACATTTTGTTTAAGCTGAGTTTGCTGAACACAATCACCAGTATTACAGCAGTCTGCAAGGTTTTTATCAAGGTTTGGGGCCTGTAGAATTGAGCTAGTTTCATGGAGACCTCAATCCATGGAACTACATTTGAAACATGAAACCTGTAGAAGGTTCATGGTTCATGATTGGGGAGGAGCATGGAGATATAGCTCTAAAAACTATAGGTTTTGCATGCAGGAGCTCCCCGAACTGCATATTTCCCTGAGCACTATCAGAAATTACCCTGAACAAGGTACTAGGAATACCCTGAGATATAGTCCCAAATAAAAAACCAATTAAGATACAGTGGCTGGAGTAATAGCAGGTAGAGTGCTTGCCTTTTATAGGATTGACCTAGGTTTAATCAAACCCTGCCCCACCAGGAGTGACCCCTAAACTAAGAGCCAGGAGTAAATCCTGAGTAGAGCTGGATGTGGACAAAAAAAAATAAATAAAATAATTAAAATAGTATAGAGGTTACAGGGTGGATAGTCAAATGGTAGGCAGAACATTTGTACTGCATATAGAAGACTCAGTTCAGTCCTGGCACTGTTTGCCACTTTTTTATCACAGTACTTCCAGATGTTGTAATTAAAAAATAAATAATAAAAACAGTCCTTATTTAGACTATTTGACTATATTGGCAAGTAATATTTATGTTATCAGAAAAACTTTGTGAAAAAGTTATTGATAAATATAAAATAAATATCTTTCTATAATTTTAGAAGTGAGAGCAGGTTCCTACCAAAATGGAAATTACATCTTAGGGGCCGGAGAGATAGCACAGAGGTAGGGCTTTTGCCTTGCATGCAGAAGGACGGTGGTTCGAATTCCCAGCATCCCATATAGTCCCCTGAACCTGCCAGGAGCGATTTTTGAGCATAGAGCCAGGAGTAGCCTCTGAGTGCTGCCTGGTATGACCCAAAAACCAAATAAATAAATAAATAAATAAAAATAAAAAAAAATTACATCTTAATGAATTTCAGGTCTTTTCATTGATATTTTCATGCAAATGATATTTTTCATGCAATTCTAGTTCATCAGGTTGTAGGGTTAATAAGTTACTTTCACAGTAACTAAAGTTCAGATGGGAAGGGCACTATTCTTTGTGTATGCTTAAGCAGTTTTGTTTTTAAAATTTTTTATTTTAGTTCTTAGTTTTTAAGTTCAAATTTTAACAACTGATAAAGTTGTCATTAGCATTACTTGGAAGGTAAAGAAATTACATTTTGTGTTGTCATTTTATTCATTTAAATCATTTCCAGATTTCTTCTCTTTCTAAACCAGCTTTCAGTTCAATTAAATAAAAATCTATTAAGATTACCAAAATTCTGAGTTATTTGGGCCTAAGAACACATCATTTTCTTTGACTCACCTTTTTTGTCCTGAATACCAATAGCTCCCATAGATTCCTTTTAACATAGTTGATTATGCCGTTCTTATTGCCTTTTCTCTTGCATACACTGTTGTTGCTACATTAATTTATTAAAAATATGAATGAAGCACTTCATATAATGTAGATACACTGCTATATCTATAATTGTAAATGCATTACTACTGCTGACAGGTAACACGGACGAGCATTTGCCATGTGCCAATCACTGCTTTATATTTGTTCACTCTGTGCTTTTATCGTGCCAACTCAATGGTTTTCAACCACCAATTGGCAAACCTGTGCCAGTCTGCAGAAATTTACTTCACAGATATAAAAAAAGTTATTGCCATTTAAGTACATGGTACATCTGGATCATGTAATGATATGATTCTCTAAGTATTGGTAAATAAGTATTCTTGTTATAAATGCATTCTAGGTCATATAAATAAGTACTTTTATTTTTTAATTATTTTTGTTTTAACAACAGAACCAGTTTCATTGTATATTTGCAGAGTTGCTGCAACCATGCCCATGTCTGAGTGCTTGGGACTCTTCCTCGTCCATCTCCCCATTCTCAAATAACATTTCTATTATCCTTTAATCAGGGTGGTTTCTACCTGGAATTCTCTAATCCCTTGCTTTGTTTCCTTATACTACACAATGAAGTAGAACATTTGAGTGTTGGTGATAAATCTTATTTGTTTATAGTTTGGGGCCACACCCAGCAATGTTCAGGTCTTACATCTGGCTCCATATTCAGGAATCACACCTGTGGTGCTTAGGAGTATATGCAGTGTCTGGGATCAAACCCACTCCAGTATTATGTAAGGCAAGTGCTGTGATTTCTTACTTGCTCTGATACTTTCTTATTACAGATGCTTTTTGTTGTTTCAGCCTTAGTGGTGTGCAAAATGTCCCTCCTCTTTTCTCCAGGGTGTAGGTATAAAAAGGTTAAACGCCCCCATTCTCATTTCAATGTACTGCTATCCAATTAGGAAAGACTCATCTTATTTTTATGGATGAGGAAACTGGACCAAAGAGAGTAAGAAATTTGTCCCTGGGGCCGGCGAGGTGGCGCTAGAGGTAAGGTGTCTGCCTTGCAAGTGCTAGCCAAGGAAGGACCGCGGTTCAATCCCTCGGTGTCCCATATGATCCCCCCAAGCCAGGGGCAATTTCTGAGTGCTTAGCCAGGAGTAACCCCTGAGCATCAAACGGGTGTGGCCTGAAAGAACAAAAAGAAAAAAAAAAGAAATTTGTTCCTTGACTTTTTTTTGTATAACTTTATTGATTGATTAATTAGTTTTGGGGCCACACCCAGAGGTGCTCAGGGGTTACTCCTGGCTCTGCACTCAGAAGTCACCCCTGGCAGGCAGGGGGACCATACAGGGTGCTCAGAATTGAACCAGCTCCCTCCTGGGTCGGCTGCATGCAAAGCAAATGCCCTACTGCTGTGCTATCTCTCCAGGCCCTGGACTTTTTAAAATTAAATTTTATTTTATGTTTTTTTATTTTGGTTTGGGGCCATAGTGCCTAGATATTGACTCAAGACTTGCATCCAGACCACTGAGCTCTCTTTCTGGTCAGTGCTTCTAGTCTGTTAATTGTTAAAAGGTAGAGCAAGAGTTTTGACCCCAGAGAATCAGGCTCTGGAGTCTGTTCTCTGGTTGTCATGTTGCTTATGTTCCAGGTATGAATCCTGGAAATGCAGATTTCTTATCAGGACTTCTTCAGTCAGCATCATATGACTTCCTTTCTTACTCACATGCAGATTAGTTTAGTCAATGCTAATATCAGACTAATTCTCTTTAGATTCTCTGCGAGGTAACTCTTGCTCAGAATCTTCAGTCAGACTCTACTGATTCTCTATCCCAATTGAATCTTACTGAACGAAGGAAATGGGTGCTGTCTCCCAGAATTCACTGGCTGCCCCAGCGTCTTTCAGTGGTGTTTTGGGGGCCTGGCAGAGGGCACATACACACATGGCTCTGACCTCAGGGGTCAATCCCAGTAATGCTCAGGAACTACCGGTATGTGGTTTTTAGATTGAACCTGGCTCAACTGCACGTTCTGCACTATCTCTCTGGCTTCTCTAGCAGGTTTTTATCTACTGTTTCCAATCCAAATTCCACCCCAGTGGACCCACCCAATACTTCTCATTTCTGCCCATGTGTACCTTCAAGAATAGAATTGATTCTTTTTCTCCATTTCTTTATATATATTTTATTTAAATACCTTGATTACATACATGATTGTGTTTGGATTTCAGTCATGTAAAGAACACCACCCATCACCAGTGCAACGTTCCCATCACCAATGTCCCAAATCTCCCTCCTCCCCACCCGACCCCCGCCTTTTCTCCTGCATTTCAAAGGTGCTGTTTGAAGTCTGGGTCTTCACTGGGTCTGTTTGACCACTTACCAAACTCATATTTGTCCTTAAAACATTGGTGGAAATTATATTCTGCCACTTTCCAGGACAATAATTTTGAAGCATTTCTCTAAGATCACATTCACTCTATTACCTAGGCTGTATGCTACTGAATTGTTATTAATACTGTAGTTGAAAGATTTAAAAACACTAATTTTAGTCTCAGAATTTCAGGACATTACTTTCAATATTTGTCAAAAGATTAATCCTTTTCTTGAGAAGTTTATTTTATCGTTATATATTGTATACTGTTATATAATGATGAAAAGTTATAATATATAAATTTATATATAATACAAATATATAAAATATAAAACCTAAGCCATAATGCTTAGGTTTAAATTACATAGTTCTAATATCTAGTATCAGAATCACACTGGCTCTTCCTTTGACAGACACTCTGAATCTTCTAAACCAGGAAAATTAGAACTCAACCCCCCCCCCCAAAAAAAAAAACAACTTGATAACTTTTCCTAGCAATCCCACTTAACATTTTTAAAATGCTAAGCATGTGGATATATCTGGAAGTTTATAAGCTTAGTGATAAATGAAAAGGGTATTAAAAACACACATACACATGAGAACTTCTTGTCTATTTACCATCACTCCCTGTTCTTTTCATCTTTAATACAGTTTTTAATATAATTTTGGAATGGGTCACACCTTGTGGTCCTCAGACCTTATTCCTAATTCTTTACTCAAAATCACTCCTGATGTGGTGCTGGGAATCAAAACCTGCTCAGTCACATGCAAGGCAAGATCCCTAACCCTGTACTATCACTCTGGTCCCTTTAATAGAATTTTTTAAATAACATACTCCTAAGAATTGATTATTTATTTGTATATAGGTCTAACTTATTAAAATTTTGAGGGATTAAGCTTTTATTTACTATAGGTTCGCTCAGCAGTTTCTAAACTGCTTCAGAGAAATATAATTCCAGCAGAATTTTCAAAATACTGTCCTTCCTTCAAATCCCCTTCCCTGACCTTCTTTTTCTTTCTTTCTTAGAACTCCATCCTCAAGTCTAATAGGGTGGATGCTATTTTATCAGGGTGGCTGAGAGGGGAACATTTTTTAGACATTCCTACCTGCATTAAATAGTAATTTACGACCTTGAGAGAGGCAGCTGCATTTTTTTTCTAGTTTTTCTATTTTCCTCCCATAGACTTTGTAATTTATTAAAGGGTTATTTGTTTCTACCTGACCCAGAATATTTTCTTTTATGCTGATTGCATCTTAAATTTTAAATCCAGAAACTTTGTTAGACTATGTCTCATAAATAATTATTTTTTACTGTTTTACAACCTCACTAAATCTTAAAATTGAGCCAATGGAGCTAGCATCTGTTTTTTTCTGTCAACTCCTCTTAAAATTTTTTAAATACTTTGGCTCATGCCATCACTTCCCTGCTCCTGCTCTGTGGAGTCTGGCTCTATCTGACAACACTAAGCCTTGCATTAGACAAGTATTTGCTGATGATGATGGACCAGTACATGAATCTTAGTTTGTTTAATGAACATTAGAATGAAGGGCATTGCTTATTGCTGATGCTACATGGGAATGACTCCAACTAGAGATCACAACAGCCCCATATTTGTGTTCTTTGTTTTGTTTTATTTTTATTTTTATTTTTTTGGTTTTTGGGCCACACCCGGTAATGCTCAGGGGTTACTCCTGGCTATGTGCTCAGAAGTTGCTCCTGGCTTGGGGGACCATATGGGACACCGGGGGATCGAACAGCGGTCTGTCCAAGGCTAGCGCAGGCAAGGCAGGCACCTTACCTTTAGCGCTACTGCCCAGCCCCCCATATTTGTGTTCTTAGTCTCAAAACTGTATCAGTTTTAGTAAGACAGTGACTGAAATATCAACAAATTGCCTCTTTCTTGTCAAGTTATCAATTTCCCATTGACTATTTGTTTACTGTAAATGGTTTGTTTACTGTTTTCTGGAGGCCACACCCAGGAGTGCTTTAGGGACACTCTTGACTCTGGCTCAAGAGTTACTCTGAGTGTTGCTCAGAAAATCACAGTTCTGGGGATTGATCCTGGAATCCTTTCATTCGAAGCATGTGCTTTAGTCCTTTTGAGCCATGCCCCCTGACCCTGCTTCCTTAGCTTTACAATGAGCACGGGGGGGTGGGGGGGGTGGAGAGGACTGATTTCCCACTTCTAGAGTTAAGAGGGCAGTATTTCCATGGGAGAGGTGGTATGGCAAGTGGTCAAATAGACAGAGAGTCTAGTCATTGTGGCTTGGATCCACACTAAGACATGTTTGGGACTTGTTATTGAACTTCATCCGTACTACTTTTGTATGAAATGAGTCTATATTCATCCAGTGACTTGGTATTTAACTCTAATATTGAGATGGATGGTCTGCCAGCTCCCGGGTAAATAGTTGAGGGGAAAGTCCATGTCTTTATTGAGCCCAATGTCCATGTCCTTATGGGGCATCTATTGTTAGAAGATTATGTGAAAAGTAAAAATAAGACTTTCGCTTTATTTTGGTTTTGGTTCACATCCTGTTGCGCTCAGAGCTTACTCTATGCTGAGGGATAAATTTTGGCATGATGGATACTGGAGATGAAATCTGCTCAATTGTACCTCTCAGTGCTTGCAAGCCAAACACTTGATCTACCTATTGTACTCTCTTTCTGTACTTCCTTTTTTAAACAGGGGATTTAGACCATGTCAGCTCTGCTTAGGACATACTCTTACCTCTGTTCCTGGTATGAGGAACCACTTGGGATTCTAGGGATCAAACCAGGTCAGCAGCATGAAAGGCAAGTATATATCTCTGACCTGTAAAAATAAGAAATTTTAGTCACAGTGTTTAGACTCAGTAGGTGAGAGTGCTATTTAATACCTTTCATTGTTAATTTTGTGAATAATTGTCACAGGAAATTTTATTCAGCAAACTTTATTGTGTACAGCTTAGTTTTTGTGCATGCATAGCAATTATAAAATAGTGTGTATTGGGGCTGGAGCAATAATATAGCAGGTAGGGCATTTGCCTTGCATGCAGCCAACTTGGGTTTGATCCTAGGTATCCCATATGGGCCTCCCAAGCCTGCCAGAAGTGATTCCTGGTGCAAAGCCAAGAACAACCACTGAGAACCACCAATGTGGCACTATCCCCCCCACAAAAAAAAAAGTGTGTGTAATGAAAGAACCTTGATATTATTACTGTGTGTTGGTTTTCTGGTTTACTTTTTTAGCTTTCAAAAAGCAATATGACCTTTGTGCTACTACTGCAGGCTGACAAATTACAGACTTTGGAGAATCTTTGTTGCACGATGTGTAAATCTAATATTTTTTCTTGGATTGGAATCACTAGGTTTAGCAATTGCTTGACATTTTGACTTGGTTTTGTGAGAGAACACATAAGAACTTGGTGGAGCAGATAGGAAAGTGTGTGTTGAAAGCAAGTGTGTGCATGTACACAAAGCAATCTAAAGCCATAACATTTATGTAACATTGAAGGCATAGTATTTTTTTACATTTCCATGCACATGCATATTAGTTTAAGTTAACCTCAAAAGTTTAAGTGGGTATTTTTCTTTTTTAAGGATTAGAGTCAAATAAGCACAGTAAAAATGTTGTTAGAGTGGCAATTATTGTTTGCAAAGGCCCACCAAAATATGGGGGACATGGAAAGGAAAAGCCTTGGCCTACATACAAGGAGACCCTACCCCTGAAGTTTCCTGGCATAAGACCAACTCTAAGCTCCAGGCAAACTAGTTTGTCCAATCCAAGTCATTGTCTGTAGTGCCAATACACTTTTATTTTTCACACAGTCTCTGCTGTTGGTATTAGGTTTCTGTATTAAAGATCCTGGAATCTGCAAATCCTTGAAGTCAGGATGGTGTGGAGCATCCTCTAGTTTCACCTCACAATTAAAGAGCAATGCAGAGAGCCCTGTCCTGTAAGCAGGTCATTGTTGTTGTTGTTAAGTCTTCTCAGTGTTAAGGGAAGTGTCTTTTGAGTAGGTCGATGTGAGAGCAGCAGTAGGGTCTTCCCTGGTAGAGGGAATCCTCATTATTTTTGTGTATTTATCATTTTCATTCTTATTTATGTAGACTACTCCCAGGGAGCTCAGGGTGACAGTGGGTGCCAGGGATCAAACTGGAACTCCTATACCCAAAACATATATTTTGGCCCTTTGAGCCCTCTTCCTGCCCTTCTGTTTTGAGAAAGAAACTTCCCAGCAATTCAGAGACACTGGAGGCCATTTTCAATGATGCTTGGCAGTGCAGACTTCCCCAGTAGCAGTGATGCCTTGGAAGTACTGAATGTAGTACAGGGATCATACTCTGGACCTTGCTTGCATGACATGTGCTCCAGCCCTTGGGCCATTTCCCTAGCTCAATCCTCTTCTCCTCCCTAGCCCTTATAACCATGATGCATGCTGGAGTACATGCTTGATGCTGTTGGTGGGGTTGGGGGTATATAAGAGTTCTTATATGAGTAATTGCAAAACTGGAATAATTGAATTCCCTTGATAATTGTAATCACTCAACTGAGTTTATATATAGCCCACTTTTGTGCTTTTGCTTTGTTTCTTTTCTTTTTCTTTTTTTTTTAAATTTAGACCCACAGCTAGAAAGTCTCAGGTGCTCTGTGCTCTGGAGTAAAACCTGATCATGCTGGAAAGAAAATTTGCAGTGCCAGGGATTTTACCCTGGGTTGAAAATATGCAATATCTTAATTCCTAAATACACACACGCACATACACACTCACACACACACTCTATGTATACATTTCTCTTTCTTTCTATAAATATTTGTACAAGTATATATATATATATATATACATATTTATATCCCACTTTTTAAAGCTATTCTTGAAGTAAAAGCAGATTTAGAAGCTTGTCTTGCACACAGCCCTCCCAGGTTTGATCTACAGCACAGTGAGGTATGATCCCTGAGTGAAGAACCAAGAATAGTAAATCCTGAGCACAGTCACCCCAAAGCAACAATGACAAAGTATTCTTAAAAGCCATGTGCAAAACATATGAGTTAACTTTCAAAGAGTGAAAGATGAAAACATGAATTGCTACTTAACAAAGCGCACCCATTTTTAGTTATGACTTACAAATTTATATTTTTCCCTTTCCTACTTTGCTGTTGTTCCAATGAGTAGGGTTATAATTCTGGTTGTGATGTTTGAAAATGTGCTACTGTGCTTGCTAGGGGCAGCACATTTAGTCGTGGTGCTTACCATGAGCTCAGCCATACTCCTTTAGTCATGATACTTTCTGGAGTACATGCTTTTGTAATAACACACTGATGGGAGATCATGCACTCTTCGACAGCACCGAGGGTCCCAGATATTGGAATGCATCAAGGATCAAAGGTTTTATGCTTGCGAGGCAGTTTTTAGACACGAGCATTCCTGAGACCTCCCAGTATCTATTTTATTATTGCTGGCTTTTGATTCATACCTGATGGTGGTACTTGGGTTGTACTCCTGGCTCTGTGCTCTGGAATCACTCCTGGTCGTGCTCAAGAGACCAAATGTGGTGCTGAGGATCAAAGTCAGGTTGGCTGCATGCAAGAAAAGTGCCCTGCCATCTGTACTATCATTCCAGCCCTATATATATTTTTAAAATAATCTTGAATCAAAGTACAAGAAAAATAAAGTCAGACTTCACTGATTTGGATTTCAGTGTTGTTCTTTTTCTAACTTCTTTTTCATTAAGGGCTGGAAGTGGTGAGTTCTTACAATTTATTGTAATCAATATTTTAATATTGATTCTTTTTGTTAGTAGAAATTAAACAAGAGATATTTTCTTGGTAGTACTCATAGGAAAGGGGGCATAAAAAAAAACAACCTTATGTAGAATGAAAGATCAGAGCGATAGCCCAGTGGTAGAACATTTGCCTTACACAGGGCCAATCCAGGATGAACCTTGGTTTGATCCCTGGCGTCCCATATGGTCCCCAGAGCAAGGAGCAATTTCTGAGCACATAGCTAGGAGTAATCCCTGAGCATCACCAGGTGTGACCCAAAAATTAAAAAAAAAAAAAGAAAGAAAGAAAATGAAAAGAAACCTTATGTAAAACGAGAAAGAAGAAAGCACATGCCTGTCGCCCTCTCATCCCCAGATAAATGGTAAAATTCTGTTTTCAATTTTCTTTCTCTAGCTTATTCGTTTTGGTTTAAGTAACCAGTTGGTGGTTGCTTTCAAAGAAGAAAACACTGTTGCTTTTAAGTATTTATTTTTGAGAGGCTATTCTGGTGAGGATGAAGATGACTACAGTTGTAGTGTATACACTCAAGAGGACACTTATGAAAGCATCTTTTTTGTCATTAATCAGGTAAGTATTCTGTTATGGATAATCTATACTTTAGGATCATATTGATATTTGACCTTATATTAGCAAAAAAATTAAACCATATTAAATATTGGAGTGTAAATACTTTATAAACTCCCTCATAATGTTTACTGATATTTCTGAGGCTATAAATCATGCAAAAGATTTTTTTGTTTTTTTTATCAAAATCATTTATTATTTTTTAATATATATTTTATTTAAACAACTTGATTACATACATGATTGTGTTTAGATTTCAGCAATGTAAAGAACACCACCCATCACCAGTGCAACATTCCCATTTCCCATGTCCCAAATCTCCCTCCTCCCCACCCTACCCCCACATGTACTCTAGACAGGCTTTCTATTTCCCTAATACATTCTCATTGTTAGGATAGTTCACAATGTAGTTATTTCTCTAAACTCATCCCTGTTTGAGGTGAGCTTCATGAGGTGGGCTGTAACTTCCAGCCCTCCTCTCTTTTGTGTCTGAACATTATTATTGCAAGAATGTCTTTCATTTTTCTTAAAACCCATAAATGAGTGAGACCATTCTGCGTCTTTCTCTATCTCTCTCTCTGACTTATTTCACTCAGCATAATAAATTCCATGTACATCCATGTATAGAAAAATTTCATGACTTCAATTCTCCTGACAGCTGCATAATATTCCATTGTGTTTATGTACCACATTTTATTTAGCCATTCAACTGTTGAAGGGTATCTTGGCTGTTTCCAGAGTCTTGCTATGGTAAATAGAGCTGCAATGAATATAGGTGTAAGGTAGGGATTTTTGTATTGTATTTTTGTGTTCCTAGGTTATATTTCTAGGAGTTGTATAGCTGGACAGTATGGGAGCTCGATTTCCTGTTTTTGGAGGAATCTTCGTATTGCTTTCCATAAAGGTTGAACTAGACGGCATTCCCACCAGCAGTGGATAAGAGTTCCTTTCTCTCCACATCCCTGCCAACACTGCTTGTTCTCATTCTTTGTGATGTGTGCCAATCTCTGTGGTGTGAGGTGGTACCTCATAGTTGTTTTGATTTGCATCTCCCTGATAATTAGTGACGTGGAGCATTTTTTCATGTGTCTTTTGGCCATGTGTATTTCTTCTTTGTCAAAGTGTCTGTCCATTTCTTCTCCCCATTTTCTGATAGGATTAGATATTTTTTTCTTGTAAAGTTCTGTCAGTGCCTTGTATATTTTGGAGGTTAGCCCCTTATCTGATGGGTATTGGGTGAATAGTTTCTCCCACTCAGTGGGGTGCTCTTGTATCCTGGGCACTATTTCCTTTGAGGTGCAGAAGCTTCTCAGCTTAATATATTCCCATCTGTTAATCTCTGCTTTCATTTGCTTGGAGAGTGCAGTTTCCTCCTTGAATATGCCTGTAGTCTCAATTTCCTGAGTGTTTTGCCTACGTATCATTCTATATAACTTATGGTTTCGGGTCTGATATCGAGATCTTTAGTCCATTTGGATTTTACCTTCGTACATGATGTTAACTGGGAGTCTAAGTTCATTTTTTTTTTTTTTTTTTGGTTTTTGGGCCACACCCGGTAACGCTCAGGGGTTACTCCTGGCTATGCGCTCAGAAGTTGCTCCTGGCTTGGGGGACCATATGGGACACCGGGGGATCGAACCGCGGTCCGTCTAAGGCTAGCGCAGGCAAGGCAGGCACCTTACCTTTAGCGCCACCGCCCGGCCCCCTAAGTTCATTTTTTTGCAAGTGGCTAGCCAGTTGTGCCAACACCACTTGTTGAAGAGGCTTTCTTTGCTCTATTTAGGATTTCCTGCTCCTTTATCAAAAATTAGGAGATTGTATGTCTGGAGAACATTCTCTGAGTATTCAAGCCTATTCCACTGATCTGAGGTCCTGTCTTTATTCCAATACCATGCTGTTTTGATAACTATTGCTTTGTAGTAAAGTTTAAAGTTGGGGAAAGTAATTCCTCCCATATTCTTTTTCCCAATAATTGCTTTAGCTATTCTAGGGTGTTTATTGTTCCAAATGAATTCCCAAAGTCCCTGATCCACTTCTTTGAAGAATGTCATGGGTATCTTTAGAGGGATCACATTAAATCTGTACAATGCTTTGGGGAGTATTGCCAATTAGAGGATGTTAATCCTGCCAATTCATGAGCAGGGTATGTGCTTCCATTTCCGCGTGTCCTCTCTTATTTCTTTTAGCAGAGTTGTATAGTTTTCTTTGTATAGGTCCTTCACATTTTCAGTCAAGTTGATTCCAAGATATTTGATATGAATGGGGTTGTTTTCTTAATGCCCATTTCCTCCATATTATTATTGGTATATAGAAAGGCCATTGATTTTTTTTTTTAAACATTTTTTTTTCTGGTTTTTGGGTCACACCCGGCAGTGCTCAGGGGTTATTCCTGGCTCCAGGCTCAGAAACTGCCCCTGGCAGGCACAGGGGACCATATGGGATGCCGGGATTCGAACCGATGACCTCCTGCATGAAAGGCAAACGCCTTACCTCCATGCTATCTCTCCGGCCCCAAGGCCATTGATTTTTGTGTGTTAATTTTGTAACCTGTCACATTGCTATATGAGTTTATTATTTCTAGAAGCTTTTTGATAGAGTCTTTAGGGTTTTCTAAGTAGAGTATCATGTCATCTGCAAACAGCGAGAGCTTGACTTCTTCCTTTTCTATCTGGATTCCCTTGATATCTTTTTCTTGCCTAATTGCTATAGCAAGTACTTCCAGTGCTATGTTGAATAGGAGTGGTGAGAGAGGACAGCCTTGTCTTGTGCCAGAATTTAGAGGGAAGGCTTTTAGTTTTTCTCCATTGAGGACAATATTTGCCTCTGGCTTGTGGTAGATGGCCTTAACTATATTGAGAAAGGTTTCTTCCATTCCCATTTTGCTGAGAGTTTTGATCAAGAATGGGTGTTGGACCTTATCAAATGTTTTCTCTGTGTCTATTGATATGATCATGTGATTTTTATTTTTCTTGTTGTTGATGTTGTGTATAATGTTGATAGATTTATGGATGTTAAACCAGCCTTGCATTCCTGGGATGAAACCTACTTGATCGTAGTGGATGATCTTCTTAATGAGGCATTGAATCCTATTTGCCAGGATTTTGTTGAGGATCTTTGCATCTGTGTTCATCAGCGATATTGATCTGTAATTTTCTTTTTTTTGTAGCATCTCTGTCTGATTTAGGTATCAAGGTGATGTTGGCTTCATAAAAGGTATTTGGAAGTGTTCCTGTTTTTTCGATTTCATGAAAGAGTCTTGCCAGGATTGGTAGTAGTTCCTCTTGAAATGTTTGAGAGAATTCATTAGTGAATCCATCTGGACCTGGGCTTTTGTTTTTGGGCAGACATTTGATTACCGTCTTAATTTCCTCAATAGTGATGGGGGTGTTTAGATATGCTACATCCTCTTCTTTCAACCGTGGAAGAGTATAAGAGTTCAAGAATTTATCCATTTCTTCCAGGTTCTCATTTTTAGTGGCATAGTTTCTCAAAGTAGTTTCTGTTTACCCTTTGAATCTCCACCATATCAGTAGTGATCTCTCCTTTTTCATTCCTAATATGAGTTATCAAGTTTCTCTCTCTCTCTCTCTTTCTTCGTTAGTTTTGCCAGTGGATTATCAATTTTGATTATTTTTTCAAAGAACCAACTTCTGCTTTTGTTGATCTTTCGGATTGTTTTTCGGGTTTCCACTTCATTGATTTCTGCTCTCAGCTTTGTTATTTCCTTCTGTCTCCCTATTTTTGGTTCCTTTTGTTGAGCACTTTCTAATTTTATTAGCTGTGTCATTAAGCTATTTAGGTATGCCCCTTCTTCTTTCCTGATGTGTGCTTGCAAAGCTATAAATTTTCCTGTCAGTACCGCTTTTGCTGTGTCCCATAGGTTCTGATAGTTTGTGTCTCCATTGTCATTTGTTTCTAGGAAGGTTTTGATTTCCTCTTTGATTTCATCTCGGACCCACTGGTTATTCAGTATTAGACTGTTTAACTTCCAGGTATTAAAGTTTTTCTTCTGTGTCCCTTTGTAGTTCACATATAATTTCAGGGCCTTGTGGTCAGCGAAGGTAGCCTGCAAAATTTCTATCCTCTTGATATTTTGGAGGTATGTTTTATGTGCTAGCATGTAGTCTATCCTGGAGAATGTCCCATGTACATTAGAGAAGAATGTGTATCCAGGTTTTGGGGGTGGAGTGTTCTATATATATCTACTAGGCCTCTTTCTTCCATTTCTCTTTTCAGGTCTAGTATATTCTTGTTGGGTTTCAGTCTGGTTGACCTGTCAAGTGTTGACAATGCTGTGTTGAGGTCTCCCACAATTATTGTGTTGTTATTGATATTATTTTTCAGATTTGTCAACAGTTGTATTAAATATTTTGCTGGCCCCTCATTTGGTGCATATATGTTTAAGAGAGTAATTTCTTCCTGCTGTACATATCTCTTGATTAATACAAAATATTCATCTTTTCCCTTACAACTTTCCTGAGCATAAAGTTTACATCATCTGATATTAGTATGGCCACTTCAACTTTTTTATGGGTGTGTTTGCTTGGATGATTTTCCTCCAGCCTTTTATTTTGAGTCTATGTTTGTTCTGACTATTCAGGTGCATTTCTTGTAGACAGCAGAAGGTTGGATTGAGTTTTTTGATCCATTTAGCCACTTTGTGTCTCTTAACTGGTGCATTTAGTCCATTGACATTGAGAGAAAGAATTGTCCTGGGATTTAATGCCATCTTTATATCAAAGTTTGGTGTGTCTGTTGGTTAAGTCTTGTCTTAAAGTAGGTCTTTCAGGTTTTTTTTTTTTTTAAGACTGGTTTTGAGTCTGTGAAGTTTCTTAGCTGTTGTTTGTCTATGAAACCATGTATTGTTCCTTAAAACCTGAAAGTGAGTTTTGCTGGGTGCAGTATTCTAGGCAAAGTATTTATTTTATTGAGTTTTGTCACTATGTCCCACCACTGCTTTCTGGCCTTGAGTGTTTCAGGTGACAGGTCTGCAGTAAATCTCAAGAATGTTTCCTTGAATGTAATTTCTCTTTTCTATCATGCTGCTTTCAGAATTTTGTCTCTATCTGCGGAATTCGTCATTGTGACTAGGATGTGTCTAGGGGTGTTTTTTTCTGGGGTCTTTTATAGTTGGTACTCTTCAGACATGCAGGATTTTATCGCATATATTTAGCTCTGGTAGTGGTAGTTTCTCTTTAATGATGTTCTTGACCATTGATTCTTCCTGGAGATTTTCTTCCTGGGTCTCTGGGACTCCAATGATTCTTAAGTTTTTTCTGTTGAGCTTATCATTGACTTCTATTTTTATCTGTTCCCATTCTTTGAGTAATTTTTCCATTGTTTGATCATTTGCTTTAAGGCTTTTTTCCAATCTCTTCTGCTGTATGGAGTTGTTATTCATCTCATCTTCCAGTGTACTAATTCTATCCTCAGCTGCTGTTAACCTGTGGGAAAGCTCATCCATGTTTTTCTTCAATTCATCTACTGAGTTTTTCAGACCTGTTATTTGACCTGAAATTTCAGTTTGGAGTTTTCTGATTTCTATCTTCATATTCTCTTAATTCTTATTAGTGTTCTCTTCTATACTTTCTTTGAGTTCTTTGAACATCTTCCAAATTTCGACTCTAAACTTCTTATCTGAGAGACTGACTAGATGGTTGGCATGTTCTGGTCATCTGAGTTGCCGTCTTCATTCTCTATGTCTGGTCCTAGTTTGCGTTGTTTTCCCATTGTCACACTTGTATTGTGGGTTTTTCTTTTTTTTTTTTTTTTTTTTTTTTTTTGGTTTTTGGGCCACACCCGTTTGATGCTCAGGGGTTACTCCTGGCTATGTGCTCAGAAATCGCCCCTGGCTTGGGGGGACCATATGGGACGCCGGGGGATCGAACCGCGGTCCTTCCTTGGCTAGCGCTTGCAAGGCAGACACCTTACCTCCAGCGCCACCTACCCGGCCCCTTATTGTGGGTTTTTCTACGTGTTGTGGTTGTATTCATTGGCTACGTGGCCGTGCTCCTCTGGCTCCTCCCTCTATGGGCGTATCAACTCACCTCCAGGAAAGGCTAGCCGTGTGCAGATGAAGTACACACTGGATGAAATCAGGTTTTAGGGAAGGCTAGCCCTGCGCAGATGAAGCCACATACAGGATGAAATCAGGCCAAGAATGCAGCACAGCACAGGAGACAGTCAGAGATAGGTGCCGGCATCTGAGTTCTCACACAAAAGATTTTGTCTGTTTTAAAGTTGTGTTTCTTTTTGGTTTTTTCTTGGGGCCACACCCAGCAGTGCTGGGTATCAAAATCCAGGGTTCCTACACCAGAACATGTACACCAGCCCTTTGAGCTCTTTCCCTGCCACTATTTTAATTTACCCCTTCACACAGAAGTGTCCTAGAATAATCAAGTCTCTTTAATGGAGGAAGTAAAGACAAGTTATTGCAGAGAGGCAAATTGCCAAGTTGTACTAATATAAGGGTAAGATTAGTCAGTCCCATTCTTGTAAGCTGTGGGAGGTGGATGACTTGGGTCTTGGGTAGGAAATGATCAATGCTTTGGACTAAAGCAGAGGAGGAGTTGGGAGGACCTAGTGGTGCCAGTGAGCTGGTGACAACTGTTTTCAGTTTCCATGAGAGAGATTTTTAATAAATTTAATAAATTTATTATTTTATTTTTAAAATTTATGAATTTTATTAATAAATTATAAATTTTAATATCACCACCAGTGAGGTGGTAATATTGGAGTCAATACCTGAAACAGTGACTCTGTCTATTTCACTGTTGACAGGGAGATTTAAGCCAGGGAACAACCAAGGCCCCAGGCAGAAAGAGCTGGCAGGTCTACACTCCAGGAAATGCTAGAGGTCTGGGAAACAATGGGAAAGGGGTGGTGCAGCAGGGGACTCGGGCAGCCTCAGAGATGGACAGACATGCAGTCCTCAGTGTGGGCACTCAGGAAGGTGGGCACACCTGAAGCACATGCCCTAGGCAGTGGGTTTTTCCACCCAGCCAGAGAAACTAGCCTGTGGTATTTTACACTGGGGAGAATATATGAAAAAATATATAGAACAGTACTTAGAGGGGGCTAAAGACAGTGTTTGTTTGCTTAACTGTTGATGAAACTCTCAAGTGTTTTTGTTTAACTGCTTTAAACAGTATTATCATCTAAAGAACATCTCTGTGGGGACCCTTGGATATGGAGAAAATGAAGACAATGACATTGGCTTAAAAGTCTGTAAGCAGCAGTACAAGAGAGGGACCCTGTTTCCTTTAAATGAGTCTCTGAACATTGACAGCGACATTGAGAAAGGTAATACTGCCATCCATCCCCGCAACCCATCCGGAATGAATGCCCTTTGGTGCTGATAACCCAAATGGAACCACCTTGTTTTCTGATAGTCTTCCTGGTCGAATATTTCCCTTTCATATTTGCTGGAATCTTCTTGGCTAAGGAAACTTGGGGTGTAGGTGATAGATAGGTCTACAACTCTTTGGTGTAACTCAAAATTCTTTAGGGGTTAATCAGGTGTTTCCTGTTAGTTTAGGTTTTCTCTTTCTTGAGGGGTCTTTAGGCTCTTTGAAAAGACAAGTTTGCTTTTCTTTTTTTTTTTTCTTTTTTTTTTTTTTTTTTGGTTTTTGGGCTACACCCAGCGTTGCTCAGGGATTACTCCTGGCTGTCTGCTCAGAAATAGCTCCTGGCAGGCACGGGGGACCATATGGGACACCGGGGATTCGAACCAACCACCTTTGGTCCTGGATCGGCTGCTTGCAAGGCAAGGTTTGCTTTTCTTAATAGGTGTTCCTATTCTTTATTATTATTTGTAAAATCGTTCATGTTCTTCAAAGTTAACTGTGATTAGCAACCAACTTTCTCAGATTGTTTGGCAAAAAGTTTAGGTAAAGTAGGATAATTCAGTGACATTCTGCTGAGAACTTAAAAGTAAAGAGGGGCCTGGGCTCAGTGGTAGAGTGCATACTTGCACATGTGAGGCTCAGGTGCTATTTCAGGCCTCATTTTTTTCCCCACCATTGGAAACAACAGCGATTGCAACTTGATAAAAAAGAAAACACCTTATTCAGGTTTAGAGGTTTTGTTATTCATTTAACAAGCCTGTATTTTATTTGTTTGTTTTCCCATAGATGGAAAATTACTCCCATAGTTCTCAATATGAGCCAGTGGTTCAGAGCTAGGGTCTTGGGCGTGATATTCTGTGGTCCTAGGGATTACTGAGGCCACCCTCATCATGTTCTGGGATTTCCAGGGCTATGATCAGCAATGTGTGGATGACTCCCTGGAGCCAAAAATCAAACCCAGGTCTGGTGCATGCATATGCCCATGTGTTTTTTCCCCAAGTTCCCAATAGACTTCCTCTTTATGTGAGGTCGTGAAGTTTACTCACTCGTGACTGAAGTAGCTAACATTCTGGAACTGGATCATAGTCACGGTTGAAATGTGTGTTTTTGTTTTTGTTTTTGTTTTGTTTGGGAGGCTATTCCCAAATACTCAGGGTTGTTGGTTGTTTCTGTAAGTAAATGCTGGGTCTAAATATATGTGGAATGACTATATTGCATGTGAACACCATGGCTCATGGGTCCTCAAGAAAACTTTGCAAGTCAAATGATGCACTTGTTTTCCATAATCAGTCTCTCCTGCAAAGCAGATAAGAGAAATGTGATCCAAATCTGTTTCTCTGTTTGAGCAGGACACACTGTGACAGGAAGTAGTTTCTTCCTGTCTATCAGAATATGGAATTTCTTTAACCAAAGGGAAAGAAGTTGATTATCAATGTGACTTTGAGATACTTCCTGTATGTTTGTTATATTTTTTGAGTTGTTAAATACAATTTATCAAATGAACTCTTTTTTTTTTTTCAAAAAAAATAATTCAAAAGCTATAAAGAATATTCTTAATAAACTTGAGAGTGGATTTTAGACTACTTTTTTAGGTGCATTGGAGGAAGCTCACAGATGATATAGATAAGAATTAACTTTGAACCTATTCGTGGGAAATCATGGGTTTTTTTTCACTTTGTTTTGTTTGTGATGTCAGGGATCTAATTCATGGCCTCGCACAATTAAGGGAAATGAATGACAATTGATCTACACTAAGATCCATTTGAGTAGGTGAATTAGCTACTATCTAGATGACTTGTTTGCAAATTATGCGTTGTATTCACAGTACAGAGAATCACCTCCCTTGTGTGACCTGCAGAGCATCTTCCCATTGGGATTGTAGTTGATAGTTGTGCTGTTCAGGCTAATGGTTTTCCTGGAATTTTTTCTGTAGGCCCTAATTTCTAGTTTTGTTGCCAATCTGTGGCAAGACACTTTAGTCTGTTAGGAATCCTGCTTAAAAAAAATACTTTGATACTCCATAGTGTAATAAGTGTCTTATGCTCTTTTTTTTTAATGTGTTTTTATCTGAGATGGTCTGATTTCATAATTGTTTTTTTTTTGTTGTTTGTTTGTTTTTGGTTTTTGGGCCACACCCGGCGGTGCTCAGGGGTTACTCCTGGCTGTCTACTCAGAAATAGCTCCTGGCAGGCACGGGGGACCATATGGGACACCGGGACTCGAACCAAACACCTTTGGTCCTGGATCGGCTGCTTGCAACGCCACTGTGCTATCTCTCCGGGCCCTGATTTCATAATTGTACCTGTAATGATAACATATCTGATCCATCTTCTTTGTATTTCTAAGATGTGACTATTTCATTGATCTAGTTAATTTAATGAAATTCTATGCAGTGTGAGATTTACTTAAAAGTTGAGGTTGTCGCACTTATACAATATGTTCATATTTTCTCTTTGAAGGTTAAGTAATTTGCATACTTAAAATAAAACTCCAAATAAACTCAGTTTATGTTGTGCTGCCACCATGTGCTCATCAGCCAAATCACAGTAACTGTGTCATAGTTACACTACAACTTTGGGGTTCTAAATACAGATTTAAATAAAGTCATTCGAGAAACGCAAATAATATATCATAAAACTTGAGTAAAATGAATTTTATAATGCAAAATTTATAGATATGGTAGTTAAAATTGAAAGTTATGCTTCTCTACACATAAGATTCTTAATTTACTTAAATTTTAAAGGCTTTTCTATTTTTTGGCCATATTTGATGATGCTGACTGTACACTCAAGATAACTCTTGGCAGTGCTAGAGAACCCTACGGGGTTTCAAGTATCAAACCCAGCTCAGCCTTGTGCAAGGCAAATACCTTATCCTGCTATCATCTCACAAACTCTTGAAAATTATGCTGGAATGCTAATGGCAGTTAGTTGAAAAATTTAAATGTTGAGGTAATAGGTTCAAGTAATAGGTTCTCTAAAATTTCCATCAAGTTTTCCATTTCTGGCTTGTGTGGTTTCAGAAAAAGATGATCTTAGCATCTAATTAATCCAAGTCAAAAAAGAAAAAGTGAAAACATTAGTTTTGTTGGAGGCAAACAGCTGAAGTGGAGTGGGGTAAGGTTAGTCATGAGTGTTTTGGAAATAATAAAAATAACAAATTACCTATTTTTGAAGTAATCCAAAGACACAGAAAATAATCCTTTTGTGATGCAAAGTCTCAACTATTTAAAATCCCCTCAGAAAAAAAGAGCATTCAGAGTATATAAAAGTCAAGAAAGAATATAAAAGAACCGTCCAGAGTCTAAGTAACAATGCCCAGATTAACTTTTCTAGACAGTGAGCATTTCAGGCCAAGACAGTTGGGAAGAAGCAATACTCTAAAACCAACTTTGGGAAGGCAGACAGGGCTCATTCTCCACCTTGCAGACTAGACACATCTTGAACTGAGATGCACATTTTATTTTATGGCTCTTTCTTTGCCCTGGAGACTGACTTTCAGTTTAACCTGATGTAGCTCCTTGGCTTATTCCCTCTGGAGAAGACAGTTTTCTCTCATGAAGAAGTATCTTTCTTTCCTCTCTTTCTCTCCCCTTACATTTCTCTAATGTTGTTAAATGAAATTCTCTTACTTCACTATTTTATTTCCTGAAATTCTTTTCTGTAAGGGAAGGTGATATTTCTGGAAAACCTGGCCAGAGGATAGACCTATTCTTTCTTTTTTGGTTTTGGGGCCACATCTGGCAGCGTTCAGGGTTTACTCCTGGTTTTGCACTGAGAAATCACTCCTGGCAGGCTCCCTAGGACCATCCCGGATCAACTGCGTGCAAAGCAAACACCCTACCACTGTGTTATCTCTCCAGCCCAGACCTATTCTTTTAAATTTTCCTGCATACATCAATTCCTTGCTCCATCCTGAGTCCACAGCTTCCTGAGAACATGGATGTTGTGGAACCAATTTTTATACTGAACTAAATAAGTGGGCTTCAATCACAGCTTGATATGCTTTGTGGGGCTGGTAGGATACTGGTGTTCATCTATGTAAGTAGATGCTCAGAGCCAACTTTACTATTCCTGAAACACACATTGCATTCTTTGGGTGACTAAGGTAGATTGGCAGAGGAATGGTAGCACTTTTCTCTAGATTACTTTCTTCACTGCCCGATCTCATCCAAGTCGCCTATGACATAATTGACAAGATAGCCAAGAGTCAGAAGGCATGTAGTATAATTTGTGAGTTCCCTGGGAAATCCACTCCTGGTGGTGGATTTCTCACCAAATTATACTACAAATTATACCAAATTATGATTCTCACCTGAAGGGTGATAATAAGAACTTAGGAGAGCTCAGTCCTATGCAGTTTATAAGTAAAAACAAAGACTTCAAAAATAATTAGGACAACTTGAAATGTATAACCTTCAAAAGATATAGATCCTAAACATTTTACTTCTATGCATATTCCAATTTTATCAAACAATCACAGTAAAATTGAATTTTTTTTTTACCAACAAAATTAGATTCTATATATTTGACCTATCTAAGGACAATAAGGTTAGAGAACCAAGGAGACCAGTAGTTTCAACCATTTTGACCTATGGACATATAATTGGAAACTACTACTATAGATTGTTTTAATTTGCTAGACTCTTTATAAAAAATATAAGATTGATTCTTCATGGTTTCTCAGGATTCTCAGGAGCCATGCCAAGCAAAATCTCACCATTTTACTCTTCCTGCAATAGCTATATCTTTATCTTTTTCTCTTGCAAGGTCCCCCAAATATACTGAAGTTTCTGGATTTGCAAAGAGATTTTTCTTTACTCCTTTGATATACTGTCATACACTATAACCAAGTAGTACTAACTGTTTTTCCTTTGTTAGCTATGGTATTCTCTCAAATCTGACATTCCAGTCAAAGTTTTAGTAACATAGCCATGTTGCCAGTAGTTAGTTATAGAGAAATATATGTTATTTGTATTTATGTGAACAAACATATTGCTGTAGTATAAAAGAACACTTACTGCTCAAAGTTTTCACATTTAGGGTATGTGAGCGAGAGAAAAAGACAAAATTTCTTTAGTTTCTCTAACAAAAAGTTCAAATTTATCACTGCTTCAAGTCATAACTAAAAACAGAAAAAAAAAAAAAAGATTTCCTTAAACCTGTAAAATGCAGGGGCTGGAGAGAGAGCATGGAGGCAAGATGTTTGCCTTGCATGCAGAAGGTCGGTGGTTTGAATCCCGCCATCCCATAGTGTCCCCCGAGTCTGCCAGGAGCACTGCCAGGTGTGACCCAAAAACTAAAAAAAAAAAAAAAGTTCTTTTGGGCCTGGAGAGATAGCACAGCGGTGTTTGTCTTGCAAGCAGCCGATCCAGGACCAAAGGAGGTTGGTTCGAATCCCGGTGTCCCATATGGTCCCCGGTGCCTTTCAGGAGCTATTTCTGTGCAGACAGCCAGGAGTAACCCCTGAGCACTGCCGGGTGTGACCCCCCCCAAAAAAAAAAACCAAAAAAAAAACCCCTGTAAAATGCAAATGTAAAAGCAAAACACCAATAATACTTCTCCCAAGTATTAAAATTATATTTATCTGCAAGCATTTGTTTTGTCCTATGATCCTGAATGATCCTACAATCAAGTGATGGTTGATTTCAGGACCTCCATGGCCTTGATCCTTTCATTCCTAGTGAGATTAAGTTTGATCATTCAATTAGTGCAATGCCTGAAAGGTTTCTGCTAGTAAAGGGACTGTCTTCTGTTGTCATTAATAAGGTTTTTTGGAGGGCCATACTTTGGAATATTATAAATATCCTGTTTCCCATCTCACTCTTACTTGTTAGTTTTAGCATCTGAATCTTGTGTAAAGCAACCTTATGTGTCTTTTATCTTTTGCCTTAGATTGCAGTCACTTACCTCTCCTGATCCTTTCCAAGAAGCCCCAGGAATGGAAGAACTCACCATTCTTCACACTAGAATTTTATCGGTAAATGCATTTGAAATCATTTTCCAGGAGATGGAGATGGGGAGAGGAGAGGAGAGTAGTAAGATTCTGACACTTCATTCCTTGTGGAATTTCCTTTTTCAGCCTCTTACAAGTTGAAATCTCCTTTCACCTTACGGGCATCGACTTGCAGACGATTCATTCCCGAGAGCTACCAGACTGCTATGTCTTCAAGAACACTGTGAGAGTCTATTTTATTGAGCAATTTTGTGATTTTTCTCTATTCCGTGTAGATGCAAATTGTAAGACACATCCTCCTATAAGTTGGTTGGAAGCAGTTGTTTTTTTTTTTTTGGGTGGGGCACATCTGGTGATGCTCGGGTGTTACTCCTGGTTATACACTCAGAAATTGCTCCTGATTTGGGGGACCATATGGGATTGCGGAGATCGAACTGAAGTCCATCCTGGGTCAGCCTGGTGCAAGGCAAAAGCCATACTACCGAACTATCATATCATGCCAGCCCCTAGAGGCAGTTGTATTTTAAATAGTTTTGTTTCTGGGTCAGTGACAGAGATGGGACCCTAGGTGTCACAGTTAGGTATGTATCTTCTCACTTCCTATTCTCTGGGGGTGTTTCAGCTATTTTAATGACACTTGATATCTTAGGTGATTGAGGGGCTATTGTTTCTGAAAATCAAGCAACTCTTTCCAACTTTAAAATCAATTATTGTTGTTGTTGCTGCTGTTGTTTTCTTTCAGTATAGGATGTCTCCTATGGAGCTTTCAGGGGACTCAGGAGCCCCTCCTGGCCAATGCCACCAAAGGTTTTGATTCTGAACTTTGAAAATGAGGTGTTACTTAGGCCCATTATTTAGTATTTGAGTTCATGCTGGGCCCAGCCTTGATCTTGGGACTGTATGCATGATAATCATGCACCTTTATAGCCCGAGCCAGTCCCTGATCACTTTTCCAAACTTATAAAAACTTAATTTCTGGATTGGAAAGAGATTCTAAAAGTAGATTTTGACCTCCCACTCTAATACTTTTGCATGGGAGGGGAGACACTTTAGACAGTGCTTAATCTCATGCAGTGCAGGGGATTGAATCCAGGGTTCTAGGTTTTTACACCACTCTCTAACCCTTCTAATAATTTGGGGCGGAGCATAGTTTTGGATTACACCCTATGTTACTCAGGGTCTATTACTAGTCCTAGATTTATAAGTAACCCTGGGAGTGCTTTGGGGGGCCATATTTGATGCTGGAGATCAAATTTGGGTCACAAGGCAAGTAAGTACCTTAGTCCCTACATGATCCCTACTGTCCCTAATACATTTTAAAAGATGTTTAAGGAACAGGGGGGAAAAAAGGCTGGAGAAAGAGAGAGAGCGAGCAAGCGAATAGTGTCTGCCATAGAGACAGGTGGGAGGGGTTGGAGAATGGGAGGGAAACTGAGGAGATTAATGGCAAGAAATGAACGTTATTGTTGAAGGGATGGGTGCTGGAACATTATATGGCCAAAACTCAACCATCAACAAATTTTATTTTTTGAAGTAAGAATAGATCTTATTTGGAGGTACTGAGGACAAGAAAGAAAGAGTAATGAGTAACGTGCTCAGGAGAGAGTGAGAGCCTCTCAAAGGTGAAGAAAGCACCTGTTTATAACCTAGCATGAAAACAGGAAACTACACATCTCAAGAGGAGAGATTTGAGCAACATGTGCTCAGACACCGTATACCCAATATACACCATATAAGCCATAAATACATATACCCAAGCAACTCAAAACCTTTCTTGTTCTATGTCTCACAGTAATTCAACAACCTTTTTTTTTAAAGGCCAGTCTGCAGAGCATTGGTGTTTGCTTCTGTTTGGGGAGACACATGTACAGAAGAATCCTTGCATTTATGGGAGAGCCTCCTGCCTTCTCTCTTTCTTTTTTTTTTTTTTTTTTTTGGTTTTTGGGCCACACCCGTTTGACGCTCAGGGGTTACTCCTGGCTATGTGCTCAGAAATCGCCCCTGGCTTGGGGGGACCATATGGGATGCCGGGGGATCGAACCGCGGTCCTTCCTTGGCTAGTGCTTGCAAGGCAGACACCTTACCTCCAGCGCCACCTACCCGGCCCCGCCTTCTCTCTTTCATGAATTTTACATCATACATGCTTCCTTTAATGCTTCTTGAGACACTAAAGCTGATCTTTAAAGCTAAATGTAGAGCTGAAATTTGTCAGAGTCCACTGGCTTAACTCTTCCAAAGAGAGTTTCTTCATTTACCGACAGTCAGTATAAACTCTTGAGTCCCAACAGCTCTGCTTCTGACCATGCTCTAGAAACAGTACCCAGCAAGAGAAAGAGAGAATCAGAAATAGAGAAATAAGTGTTTTTCTGAATTGTGACATGCAGTGAAAAACATGAGCACTATGAGTCTCCCTGGGCCCCATGGTGACCACCCACATATTACAAAACACATTACAAAATCTCAGAAATTCACTGGAAATGAACTTGGAGAGTGACTGTGTGGGTGACCTGTGGATAAATTATAAGCACATGAGTGTTACAAAGACAAACTTGTTCTGATGTGTTCCAAAATACTCTTATGACCAAGTAAGAGGCTTGTGAAATAATCAAGATTTAGGCACTAGCCTTAACGCCCAAAGTCTGGTGTCTCTCAGGAATGCCTCTAAACTGCTTCTCCCAGGCTACAAAATGCTTAGTATATACCAATAGAATTTAAATAGAATGTAAAAGATGTGATGGGTATCTGGAGTTCTCTCTCTCTCTCTCTCTCTCTCTCTCTCTCTCTCTCTCTCTCTCTCTCTCTCTCTCTCTCTCTCTCATTCGTTTTTAGGCCAAACCATAAAGGATGCCAGGGATCAAACTTGGGTTGGCTGCATGCAAAGAAAACACCCTACCCACTCTACTATTGTTTCAACCCCAGTATCTGGAATTCTTACATGCTCCAAGTCAACTTGGAGTGGTATTTACTCTCTAAAGCAGTGATTTTCAAGCTTTTTACACATATGGAATGATAAAATAGAAAAAAAATTTTGTAGATGCTAAGGCAGAAATAAAAATATTAATATTTATAGTAATATTTATATGCCCAATTCAGGCATAACATTTGTTAAGTGTTAATCACTTCTTTGTGAATTTGTAGGAAATTTTTATGCACTATTACTAGTCCACAGACTAGCAATTAAAAATGAATGTCTGAAAGTACTCGATGCAAATAGGATAAAGACTTTCCAGCCAAGAAAAACTTACAAATTCATATCCAAAGAATTAAATTTAAGAAAATACTTCTTTGTCTGTTGGTGGGAGCAAGAAGCATGGAAAAGGATTTGGGCCACACTCAGGAATTCTGGTGTTGCTACTGACTCATCTGCCCAGAGAGGTACATGGTGGGTCATGTAGGGCTGTGGCTCAAACCAGCATTCACTACATGCAAGGCAAGTGCCTAAAACCCTTTTCAATCTCTCTGGTTCCTTAAAGCAAATCATTTTTTTCTTTTGAAACAAATCATTTTAAAGTTCATTCAGTATAACATATTTTTATGTTCTATTGCCCACTGTTGACTAGTGAGTTCTCATTCTTTGTACCCAAGTATAGTGAGTGTTTCATTTTAAGTGTTTCATTAAGTTCATTAAGTTTCATTAAGCTCAGGACAGAAAACCCAAAGCCATTCTCAGCTGAACTGTCTTCCTTTTGAGGTCTGTATGGTTTCCAGGTTGACTCTATTCATTCCTCAGCCACAATGCTACTTTAGTTGAATCTTATGTATTCCTTTGCACCATAATTTTACACCTTTTTTGTGTTGAAAGAATCCTGTGATGACATTTTCTTAAGTGGCATTCTTTCCAGATAAGCATGCTATATGTGTGTGGCTAGTTTAAGCAGAAATTATCTAAGTGGTTTTATTTTCTTCTGAACTATAACCTCTTCATGCTTTTGTGTCTCTAGATTGTCTTTGACAATAAAGCTCACAGTGGCAAAATCAAAATCTATTTTGACACTGAGGCCAAGATTGAAGAATGCAAAAACTTGAACATATCTGGAACTAGTAAGTATGAAGTATACTTGAGCCATTGCTTTTTTTTATTGTTTTATTTAGGGTCATATGGTTTATTTGGACAGTGAGTTCCAGAAATCACATTTTGAGCACTCAGTGGCATAAATAATTGTCCAACTTTTTGTTTTTTGTGTGTTTTGTTTGAGTTTTTGGGCCAACCCAGTATTGTACAGTGCTTGTTCCTGCTTTATATTCAGGGATCACTTCTAGTGGGGCTCAGGAGACATATGTGGTGCTGGGTACCAAACTGGGGTCAGCTGCATGAAAGCCTTAGTTTCTCTCTTTAGCCCTAAATTTGTGTTCATCAAATCATGATTATATTAAAACAGGCAGGCAGTAGGACCTAGGAACTAATAGTCTGGAGCCAGACTGGCATTGAACCAGGATCAGTCGCATGATAGACAGTGTTTTAACCTTTGTGTTTTCTTTCCAGTTCCCTCCTGTCCCCATTTTTTTCAAATGATCTTGAATGTTGTTTATTTCTTGCCTGCCCAGTAGATGCCATTTAGAGTTGACTTGACCTACTAAGTAAAAAACCAAAAAACCATTGTAAGTTGCTACTGGGTGTGGGGTTCATTCTCACAAGCATCTGGTGTAGGTAATTTCACTCATTCCTCTCAAACAATGACACAGTTCTTGCTGCTCTCCATGTTTCACTTTGTAGCAGAGGTGCTAAAGCTGAAAAAGATGCTCAGTGCATGTCTTATAGTCCTGTTGTGCTTCTGTTGTGCAGCCTGATAAGACTGCATCACTCATACCACCAACCCCAGGACCCTGCTTATGATAACTGTGGACACACTGACTTTTCTCTTCAATGATTCTCTGAAAAGCTGGCATAATGTAATGCCCCAGATTTAGACTTCCCTGAAGGTCTCCTTTTCTGGTCCTCTCACATTGCTGCTCCCTTTCTTTCACTCCTCTGTCCTTCCTTGTTTGCATTTCTGTTTGTCTTCATATGGCTTCTACTGCCACCACTTCAAAAATGTTGGTTGTCAAGCTCAACCTGTAAGCTCAGGACAGAAAACCCAAAGCCATTTTCAGCTGAGCTGTCTTCCTTTTGAGGTCTGTGTGGTTTCCAGGTTGATTCTATTTATCCCTTAGAGTCGACTGTACTTTCTCTCCCTCTGCCTCTTAACTTGTCTTCTCCACAAGCTCTAGCAGGTCTAGTCCATAAGCATTTTTCTTGTTCTCTGAGGTCTCTGCATTGATCTAGAAGCTGGATGAAACATTAAGTTTGGCACTCTCTGCATTGTTGAACAAAATGCATAGCTGAGTATGTACTTTGGGGCCACACCTGGCTGTGTTCAGGACTTGCCCCTGGCTCTGCTCTCAAGGTTCACTCCTGACAGTGCCAGGAGATCATATGGAATGCCAGCGATGGAATCAGGTTTGGCTGTGTGAAAAACAATCACATTAGCTCCAATGTTATCTCTGATACCAAAATAGGTTTTATGTCTTTTTGGGAGTCACACCCAGCACTGCTCACGGGCTATTCCTGTCTGGCTCTGTGCACAGGAGTTACCTATAAGGTGCTGGAGGGGTCATCCATGTTTAAGCCAAGTGCTTTATCCTTGATACTATCTGTCCAGTCAAAATACCTACCTAGTTTTAGTTTGTAGGGGGATAGTAAACACTGTGTTACTCTATGAACCATCTGCCTGCTGTTGTTACTTTCCCAGGGCTGTTCCACGTGCTTTCATAAATAGGGCCTTATTTAACAACAAATCCCATGTGGCAGGCACGTTTTTATCTTGCCCATTTTTTTTATTTAAATGACAGACATTTATTAGAATATATAACGGCAAATCTTACACAGTGATATTTAAGGTACACAGTGACAATAAATGAGGGCCTTTCCACCAGCAGAGTTGTCCTCCCTTCATCCCTATTCCCAAACATATATCTCTTATCTCCCTCCTTTATCCCCCAGAATGCTAGTATAACTAAAAGCATATATGTTAACACTAATGTAAACCTTTTTTTTTTTTTTTTGCAGTTCCAGATATTTTTACTAGTGGTTTCTTAAAGGTTTGGAGTCAAAGGAGCACTGTAAAAACAATGTTAGTGTGGCAATTATTATTTGCATGGGCCCACCAAAGTATGGGGGTCATGGAAAGAAAAAATTTTGGCCTAAGTACAAGGAAACCCTACCCCTGAAGTTTCCTGACATAAGACCATTTCTAGGCTTCAGGCAAACTAGTTTGTCCAATTCCGGTCATTGTCTGTAGTCTTGCCCATTTTTTTTGATGAAGAAACTGAGGAGACCTAAGTCTCCACAGCTTCCTGGGCAGAGACTTGGACCAGGCCATCAGGCTGTAGAGACTTCTTTGCTTTTTCTCTATCTCTTCTCCTGTTAAGCCATGATTAGAAGTCACTAAACAAAGGGGAATATAAGGAGCTATCCTTGGGGGCAAGAGATAGGGGTACCTGTGAATTGCAGGGATACAGAAGAGGCAAGTAAAGATGAAAATTTAGGGATTCTGTTTGGGGGAAGAAGAACTGAAACGCCAAGCTTGAGTCATTCAAAGGGAGTGAGTTATAAGAGGGCACTTTTGCAGGCAGAGGAATCAACCTGTGTGTGCGGGTGGGTGGGTAAGGAATGGGAGAGAAAAGTGGGGGTGCAGGGCAGAAAAGGGAGAGAAAAATGAAGGAGAAGGAATGAGAACCAGAGGCAGGATGGCTGAGTGTCAGGAGAGGAGGCTGCAGGGTGGGCAAGAGACTCAGCAGGGCTGAGCCACATACCTTGGGAGGCTTGTGAGCTGATAAGGTACGGTTTTGTCTTTCCACTCACTGTCTGTTCCTATTGCTGCTATGTATTCCAAGTCAAAGATCTGTCCTCTCACTTCCATTCTAGGAAGTTATTTTCTCGAAGTTCACAGAAAGCTTATCAAATTGGCACTCTTTGCTGGCAAGATACAGTAAAGCTAAATAAGTCAGAAAGAAATGGGCATTCTGAATGGTGGCATGCAAATTGCTCATGTTCGCATCAAGGAGAGTTTGATGTATGTATTTTTATGGGAAAGGACTCATAATTTATCAGTTTTGCCTTCCTTGAATGAAGCACAAATGAGCCACCTTCTGTGGGATTGTAAAGATTTATAAATACATTGTAATACATTCAGTATGTGTTTTTGAACATATAACTCTGGACTTGCCTTGCCTTATTTATTAGTTGACCACTCAATGCAGGGCATTTTATTTGTATCCAGTGTTTAAGGATTTATCATGTAAATTTCTTTCCAGGCTGTCATCTTATTTGAAAATGAGGCCCAAGGAAAGTGTGTTTAATATTAATGTTTATCTCCTCAGTTCAGAAAAATACTCAGTACGTCCTTATATTTGATGCATTTGTCATTGTGATTTGCTTGGCGTCTCTCATTCTGTGCACAAGATCCATTGTGCTCGCTGTCCAGTTGCGCAAGGTAAGTTTATGTTCAGTCTTCCCCTTTCCACCTGGCAGCCCTGGTGGTGCTTTTCAAGTCCTTGACTAAATCATAGAGGAAACCCCTCTGAGTGAATACACCCTTTGAGGCATTAAACACCCAGAGGTGAAGGAAGTGACAGATTCCAGATGTGTCAGGGGGATCAGATAATTATCCTGTTTAAGACAGAGCTTATATAGAAAGGCGCACAGTAGTGAACTCAAGCTTTTGAATAAATGAGGTCTCTTTACTTGCAGGGGGTTTATCTTAAGCACAGAGATGTGGTAAATGAGGAATAATGAAGCACAGATACTTTATTCTGTTTGTGGGGAGGGAACTGGTTGGTTGCCAAGCTGTGTTCAGGAGGTCTGAGAGCCCTGGCTAGAGATCGTTGACTTGGCTGGCAGTTCAACAATGGCCAAGGGATGCAGCACGGCTCAGGCCCTGCAGTGCCAGGGAGCCTCCACGGCCACCCTGAAGTTTACCCAGCTTTATCAAGCGGGAGATCATATGGTGCAAGACATGCACCTTAGCTTTTTTGTTTTTTCCAAATAAACCTTTAAAAATTCTCCTCTGGGGGCTGGAGAGATAGCATGGAGGTAAGGCATTTGCCCTGCATGCAGAAGGTCGGTGGTTCGAATCCCGCCATGGCATATGGTCTCCCGAGCCTGCCAGAAATGATTTCTGAACATAGAGCCAGGAGAAACCCCTGAGTGCCACCTTGTGTGACCCAAAAACAACCCCCCCCCAAAAAAAAAATCTTCTCTTAGGGGCCGGAGAAGTGGCGCTAAAGGTAAGGTGTCTGTCTTGCAAGCGCTAGCCTAGGACAGACCAGGGGTTGATCCCCAGGTATCCCTATGGTCCCCCAAGCCAGGGGCAATTTCTGAGTGCATAACCAGAAGTAACTCCTGAGCGTCAAATGGGTGTGCCCCCCCAAAAAAAATTCTCCTCTGAGTATAGTTGTACCTTTTAAAGCTCAGGCTACTTGTGACTAAATATTCCAAGTCACCACAAATCTTATTCTGGCTCATAATTTATATGTAGATTTGCTCTGGGGCTCTGACAAAATGAGTCATTAAAATACCCTTTCTGGAGCGATAATATAGTTTGCATTCTACTCTCCTTTTCCCTGAAACATTGGTGAACTTACTGCGTTCATCTTTCTTATCCCCCCCTTTTAAGCCCCTTAAAAATTAAAATCCAAGGTAGAGGTCCTGGTTCTACCAAAACAAGGAAGAATCTTAAGGCATCGTGGAATCTATTGTGGCCTACCTGAACACAAGTCCTGATTTAAATTCTCTAGCCTCAGTTTCTTTTGGAAGTGAGGTCTATTGTCACTTGCTTCATTTGGTATGTTGCCAGATTGAATGAGTCGATAATATATAACTCACATGTTATAAGTGAGTTTGGACAGCATTGTGTGTCAGTTATAATACAAGTTAGTTTAGAGATGATCCAGCAATTTAATGTTTGAGATACTTCACAAACACTTGACAGGATGTTTCCATAGGGAAGATGAGTAGCATTGTGTCCACTCCTTTTTGGGAGGGGGTCACACCTGGTGGCGCTCAAGGGCTTACTCCTGGCTCTGTGTTCAGAAATCATTCCTGCCAGGATTGGGGAACTATTGGATGCTGGGGTTCAAATTCAGTTTGACCTCATGCAAGGCAAATGCCTTCCTACTGTGCTATCCCTTCGACCCTTCATGTCCACTCTTGAAGAGGTTCTATAGAATTGAAAGAGGCAACATTTCACAGCTCAAAGCACTGTTTTGCTCTGATTGTCTCTAGAAGACAATGTTATTGGTAAGAAATGTTTTTGATGTGTTTCCTCAGAGATTTCTAAATTTCTTCCTGGAAAAGTACAAGCGCCATGCGTGTAATACTGACCAATGGGAGTTCATCAATGGATGGTATGTCCTAGTGATTATCAGCGATCTCATGACAATAATTGGATCCATATTAAAAATGGAAATTAAAGCTAAGGTGAGAGGCACACCACTTGAAGTTTTTTGTTCTTTCTGTTCTGAAGGATGACCTCAGGTCCTTAAATATCGAAAACCTTCATGGCGATTATCATGTAATTGTTGTGTTTTCTTTTTCCAATCTCTCTAGAGGCTCTCTCTAATGCTCTGTGGAAGATGATATTCTTATGATGATTTCTTAGGAAAGCTAGCCTAGCTTCATATTTCAGATAAAGAAGGAACTGAAATTTGAAGATTAATTGGGTATGAAAGAACCAACTGATCCATGAAACAATCTAGTCAAGAGTCAGTGTTTATCCCACTGACCCCTGGGTGCTATAAGATAAAGGGGTAGAGGTTTATGTGAGTGCACAACTTTGAGTACTTCAATAATTTCATCTCAAATATGTTCTTCACTCCTCAAACTAGACCTTCTCCCCTGCACAATGTGCTGTCAATGGACGAGTCTGAACAAACTCCTGATGGCCAGAGTTCTACCCTTTTCTTCATCTTGCAACCTCTGGATTTCCTCACACTTGACTTCCTCTCTGGTCTGCTCTGCTCTGATAGCTTTCTTTTTAAATGTCCACCTCAGTCTTGTATCTCTGGGCAGGCAGCTCATGCAGGTCATTTTTCCTGGAAATGCTGTTAGAATTCTCTCGGCCTTCTGGAACCATCTTGAAATGAAGTACCCACTAACTTTTAGCACAGGTCTAGTATCCTCACCCTCTTTTACCCCTATTTTACCAGGATTCTCCCCTTTTACCTCTGTGCTCATTGACCTAGCAACACAGCAGTTCTCCATATCTTGCCAGTTCTCATCATTGTGTGCTACCTTCAGTATTTGCCCATTTACCTGTAGTAGCGTTATTACCCAGTCCCCTCTTGCTATTCCACGAGAAGCCAGTTATCACTCGCGGCATTTCTCACTGTAATTAGCATGATTTATTAGAATTGTGCTGGTGTCTGGTTTCTTCAATTAGAATACGAATTTTCTAAAAGTGAAAGTAGAGTTCCCAAATCATGTTTGAACTTTCTTTCAAAAGCAACTCAATGGTATTTTGGGATACTTGGCAAAAGCTATAAGTTTTTCATTAGTAGATTAAAGGTAAATGCAGTTTCCGATTCAGGATATTATTATTTTCTAAATTGGTTCAGGAAGAAATGAGTACTTTTTGCATGTGATAGAGACAGTTGTCCCCAGAGTACTGAGCCACAGAGGTCAGCACTGAGCACTGCTGCTTAAGGTCCCAGAACAGAAACAAAAACAAAATCGTTCAACCAATCAATATACTAAAAGAAAATAAATGTATTTGAAATTGTGCAATTGTATTCTTCTTCTTTTAAAATCCTAGTATTACTCATAGAGAGGCAGGAAGCATTCATTCTAGTAAGTTTAAAGTGAAATTGATAATTGATTAGAATTGATAATTGAGTAGAATAAAATAACGTTTTGTGTTTTCATTCTTTAGAATCTCACAAATTATGATTTGTGCAGCATTTTGCTTGGAACATCTACACTTTTTGTCTGGGTTGGAGTCATCAGATACCTGGGTTACTTTCAAGCATATAATGTAAGGATGATACAAGATTGTATACATCAACTGGGGTTGATTTTCATCTCTTCTTTGGGTTCTAGTTGCTACTTTTTCATTTCCTCCATTCTGTTAATTTTTTTTTTCAGGTGCTTATTTTAACGATGCAGGCCTCCTTGCCAAAAGTTCTTCGCTTCTGTGCTTGCGCTGGTATGATTTATCTGGGCTACACCTTCTGTGGCTGGATCGTCTTAGGACCATATCATGCTAAGGTATGCAATTTGCATTCTTTTCTTTCCTCAGATGAGGTATGACCCAAGACAGTGAAGTCCCAGTGCAGGCCTTCTTCCTCTTGTTCTTCATACACAGCATAGAGGTCAGTCAGCAGAGGTCTTTGCCCCAGTTTCCCTATCCTTTTCAAGATACCAGAGTGATGTCAGGTTATTAAACCAAGAACTACTGGCCATGGAAGCACACATTTCAGAGTTGTTTGAAATCATGAATAATAACTTCACTGCTTGCCAAGTGAGAAATGTACAGGTAATTATAGGAAAACAAAAAAAATTGAGGGAAAGTATCACAAAATTTTTCTAAAGTTGCAGGTTGTTGTTGTTGTTGTTGTTGTTTTTTAAATCCCAGTTAACCGAGGGGAGTAATGGTGGACCAGTGTCGCTGACAATGACCCTTTTATATGTGTGATTTAAATAATAACTCATTTTTTTCTTTAAAGTTTATTTTGCTTAGAGCTTCATCTTTGTACTTCCTTGCAATTGGTTTGTGGCTGTATTCTAAACTGTCCCCTTGGGGCTGGAGAGATAGCACAGCAGCAGGGCATTTGCCTTGCACCTGGCTGACCAGGGTGGAACCCTGGCTCAATTCCCGGCATCCCATGTGGTTCCCTGAGCCTGCCAGGAGCAATTTCTGAGTACAGAGCCAGGAATAACCCTTGAGTGCTGCTGAGTGTGGCACAAAAACAAACAAACAAACAAATAAATAAACTGTTCCCTGGTTTCAAACTATCATAGTCATGAAAATATCAAAGTGTCATGATCAGATATTATGTTTTAAAAATGGTACAACTGATGGCTTGCTATGTTAGGAAATGAAATAATGTTAAGTAGGTCTTGCTTTTTTTCTTATTATTATTCTTTTGGGGCTTGGGGCCACACCCAGAGGTGCTAAGGGCATATTCCTGGCTCTGTGCTGGCAGGAGCCATATGTGATGCCAAGGATTCAGCATGTTCATGGTAAGCACTTTATCCACTGTATGATCTCCTCAGCCCCAGTAGGCCTAGAAGATTAAAGGGGTTACTGCAACTTACATTTTTTTATTTCATCAACATCTGTCAATTGGAATAACAATTAAAGTATTAACAACTATTACTTTATGTTCCAGTGTTAGACACTATGTTAAGCACTTCCTTATTTTAGCAGCAGTCTGGGATTCAGTTATTTTGACTTTGGTGCTCTGTAAGGAGAAAGGGATTAAAAAAAAAAAAGGATTATTTTAAAGCTCATTTTAACAGCTTAGCCTTAAGTTTTGATCACAATTACTACATTAACCCTAATGTGTGGCTAAATTACATTTTCTTTCTTCTTTCTTTCTCTTTCTTTCTTTCTTTCTTTCTTTCTTTCTTTCTTTCTTTCTTTCTTTCTTTCTTTCTTTCTTTCTTTCTTTCTTTCTTTCTTTCTTTCTTTCTTTCTTTCTTTCTTTCTTTCTTTCTTTCTTTCTTTCTTTCTTTCTTTCTTTCTTTCTTTCTTTCTTTCTTTCTTCTTCCTTCCTTTCTCCCTTCCTCCCTTCCTCCCTTCCTCCCTCCCTCCCTCCCTCCCTCCCTCCCTCCCTCCCTTCCTCCCTTCCTCCCTTCCTCCCTCCCTTCCTTCCTTCCTTCCTTCCTTCCTTCCTTCCTTCCTTCCTTCCTTCCTTCCTTCCTTCCTTCCTTCCTTCCTTCCTTCCTTCCTTCCTTCCTTCCTTCCTTCCTTCCTTTCTTTCTTACTTACTTTCTTTTTTTTCTCTTTTTATTTTTGGGCCATACCCTGGCACTGCACTCAGAAATTGTTCCTGGCAGGCTTGGGGGACCATATGGGTTACCAGGAATCAAACCTAGGTTTGTCCTAGGTCAGTCCCATGTCAGCTTCGTGCTAGACAAATATGCACCCCCCCTCGCCAAATCACATTTTTTATCTATTCACACAACATGACCAATCCAGAAAACTCAAACTTTCTGTGCTGTTCCACAATAGCAAGTCACAGCCATAGACTCAGGTTTTCTCCTTTAAAAATAATCTCATTGACCATGTTAAAATGGAGCAGTTTTTTTTTTTTCTACTTGAGAAAACTGTACAACAAAGTGATAGTTTCTGGGTTAATGGAGAACCTTGATCATGTTAGTATCCCCAAACTTCCATGTTTCTGCTTCAGAGGTAACTCATAAGTAATTTTTTTCTTGTTATACTCTTTCTGTTGTTTTTTTTAAACCACCCTGGGTGACCGAAGAGATATTATAGCAGTAGGGCATTTGCCTTGCAAGCAGACAATCCAGGATGGACGGTGTTTCAAATCATGGCATCCCACATGGTCCCCCGTGCCTGACAGGAGTGATTTCTGAGCTCACAGAGCCAGATGTAACTCCTGAGCACCACCGGATGTGGCCAAAAAAAAAAAAAAAAAAAAGGCCACACCTGACAGTGCTCTGGTTCTGAGCTCAGAGATCACTCCTGGAAGTGCTCAGGGGATTGTATGTGGTGCTGGGGTACAAGCGTGGTTAGATACATGCAAGGCAAGAACCCTACTTTCTATACTGAATGTCTCACCCGGAAATATTCTTTCTTTCTTTTTTTTTTTTTAAATTAATATGTTTATTTAAGCACCATGATTAAAAACATGTTTGTAGTTGGGTTTCAGTCACAAAAAAAGTACACCCCCCCCCCTTCACCAGTGCAACCTTCCCACCACTAATGCCTCTCATCTCCCTCTTCCCTCACCCCTGCATGTCTTCGAGACAGGCATTCTAAGAAATAATCTTTCTGATCTGTAGAATTTACTTTCTTTGTGTCCAGGAAAGTCATTTTTTCTCTCTTCCTTTTTGTGCCTTAAAATCCTGACGTGTTCCCGTATTTTGTCGCTAGAGGGCAGTGTTGCTCTGCGTGGAATAAATACAAAGCCTAAGGAGCAAGGCTAATTCACTGGGGCCAAGGCCTGGATGAATGGGCTTGTCTCTTTTGCCCTCTCCCATCACTATTCCAGAAGGCACTCGTAGCTAACGTTGCTTAAATTTACTATGATACTTTATTATATTTGCTAAAATTTACATTCTTGAGTGCTAGTTCAGATACCCAGGGACCTTTACCTCCCTCGCTACTTTAACTGTCCCAGTAGCAATGTGGAGAAAATGATCTTTTTATGGAAAACAGGGATCTTTATAGTTTAGATAATTTTCTTGTGGTGCACCTTTGTAAATGGCAGCGATAGAATTCATACCCAGGCTTGTCAAATCCCAGTGTACATACTGATCATTATTCTGTAGGGTTTTTGGTAGTGTTTTTAAGAGTCTACTGTAGAAGCACATTTAGTCTGATTCCAGAATAGATGGACTGGGAAAGGAGAGCTTGTGTTGGGCTTCCCCTCAGAAATAATGTGCTTCTTTCTGGTTCATATGCTCAACTCTGTCCTTTCAAAGGACCAGGCGAGTTTAGGAATCATATGAGCTTTGGATTAACTCCTCAGCATGCCCCATACCCCCAGACCTCACCCACACCCTATCATCATCCCCTGAGGAGGAAACAGGTTGTTCCTAAGCTGCCCTGCTGTGCTGAGTATCCCTCAGTGTCTCTAGAGGTGGAGATATGGAGATGCCAGTTCACTTCTTTGAGTGAATCAGGCTGAAGCTTACACACACACACACACACACACACACACACACACACACACACACACACACACACACACACACACTGTTCTGATTCTGCCACTGGCTGCTAAAGCGAAGCAAAGCCTTTGGTGTTACCCAGATCTTTGAATCTTGATCCTCTCAGCAAGCATTTCCTGAGATCTTTCAGATCACAGCAGCCTTGGGTGTGGACTCTAACTCTTTCTTTTACACAAACAAACTGAAAGCTCAGAGCAGGAGTTTTGTACTGCTGGTCGGAGTCCTCCCCCTATTTTAGCTGTCTTATTCCTGTTAGACATCTGATCTCAAGGGTTCATCTGAAAGAAAGAGGAGGTCTCATACGTATTGGAGTGATGTTCATTCCTGCACTAATGGACTTCGGCACGGCGTCCTTTTAAAGTGTCTGGGCACAAAGGGTGAAAGACTGTGGATGCTTAATAATTTAAGATGAGGTTTGGAAGCGCATTACTCTAATGTGGCTCTTAAGCTTCCAGAGGACTTTTTCTTTTAAACCTCTTGAATAATAGTCTTACTTTGCTCCCATTTTACAAATGAGAAGACTAAAGTGCTGAATAATGGTTGGACTCCTCTGTGCCATAGGTGAAAGTTTGGCAGAACCCGCACTGCAGGTTTTAATGTCTGTTTTTTGCCAAGCGGTTATTTTATGCAAGAGAACTGCTGGGTAGGTAAAATACTTCATCTAAATGTTGCATAAGGCTCTTAGCACCAGTTCTTGAAGCAGATTTTTCGGTTTTTTTTTTTCTCCACATAAACCATTGAAGATTGTTTTTACATTCCAATTAAACTTTTTTTTGGTTCCATTACAAAATCATCATTATTGGAACAAATGATTGGGTTCTTGTTGGGGTATTCACTGAACCTACTGAGATTATTTTATGGAGATACCATTTAATATTTTTCAAATGTCTATTAGGAGTTAAGAGTTGTCAGTTCTTCTAGACAGATCATGAAGAGATTTCATGGGCAAAAATTATGGCTTATTTCCTCTCTTACCCCTACTCCCATGCCCACCATAGGGCATAGTACAGGGTTCAATAATTTTGTCAAATGATCAAAAAACAAAGAGACAGCAGTGCCTGTTTTCAGAGGTTCATTATCTCTGTAGGAATAAAAGCAGGACCTGCGACTGGAGAGATACTACTGGGAGTAAGACACTTGCATTACATGTGATCAAACTTTGCTCAGTTCCCAACATCTCATTCAAGCTTTTCTAGGGGCCACTCCTGAGTACAGGCACAGGAATAGTCTCTGAGTACAGCTGGTTATGACCCCAAAACATGCACCCCCTCTGCCCAAATGTAAAAAAAAAAAAGGCCAATTCTTTAGAAACGTTGTTATTCAAGAATGGAAGCACATGGGGCCTTGTTTCTTTTATCTTGAGTATTTGTTATAAGGGCGATATCCAACATTTCTAGAGACTCTTGATCATACTCAGTAGGAGTTGGGGACTAGGATTACCTCTTGTGTGCTCAGCCTGATGGTACAGTGTTAGAGGAGGGTGTCACAGAATTCTGGGCATCAAAGACATAGCTAGTCATATGCTATTTCACTAACCTTACCTTGAGTATTTCTGAAGTTCACTTCTACAGTGGAATTTGGCCACTAAAATTGGCTCCTGTTCACTGCCAATTTGTGTGGTACAAAATCACAAGGTCTGTGGATTCAGTAGGTGCCTTTTTTAACCTTTGGTGGTTTTAAGTAAATCCCACATGTACAGAGGAGGGGAGGTATAAGGGGGAAAAACATGAATGTTGAGACAGACTTAGATTCAGTATTGAGATTGATACTAAGTAATTGCACAAATAATAAAGAATGAATTAGTGTGAAGTGGCTATCTGCATACTGGAACCTGAAGTATAGACCGTTAGGAGTTCTGGAAACTGAAGAAAGGAGTTGGTTAGATTCCAGAAGGAACTAAGAAGTGTGAATTATTTAGTGTGCTGTCACGGTTGTCGTTGTAGAAATTGGCTTTTACTTCATTGTCTTAAAGCTAGGGGAGGAGATGGAAGATATTTACTTTTGGACCTGCCTGTCTTCCTGTTAAGTAATCTACATATTGTTAAGTGATTTCCTCCTCTGGACATTTCAGGTCTCTATGGAGAGTGAATTTAGATCAGTTTCTTCAGGGTTGTATCTAATGTTGGAAAGGCACAGGAAAGATCATTGTTTGGGGTGACTTTGGTTACAAACCTTATACGCTGTGCATCTTGCCTTTGTAGTTGCTGTCTCATTGGGGTGTAGAGAAATCTATACAGAACCATTTAGTAATATCTAGGTATTTTATTAGGAGGTTCTTACTTTACCTGATATATAGAGATCCCAGGGAAGTATTTTCTGAAACAGATCTTCAGCTTTGACTTAATTGGACATTGAGAAGAAGAAGAAAACAACATGCAGGGTAAAAAGAAAGAATGGCAGTAGAAAAGAGAAGAAATGAATCTAGAGTTATGGAAGAAGGCATGCTCTGCATGTTAGTAGTGACTGGGAGAAGAGAAAATGCACCCACCTAAGGCCAGAACATACCCAATTTTCTTTTTTTTTTTTTTTTTTTTTTTGAATTTTCACTTTGCCTCCAGATGTTTTATAGTTTAGGTTTTACTGAGGCTTGAACTGAGAGGGCAAAGAGGTGGAAGTGGGAAAAAAAAACCTTGTAGATCTGTGTAAAACCCTATGTTGTGGATTGCAGAGTGAAATAGAGATTAGAAGAACAAATCATTTTGAGTCAAATGGACCCTTAAAAAACTGAAGAGTGGGCCCGGAGAGATAGCACAGCGGCGTTTGCCTTGCAAGCAGCCAATCCAGGACCTAAGGTGGTTGTTTCGAATCCTGGTGTCCCATATGGTCCCCGGTGCCTGCCAGGAGCTATTTCTGAGCAGACAGCCAGGAGTAACCCCTGAGCAAACCCGGGTGTGGCCCAAAAACAAACAAACAAACAAACAAAAATATATATAAAAAACTGAAGAGTGAGATTGATCAATCCAACAGTGATTTAAGTACATGATAATTTCTCAGTCAATGTTTCCTTGGACCAGAATGACTAGCAGAAACAGAGAAATAAGGAGGGAAAGTCAAGTTCCAGTTAGAATGGTGTGTGGGAGAGTTATTTTGTTCCACATGAAAGAATATCTTAATTCTCAACAAGGTGAGTCCTCTCAGAGGCACTCCTCAGGCATTTACTGTCCCCCAAAGCTATAGTAACTAATTAAATGTACAGTCATAAGACAGTCTTTCTAAGGAATATCTTTGATCCAAAAATCAGCTGTAGGGGCTGGAATGATAGTATAGTGGGCAGGGAGCTTGCCTTGCTCACGGCTGACTCGGTTTCGATCCCTTGCATCCTTTATGATCCCCTGAGGACTGCCAGGAGTGATCCCTGAGCATCACCAGGTATGGCCCCCAAACCAAAAGCAAGCAAAGAAACAAATACTGCTGCCTTCTTTGTGGCTTCTTACTCTGGATAGACTTTCCCATTCTGGGGAACCTTCCAGAGGCCATGGTTTTCATTTAGAAAGAAAGATCAGGTCATGACACTCTTCTGGCTGAAGTTTTACACTGACTTCACTTACAAACCCTATTACTCCCAGGTATGCAGGTGAGCAAATGAGGTCCTTTGTGTCCTGGGACAGACACGCTTTTCCAGCCCCTTGAGTCTCAAGCATCGTTTTTCCCTTAGTTCACTGAGCAAATCCTTCCTTTGCTCCTCTGATCATCCGTTCGAGCTTCAGGCTCTTACTCTGAAAATCTCTCCTTGAACAGCCAGTCCCACCTCTCCCAGAGCAGCTGATTCTCTTGGCATATTTTACCCAGGGTAAGGGTGGAAGCCTTTAAGAGGCATTTGCCATGATCATTCTTGCCTAGCTTTCTTTTTTTGCAGCACTGGGGAACCAAACTACTCTCCTGCTGAACACTTATTTGGACCAATCTTTGATTTTTTTACTGTGCTCAAATTGCATGTACCCACAGTTGGAAAGGTGACAGAGAAAGCATTTATTTAGAAGAATTTCCTTGAACCTGTACTTAGTCTCAGGCACTTCCATCTCAGTGGCTGTAGATCACAGCTGTGACACTTCTTCCAGAAATTGGTTTGGCAGAATGTAACCTTAAAAATGTTAATAGCCAAGACCAAATAATGGGAGTGGGTGGGGGTGTGAACCATTATGGTTAAAAATGTTCATTACATTGTTCTTTATAATAGCAAAATACCAAATAGTTAACTTTGACATTTCAAGAGAATTAGCTATTATATAAGAAATGTTTTCTAAGCGCAAATGGCATAAGGTTTTTGCTTGTAGTAAGTAGGAAAAATAATCAGAATCCAAAATTGTTAGATGATAATACCACAGATCTATTTAAATATACCTAGGGGAAAAAGCAGGGACATGGCAAGAGATTGTTTTGAGAGTGTGACATAGAGATTGGAATGTTTTCTGCTTATATTATTCTTGCTACTTTAAAATGGCCTGTTAATTTTAATAACAATAGCAACTCCAGTAAATCAAGTTAACGACATACTTCTGTGCATTTGAGGAGATAATATATCTCAAAAGCTACTTTTGGTTTACCTTGCAGTTTGAAAATCTGAATACAGTTGCTGAGTGTCTATTTTCTCTGGTCAATGGTGATGATATGTTTGCAACCTTTGCTCAAATCCAGCAGAAGAGTATCCTGGTGTGGCTGTTCAGTCGCCTCTATTTATACTCCTTCATCAGTCTTTTTATATACATGATTCTCAGCCTTTTTATTGCACTGATTACAGATTCTTATGACACCATTAAGGTAAGTCACTATCAGTATTTCCTGCCAGAAACTGCTGCAGATTGTGTGTTAATGGGAAGTTATGAAAATACTAGGTTTCCTTTTTTTTGACTTAAATTCTATGACTTTTGAATCAACATTGCAGTTTCATAGAGAAGGAACTTTCTAGATGTTAACGGTCACTTTTAAATATGTCTTGAATATCCTGGGGGCCTTCACTTTGACACCTATATCTGGCTGGTCATAGTTTGGAGTTGTGGTGGCTGAGAGGAAGTAAAAGGAAAAGGAGAGATTGGATTGGAGAAAGGAGATTCTGGTCTGTGGACCTCCCCTCTGGCAAGTGTTCCTCCCTGAGTGGGTCTAGGGTGATTAATCTCACTGGTGGAAACAACCACCATCAAACGCTTAACAGAATCTGACATGTCCACATTGACTAATGCAACTGCACACACACTGTGGGTTTCCTTGAAATCATGGCAACTAAGTCTTTGTAGTTGTTCCGCATCTACCTTCCCAAACAATTAAGGTGTTCATAACCACCTGTATCGGGTAGGGCTACTCATACAGCCAGTGGTAATTCTGAGGAAATTCCTATACTAGAGCTGATGTCTGAGCAGCCAGGTTTGCCATGTCTTGTGGGCAGTTTCCTTTGAGTCTTCGCTGACTCAGAGGTTGTTCACTGACAACCAAGCTCTTTCTGTTTGAGTGTGAGGGAGGGAGGAAGGGATCTTTGTTCATGTGGGAGCAGATGATTAGCCCAACAGTAGAGCTGAAAGTGAAGAGAAGAGTTACATTACTGGCAGAAATGGCCAGATACAAAGAAGAAAGGCTATGTGCATGGGAAATCATAGTGTTCCCTAATCGTGGGTACTAGTGATCTATTTGTCAACCTACATTAAATATATTATCCTGTTTTACACTATATATGTGTTGCCATACACAGTGGTGCTCAGATTTTACTTCTAGCTTTATGTTCAGGGACCACTTTTGGTTAATAAAAAGCAAGCACCTAATATCTAATATCTATTTCATCTCTCTGGGCCTCAATATAAATTTTAATGTAAATAACTGTACATTAGTATATGCTTCAACAATAAATCTCAAAAAATAAAAACGAAATAAAACTAACTCAAAATGAAAACTAAGAGAAAAGAGAGAAAGAGAGAGATAGAGATAGACAGAGAGAGATATAGACAGAGAGAGAGAGAGAGAGAGAGAGAGAGAGAGAGAGAGAGAGAGAGAGAGAGAGAGAGAGAGAGAGAGAGAGAGAAAGGAGTTACATTGCCCAGCCATCTAGGTTTCTGTATCAGTTTTTGGCTGGAGTAGGGATACCTTCAAGACATGCTCTGGAGGCCATGGTCCCCTTCCAGTAATTCTAGGTCAAGCAGGTGAGGGATTCAGTGCTAGAGAGTAAAGATGGGATGCTATTTGGGCCCAGAATCCCTGGGCCATCTGGAAAGTGCTCAAGGTTCCTGACTTGGATCTGACAGTGTCCTTTTGAGAGGACCAAGCCTTGATGACCTGGTGGTGACCTCACATGGTGTTGTGGGGTGAAAGGATGTGTCTCTGATGAGCCACTAAGTAACCAAAGTAAGCAGGGACCTTCTCTCAGGCAAATTCTTTGCAGGGAGTGAGGGAATGGGAGGCCTCAGTGTGGGAATGGGAGGCTTATAAAAACTTAGGATGTTTGCTTTTTCTTCATTAAAATTTTCCTGTTCTGTCCCATCTTTCTTTCTTTGTAAAGTTTTCCCCTGGGCTGTTTTAAGATGGCTCTGGCTTGGTCTTCTGGCACTGACAGACTGAGACATCATTATTAATATTAGTGCTTGAACTTGAACTAGCCATTTGGGAGAGATTTGTTTTGCCAAAGCTGGGTTTGGTGTCTTTACAAAAGGAGCAAAGTTTCATGTTCCTGATATAAGATAACATTATGTACTTTTTTTTTCCTTTTTTTTAAAGAAATACCAAAGAAACGGGTTTCCTGAAACAGACCTTCAGGGATTCCTAAAGGAATGCAGTAGCAAAGAGCAATATCAGAAAGAGCCTTCAGCCTTCCTGTCCTGCATCAGCTGCCTGAGGAGGTCAGTGCAGTGTTTAACTAGAGCAGCTGGTTAATGCAGCACTCCCAACCAAAGCTACTCATTGTGGGAGGTCAATCATCCTGCACTTTCTTTCCAGTGAAATTGGCTTCAGAATGCTTTGTTTCTACCAAACCAGGGGAGAGAGCTTCATGGCATGACTGAAATCTCTTGGGAATAGGATGAAACTCTTGAAAAGGAATGCATTATGTCGATGAATTCAAGATGGCCAAAGGAGATGTCAATGCTCAGCTATTTGGAGGCCTTAAATTAGGGTTGACTGCATGCAAAGCAAGTACCTTAATCCTGTACTGTCTCTCTGGCTCCAAAGCTCATTTTTATTTATTTATTTGTGGTGCCAGTGATTAAAATCAAGGCCTCGCCCTTTCAAAGCATGCAATCAACTGTAGTTTACCACTGTACAATGTTGCTGGCCCCAAAGGTCTTTCAGAAGTAGAGCAATGGAGTTTTCCTTTCTCAAATCTGTGGTACCAAAATATAAATAAATAAACCTTTCCTACTCTTCTGACAAGGATCTACAGGTGACTCACTGTGTGGCAGTGCTTGTGGGTGCCAGAAATCAAATTTAGGACTTCACACGTGCCAAATATATGCTTTACCATTTTGAGCCACTTTCTTACATCCCAAACAATCTGTTTTTGTTGTTTTGTTTTGGGGACATACCCAAACACCGTACCCTGGTGCTCAGGAATTACTCTGGGATTTACACTCAAGGATCACTCCTGGCAGCTCTTGAGAGATTGTATGTTTTAGCCAGGATTGAACCCAGGCCAGGTGCACGTAAGGCAAGAACCTTTTCTACTATACTATCATTCTGACTCCAAACTTTCGATTTTCTCATTGTTAGGGGCCCCAGACTGTGGGGTAGTCAGAATTACATTGGCACATGTATGGCCCTATGAATTCAGCCCTCAGAATTACTCTTGTCCTGGGATTCCTAATGTATCCTCTGGGCCCTTTCTCACTGTGAATCTTTTTTTTTTTTTTTGGTTTTTGGGCCACACCCGGCGGTGCTCAGGGGTTACTCCTGGCTGTCTGCTCAGAAATAGCTCCTGGCAGGCACAGGGGACCATATGGGACACCGGGATTCGAACCAACCACCTTTGGTTCTGGATTGGCTGCTTGCAAGGCAAACACCGCTGTGCTATCTCTCCAGGCCCTCACTGTGAATCTTAAGTAGCAGATCTGCCAGGATGGCTTCAGTGCTTGAGATTGGCACTTGGAATTGCAACCTTGTGCTTGCTGGACAAAAACATTTGTTCATCTTTCAGGCCCTTCTTCCTAGGGCTCACAAACAGCAGACTGTCTGATCACATCAGTGTGTGGGATAGCTTAATTCCAGAATGGGCCAGGTAATTGAATATGAGGGTTTCAAAAAGTGTGTTTTCATTTGAATTTATAGTTTATCAGTTTATCATCAGAAAATGTTTGGCTTGTATACTTTTTTTTTTTTTTTTTTTTTTTGGTTTTTGGGTCACACTCAGTAGTGCCCAGGGGTTACTCCTGACTCTACACTCAGAAATCACTCTAGGCAGGCTTGGGGGACCATATGGGATGCCAGAATTTGAACCACCATCCTTCTGCATGCAAGGCAAATGCCTTACCTCCAGGCTATCTCTCCAGCATCTTTATACCTATTTTTATATGTAAATTCACATGAAAACACACTGATCTAGAGCTTAATGCCAAAGTATCTTCTCTGTATTGGGAATTAGCATGAGTGACAGGTAAAGTTTCTGGTCCTTTATATATATATATATATATATATATATATACATATATATGTGTGTGTGTTATTATATATTATATGTTATTATATATTATAAATAAATATAAATATATATATTTGGTTTTGGGCCACACCTGATGACGCTCAGGGGTTACTCCTGGCTCTGTGCTCAGAAATCGCTCCTGGCTTGGGGGACCACATGGGATGCCTGGGAATCGAACTGCAGTCCGTCCTAGGCTAGCTAGGGCAAAGCAGATGCTTTACTGCTTACGCCACCACTTGGCCCCTGTGGTCCTTTTTTATTGGTTTTGGTTTGTTGATTTGGGGGCAATATCCGGTAATGCTCTGGGCTTACTTCTGACGCTGCTCAGGGATAACTACTGGTGGGACTTGTATAGCCCCACATGCTGTGCTTTGCATTCTAATCAGGCTAGGCCAAGTGCAAGGCAAATGCTCTAATAGCTTTCTGGCCTGTGAAGGTTATGCTCTTAATTGCCCCTTTGTTTTTATCTGAAATCGGGTGGTTTTTGTTAACAAAAACTCTCTCCTATCAATGTTTTTTGAAAAGGAGTCTCTGAACCAAATTCCTGAAGGAAGATGGGAGAACTTAATCGCTACTTAAAACCACATGCAATTTCTGTTAATCAATTCATACTGTATCTTGGGATTTGAAATGATATGATTGAGCATTGCCAAAGGCTGGCTGGTAAATATCAAATGAGGTCTTCTGAGAAGATTCAGATTTTTTAAATCGCATTTCATCCTCTCAAAGCTTTAAATTGTTGCCATGGAAGCTAGGATAAAGGGAAATTAATTTTCTTAATAGGCAGCTGCCTCCTAAGAGGCACCTTGGAAAAGGAAAGACTCTTTGGAAGTTGCTTTTCTAATATGTCATTAACTAAAAAAAAAAAAATTCTTTAGAAAATGTGGTAGAAAATTCAGGAATGTGACTGAGATGGTTTTGGTGTTCAGTTTGGGTGAGTTTGGTTTACACCACAAAAAAGCCTTCAGGAAATTGTTGTTGTTTGTGTTCTTGTGCATCCCAATGGGGCAAGTGTAGGATTTAAGAATTCAACAAAGAATAGTGGATAAAATTGGGATTGAGGGGCCGGAGAGATAGCATGGAGGTAGGGTGTTTGCCTTGCATGCAGAACGACAGTGGTTTGAATCCCGACATCCCATATGGTTCCCCGAGCCTGCCAGGAACAATTTCTGAGCGTAGAGCCAGGAGGAACCCAAGTGTTGTCAGGTGTAACCCAAAAACCAAAAAAAAAAAAATTGGGATTGAGCAGTGACAAGGAGGCAGTAGCATCAGATTGTTGAGAAGAGGCCTGTATGAATGAGCACCCACCCATCAAGAACAAAAGAATTAAATGGGACAACAATATCCACTAATGAGATTACTGAGTAATGAGAGTATTGAATATTCTGAAAACAGGTTAGCATAAAGGAAAACTAGAAGTGGTTGTTCACAAAAAATAACATGTGTGTGGTTCACTAGAGCAGTTGCTGAATATTGGTCCAAAACTTTAATCCCCAAAAAGTTGTCCATAAAATACATGGCCATCAGAGTATCCTAGGAAAGAAATGGATTGTACTGGATTCTTGACAATAAATTACAACATTGACTCCATCTTAAGTGAAGTATTATTTTGTTGTTGTTTTGGTGTTGCTCAGGGCGGATTTCTGGCTTTGTGATCAGGGATTATTTCTGGTAGTGCTCAGGGAATCATATGGAGTGCCAAGGATCAATCCCAGGTTGGCCCTGTAAAAGGCAAGGTCCTACCCACTGTAATATTACTCCAGCCCCCTGCCCCAAATGCAGCACTCTTGTGTTTAAAGGTTAGGACTAATGTGTTTAAAGATTAGAGCTCAGTCAAAGTGTATTATTAATTGTGAGCTGATCTTGCAAAGACTTTATGAGGCAACTTGGGTAACATTGGCATTAAGATATTGGCCCTAGATGGACACTCTCAATACTCTCAAATACTTATTTTAGGTCAAGCAGTCCAGCTACTACCACCACAGGCTGTCTTTCTCTTGACTTATTGATAGGCTGATTATTGATCTAAACATCTGATTTTTATTTTGAACCCTGCTTTTTGCAGGGATTTTTAGGGACCATATTCTTTTAGTCATATCAGAATACGACACACAACTTCTTAAACCTCTTCTAGTTTTAGCGATGAGGTTCTTTGAAATGTTATCATAAATTAAACAAATACAGTGTTAAGAAGCCAGGAAATATTACAGAGATTAGAGCATATGACTAGCATGCACTCAAATTGGGGGTTTGATTCCAGGCAACATAAAGTCCCAGGTGTGGCTGTGCTGTGGAGGTTCTCAGCATCTCTGGGATGGTCTGGATGTCCTTGGGATTACAGGGTCCAAGAACTATTGCATCATCTGGCACGTTCTTGTTGGCTGAGAATCAAAAATTGTTAGCAATATCTCAAGGCTTCTGATCATCACTTGGTAGCCCACCCTCTTCCCCCCAAAAAATGCAGAGTTAACTTATTTCAGCTGACCACAGCAATGGAAAAAATCTTGCTCTGCTAGCCACTAAGTAGACAAGTAGATTTTGTAAAAGGTAGCTGGAAGTTGGAATACAACACATAAGGTGTTTGACTTGGGTTCAATACCTGGCAACATATATGGTTCCCCTGCCAGGAGTAATCTCTGAATGCGGAGACAGGAGTAAGCCCTGAGCACTGCAAAAACAAAAACAAAATAATAAGAAGTTGGAGGCTTTTTAAAGTAAACAACTCCTCAAAATTGAAGAAAACATCTTCTCAAACTCAAAATAATGTAAATTGATTTTCTTAGTTTTTCTTCCTTTTGTAAGTTGTATTCAAGATATGCATGACCTGTGCATGCCTAATATAGTGTATTTCTTTGCAACTAAAAGATTTTAAAATCATTGTTTTCTCTTTCTTGTTACAGGGAAGGAAATGATGACCACTTGATGCTCATTAACTAAACCCTGAGAAAGACATCCAATTTCCAATCTCTTATCCAGAGGCGATGCAGAAGGACCCCAAACAACATGGACCTGGCAATTCAAAAAATGTGCCTTATTTACTGTGAAATGGGGAAAAGAGGACTGACAGTCAGCTAGCTGACCACAACTGAACTTTAAAGTTCATTTTCATAAACTTGGATAATGAAGCATAGACCACGGTCAGCTACTGGGCATTAGTGCAATAGAAATGAAATGAAAACAATGAGATTTTGTATTGGTCTTTTCATTTATGATGTGTTAGTGTTAGAATGGCAAAGGATTACATTTCAGAGTATGCAAAACAATGGTAGTTAAAAGATCATGTATTTAAATAGGTGTGTTTGTCACCAAATCAGTTTTTTTAGTTTTATTTTTAGTTTTTTAGTTTTTTTTTTTTTTTTTTTACTATTGGTTTTGACCCACACCTGATGCTGCTCAGGGTTTACCCCTGATTCTGTGCTCAAGAATTACTCCTGGCAGGTTCAGGGGATTATATGGAATTCTGGGGGTTGTACCAGATCTGCTGTATTGGAAGGCAAGCATTCTATCTATTGTCCTATTGCTTCAGTTCCAGAGTTTGGTTTAGAAGACACATATTTTACTTTTTGTTTATTTGATTTGGGATTTGGGGCCACACCCAACAGTGCTCAGAGCTAATTGCTAGCTTTCCTCAGGGATCACTTCTGGGGGACCATCTGGGGTGCTAGGTATCCAACTTAGGTTGGCCACTTGCTTTATCTACTTTATTATCATTCTAACCCTGACTTATATTTGTTAGCTAGTGTGTTACAGAAAACAAGTTGATTGCAAAATCAAATTAAAAACTCAAAGGCAGAGAACTTAAGAGAATTAAGGGACTTAAAGATCACATTCAAATCAAGAAATTTTGCAGTGGACATTTCTTGACCCGTTTTCCTAAAGTTTTCCTCTGAATAATATAAATTAAGTTTGCATATTCAGTGGGACAAAACAGAAAGAATCACTTGGACATCTCATCAGTTGTGCTTATCATTGATAGTAAATACATGACACATGGAAGTAATCTACAGTTGTAGTTGCTCTTCTTCACTGAATTCCTCTATGGTGGGGATTTGATCTTCTCAAGTAAGGAAATGGAATACTTTTTCCCAAGTAATTTTTTTTTATCATAACAAATAGAACTGCTCCTATGTTTTAATGTTGTATCTTTTAATATCTACCTCATGAGATTCAGGTCACAGATCTGTTAACTATCTGGTCTCTAAAAGGAATTACATTTGCTTAAAAACTGCAGCTATATGAGATTATGATATCAATGCTATGCAATAATTATCAGTGATAGTGGTTTGAGATTACAATGATTTAATGCATACTTCTATTTTATACTTGAGACATATTAAGGATCAACACTTTTACATTTATTGATGAAGAATTCTTATCCCAGAGGTCACTTCATTTGTTTCCTCTTACCTGATTTTTCCTCCTGTGATTTCCTCATTTCTGCTTCTCCCTACACCTTCTTCAAATGACAAGTTCAAATCTGGAGCTGAAAATCATCCAGTTAATGCCAGTAAAGTTGTAAAGTAAAGGATTTGTATTTATATATTAAAAATGTCTTGCTAAAATTACCATTAATCCTTTCCATACTCCCCAAATATTATTTAAAATTATATTTGACTTTTAAATTAATGGTGACAATTCAACTCACAGTCCTGGAGTCATCTGTATGATTCCAGAATCAGGCCTGCAATTTGATCACTTATTTGCCTTTGAGTATACTCCTAATATTTAGATTGTCTCTCCATAGAACTGCTATGCTTTTGCATATATTTTCTGCTGCTGTGACTGTCATTTGAATAGAAGATTAATGCTGGTCTTCCATACAATTTTTTCTTTTCTCAACCTTCATAATTCTTTTTTTTTTCCTTCAGCTGGACATGATATTTTGAGGAAGAAAATTACTTTTCAAGGTTATTGTCTATCTGTGAAAACATTCTTTTCTTTCTTTTTAGTCATTTTAAATGATGGTCACATTATTAATGTTCTCATAACTCTTATTCTAGGCACAATCTAAGACAAAACATCTGGTCTTCTATCCTGAGCTTCCACTTGGAAAGTTTACACCTGTTTTCCCTGCCAACTGTTTTTATTCTGGAATCTCCAACCCTTGTAAAATCTACTTCCTTGGCTTGCACTGACACTCTCCAAGCCAGATACCATATCCTAAGATTTTTGGAGTGGCAGAAAGAGCATCAGTGTAGGAACTGATTACACAGGTTTTAGTTAATACCCCAACTGACCACATAACTCTGTAGCTCTTGGTAAGTTGACACTGCCTCTAAGTAATGCAGATAAATAAACAGGAACTAAAGTCAAACAACTTATGCAAAGTATAGTACTGAACTGAAACTTGAACTGTACTTTTTTTTTTTGCCCTGTTTGTAAGTAGGTTCCAATAGAACCTGGGGGTGGTGAAGTTTAAAGACCTTTTGTATGCAGCCCGTCTGTGTGAGCTGCTGTTCTCTCTGCTTCTACTTAGCCACACCACTGAATCACCTTGGGCCTTCATTTTCTTATCTGTAAAATGGGGCTAGTGTGGATTTAATGTTAAAACTGAAAGTATATAGGACAGAATGTGTATTGTAAATGCTCAGTGAATATTAGATCTTTTGAAATCTTTTTTTTTTGTATGACTTGCAAATGTACAGTTTCATATCTGGAATAGCTTGCTTTCTTAGTGTGCTCATCATACCCTTTTGGTATTAGTTAACTCTTCAAGTAGATGGAGGTTGCATGCCCAGCTCTGTCTCAGAGGCAATGATAAATTTAAACATCAGAAACTTACCTGTTGTTGTTGAGGATTGGCTGCCTAACTCGCCAGCTTCTGGGGCAATCTCTTAGTTCTGATGGGAAAGGAGTGGTCCCAGAAGAGGTTGCAAAAGAATAATTACTATTCTAAGCCCTATCCTCTGACCCAGGATGAGACCAGTGCTACTGTGGCCCCGCTGCCTTCACAAAATATGTACAGAATATAAATTAGCTTGAGCTCCATCCATTAGTTGATTTGAGGTGGCAAATGCAGAAGGGTAAGAGAAAGGAAGTACTTAACTAAATTGAAATTGCAATCACTGCCCATAACCTCTGCATGAACCTCTGCGTGTCTCATTGTAATGGTGGGAAGTTCTAGACTCAGGACCTCAGGCTTATGAAAAGCACAACAGTATACAGTGTTTAGATCCTGAAATAGCCAATCACCTTCTGATACCCAAGGGTGTCCCCCTTTGAAAATAAGCCCCACATTGCCTTTGATATTCAGGGACTCTGGTGACATGGGGGAAGCATACTAAGAACTGTTCCTTTGACAAAGATTGCTTGTCAATCTAAATATTGATGCTTCAAGACACAATTATAGCTACCTAAAAAGTTCACTCAGCTGTATCACCACTGGGTGGCTAGATCCCATCCTGTGATCTTTTGCTTTTAATTATGGAACACTATAAATTGGTATATCATCCCTGGTTAGGGGCCATATCCATCTTCTCTGAAATGTTTCAGTGTTAGCAAAATGTACTACTAAGGGGAGCCTGGATCACAGTTTAGGATTGGTTATCACTGATTTAGTTGGTTTCACTCAACTTTATTGTTGTGTGTCTAGAGAAAACTCTATTTTGTTAAAATCTGGACATTTACAACCTCAAGATTCTTATGATTTCTCTATCATCTGAACTTTCAGAAGTTCATGCTGCTTATTAAACCTACAAGCAATAGTAGCCTATATGGGAATGGGTAAGTAAGCATTCCCAGGTAAGACCTGTGCACATGTTTCAAGGTTGGATTTGTAGAAGAAGAAAGAAGAGCAGACATGGAAACAGAACTTAATAGTCCCATATGTGGGAATTAGGCTAAGTTTCTCTTTTCTCCAAGCTTCCCTCTTTCAGACATCTGGCTCTCAATTGCGGCAGCACTGTAGTCCATTCATGGAGGGCCCTACACATGGTTTAGTACTCTACCAACACAACATTGCAGTTGTTAGTGCTTTTTCAATCACCCTACTAGTCTGTCATGACTGTGATCTTAGTGATTCACTTGGGAATTAGAAGGATAGGACTTTAGCATTTTACTTTTTTAAACATTTAAATTAAGTTTTTACAGTGGTACTCAGGAATAGCAAAAATACTGACGCTCTTTTCAGGGTTACTCCTGATGCTGCTGGAGGGACTGAGCAGTACAGGGAATAAAACATGCAGAGCCTTTTATGTCATCTCTCTGGTTCTGAGCAGTTTAAAGTTCCTAAGAGTAGAGGGTGGAATTGAGTAAACATTGCTTTTTGGTTTTTGTGTGTGTTCAACACAAATTTTTTCATTAAAATTTTTTTATTAGAATCATTTGGCTTAAAGCCCTATAGAGTCATTCCTGTTATCGCTTTCTAAATCAGCCATTGTATTTTTACTTTTTTTTTTTTATCCCACCCAGAATGTTACTTTCCATCCATTTATCATGGAATGCCTTTTACTTCATTTCTGTCATGAAAAATGGGTGGCTTGAGCTGTGTGTGTGTGTGTTTTTTGTTTGTTTGTTTGCTTGTTTGTTTTTGGCAGGATTGGATGGGCCTGGAACTTTGGGGGTCACAGTGAGCTGTGCTCAGGATTTATTCCTGGCTCTGCACTCAAGGTCCACTCCTGGAGAAACTCTGAGGACATATTGAGTGCCAGGAATCAAATAAGTCAGCCTCAAAAAAGACAAGCATCCTACCTATTGTACTATTTCTCTGTTCCAGGTTGTATGTTCATTCTTGCTCTTTACCTTCCTTCTATTATTGAGATGTTTAGGGGTTCACACACTTTATGTAGGAATCACAGTGGTGGTGCAAGTGATCACATTCAACAATGCTTCCTCTTGTGTCCTAAAGATGGAGATGAAGTTAGTTATTGATGATGGTTGTTTCCATATATCACTAGCTGTGTGGATGCTAGTTGTTTACTTCCCGTTTATCATGCCCTGTCCTCCATCATTGAAGAGCTAATTTTCTAGCTTTCTATTGAAGCTTTTCCCTTTTCAGAGAAAGAGACTAGGACGGTTTATTTTCTAAACTCAGTCATGTTCTTCCAGTGCCATATGACCTCCAGACTTGCTCAGCAAAGTCCTTTGGCATCAACTCTACACACTAAACATTCAGTCACAAACTCTAAACGTTTTTCAGCTTTTTCTTTCAACACAAAGATTCTACCTTTGATTAGGAATCTATGAAACTGTAGAACATGTTGTGAATTATAAATATATTAGCAATGGAATGACATCCAGTTGAATCCAAAACATTTAAAGTGTTAGGGAAAATAGTACCATTCTTGGATATTCTTCTAGGGACTCATTTACAGCAAATGCTGTTGCAAACCAGCAAGTAAAACTGGCAAATATTTTCTGGCCATCTTCTTTTCCAGAGAATCAGTAGGTGAATGAGAAGTGAACAAGTTACTTAGGCATGTTTCCCCACCACCTTAGACAACAAGTACAACAAAACTCTGACTTCCTAAAGACCCCTGAGAGCTATTGGCTATGGAGAATGGGAGAGACAATTTATTAGCATGATGTATGTTTCTTAGTTTCTAATGATACATAAATTATCCCATGAGCCATGATACATATGGTTTAAAGAGAATTTTAAATGAAAGCAATTTTTTTTCTAGCAACACTAATTGCCTAGCAGCAGTAAATTACTCACCCCCTGCTGCCTGTGGTTGTGGTCATTACTCTCTCCTGGAGGCTGAGTTGATGTCCCCCTAGAGGAATGTTTACACTGACAAAGTGAAATTACATCCTCACTTGTGAGTCTGCCATGCTAGGTCTATGGAGGAGTGGGGATTAATAATACCTCTCAAACCCAAGTGCCTGTCCTTTGTATGTTGTCTGTGATAACAGGACAATGAGATGAAGCTAAACTCTTGGTTGCCTGTGGGGGAAATCAGGGAGCTACTATCTATATTTAATCTTTCCCAGCATGGAATTTTGAAAAGGGACTTATAAGCACAGAAGTTTCTGAGGCAAAAAGGTAAATGAAGGTAGTGAGAAGCACCATTACTTAGAGGATGAGTAGATCCCAGCACACTGTATATAGACTTATACTACTGAAGATCACAAATTTGTGGGCGTTTTTGTTTGTTTGTTTGTTTTGTTTGTTTTTGCCACACCTGGAGATGTTCAGGGGTTACTCCTGGCTATGAGTTCAGAAATTGCTCCTGGCTTGGGGGACCATTGGGAATGCCAGGGGATTGAACCGAGGTCCATCCTAGGCTAGCATGTACAAGGCCACCTGTGCCACTGCTCCGGCCCTGAATTTGTGATTTTTGATTCTCAACACTGTGCTAGGGATAAGGGGGAAAGGAATAAATGGTATGATCCCATCCCTGCTGCATTTTAGTGGGAGATTCAGCCATATAATAAGCAGAATATTGCAAGGTCACCTGAAGTACCCTATGAGAGCAGGAGAAGGGAGCAAGTATGAATGAGGACCTCTTAAGGTTAGATAAACAAATAGAATTGGGCATTGTGATGAACTCAAAGATCAGGATGTGGAGTGAGAGTAGGTAGGCTTCTGGATAAAGAAAAATCATGGCAGGGTTCAGATATATAGTACAGTGGGTAACAGCTTTGCATGATGCCAACCACACAGTTCAATCTCTGTCATCTCATATGATCTCTCAAGCACCACCACATTATTGCTGAGTGCAGATCAAGGAGCGACTCCCTGAGCATCTCCTGATGTGCCCACCCTACACACACACACAAACACACAGACACACACACACACACACACACCCAAAAATGAAAAAGAAAACAAATTCATGTCAAAAATTTGGCCATTAAGAAAGAATCTGACTAATTGGGAAACCTGTTTTGGGTGATCAGAATGTAAATTCTACATTGGAAGAATGAAGGCAGTAATAAAGGAGTGACAAAACAAAACTAAGGGAGCTGGATAAGTCATTCTTTTACTTTCACTCTGGAGCTCCCTGACCAGGAAAGGGTTGGAGTGAAGAAAATGAAATAAGAAAAAGCTATAGTCAAGCTGTAGCAATCACCTACATTCTTTTTTTTTTTTTTAAAGAGATGAGTCTTTTGGGGGCTAGTTACAGCTCCAGTGGTGGAGTACCTGTCTAGCCTATGCCTGTTCAAGCCTATGCCTGTTCAATCCCCATACCACATGGTTCCCCAAGGACCATCACACAGAGCATCACCAGGAGTAGCTATGACACTTCTAGCCTACCCACTTTCAGCACCACTGGAGAGGGGTGTGTGTGTGTGTGTGCCTATTTTTTTTATTACCTTATAATTAAATACAGGAGAAATTTGCCTAAAAAGTGTCTCGGGCATATATCATATCTAAGATATATGCTTTATCAATACTATCTTTCAAAGAAAACTTTTTTGTGAAATACTCTGTCATTCTTGTGGGAATTTATGATTGGGTAATTAGAAGGGGAGTGCCTCTTAGTAACTTCGGTTATTGAAAAATATATTTACCAAGATGAATGAGTTGAATCCATTTCTCTGTCATATGCATATTTTTCCATTCCATTGTTATTTTTTTCTTCCCCCTGGTTCTAAAAGAAGTTAACTTGAGACTTTTTATTTCTGTATTATAGCTTCCCACTTCCCCCTACACGAATACATATATTCACACTTTCTAATGTACTCTGACCTTGGCTAGCCAGTTTGTGGCTATAAAGAAAGCAAGACCTGTGGGTTTGAGCCAACTGAGAGAAGCTTAAGAGACTGAAGAGACTTAGAGCCTGAAGCTTACAAAACGCAGAGACTTTAAGAACATTTCTTTCCACTTAGCCATGATAGTAGCACCAAAATTTAGGTGTGGAGTTACAGAAAAATAAATAATGCTAACAAGTACTTTGCCTTTGTATATGTGTGTGTGTATGCTAGTGAATGTGGAAATATTAGAGGAAGAGAGTTGGTATGGTCCTTGCTTCACAAATAAAGAAAATATGGACTTACACAAATATCTGAAAGCACATAGAATATATCTGCTTATTCCTTCCAGATCCCAGAAAGATGCACACCTATGCTCATTACAGTGCTAACTAAAGTTGCCAGGACTATAAAACAATCCAAATTTCCAATGAAATTTGGCTAAAGTTGTGGCATATATACACGAAGGAATATTTAAAATCTCTAAGAAATGATTAAATCCTGCAGTTTTTCAAAGATTGTAAGGACCTGGAGGACATCATGTTAAGTGAAGTAAGAGAGAAAAGGACATTGCTTCTCTCAACCTTTTGACGAAGATCAAGTGAAGAGAGAGACAAACAGTTTATATGCTCACTCATCTGGAACAGAGAGAGACACAGAGCAAAAGAATAGACCGTAGCAAATGAGACAATCCCTTTGTCTTTGACTGTGGTACTAAGACAAGCAGTGGGGCAGAGAAAAGGGGCAGATGTGGAATGACAGGGAAAGATGGGACACTTCAGTGATGGTGATGGTGCAGTAACTATATAATCTAGCTCGTAAAAGTCAACGCTATTGTAATCATGTAAAAAAAACTTCAAAAATAATAAATTTAAAAAGCCCAAATAATGAAAACCTACCAACCCCTACACAATGCTTCTTTTCAAGCTTACCTGCTGGAAGGACTAGAGGTGAGAACTTGAGAGCAAGGGCACAGAATAAAAATGATCCCCTTAGGGTTTCCTCTCCTTCAAGATAGGAATCCAGGAGGAGTAAGGTTGTGGTGAGTCAGAACTATGTCAGAGACAGTTTGAAGGTTATGTCAATTATCAGGAGTAGCCCACAGACACTGCCAGGTGTGCCCTCCCCTCCAATACAAGATAAAGAGGGTGCGAGAGAGTTTGAAAGAGGGCAAGGCAAGGGGTAAGTGAGGGGAGTGGGAGAGAGGTTGGGGCAGAGAGAGACAGAGAGAGAGATAGAGATAGAGAGAGAGAGACAGAGACACAGAGAGAGAGAGAGAGACAGAGACAGAGACACAGAGAGAGAGAGAGAGAGAGAGAGAGAGAGAGAGAGAGAGAGAGAGAGAGAGAAAGAGAGAGAACTCCAAAACTGCTCACCACACCACACAGCAGGGAAGGGATCTCTGACTGCTACAGATGCAACACATCAAATTCTGGAGGTTCTCAGTATTTCAAGCACTGTCATGGTCTTCCCTGCTCCATGCCAGCATCTCAACCCTAATTGACCAGCAAGAATACACAGGAACACTATCAAGTCCATCATCAATTCTGGAGCATGAGGAGCTCCAGCCATGGCCTGGTCTTTGAAAATGCATCGGCACTTCTAGAAAAACATTGAGTCTGCTTCCCATACTTTTCCTGAAAAGGTCAAGGTTCTTCCTGAAACAGGTTTTAAGGAATCACGTAACACAGAGAAAGGGGTGAGGGGGTCATTTTCTACTCAATTTTTATCTCCCTTGTGTAAGTGGCTCCCAGAGCATCTGGAAAAGATAAATAAAGGAAATTATGACAAGAAAACAGAGAGGGGACTATGGCTAGTAGGTGAGGGCCTGATTCACCCCATAACCATTTCCACTAGGCTTAGGGCAGTGCTTCACAATTATTTTCTGTCATGCCTCCCTAGGAAAAAGAAAACATTTTTCGCACCCCCCACGCGACTGTAAATAGTATCTTTATTAAAAAAAACTTTAACCTGCAAAACAAAAATATATAAAATAATTTGAGCTGATTTTTTAATCAGAGGTGCTATCTGGATGAATGGCTACAATGAGCACGTTTTGCAATGCATAGCTTTTCGAAGCGGGGTTTGAAGCAGGACACAGCAACTCTCAGCTCCAGAGGTATACAGAGACACAAACACGGGGCTTAGCTTGTTATGACAGTGTTTGCTGAGGTCAAACGCGCTCCCCTTTAGGGTGCCTCGGGCCCCTGTGGGGGGCACACCCCACTATTTGAGAAGCACTGGCTTAGGGTGACCTTAACCTATAACCCTTATGCAAAATGTGCTGTCAGAGATTCCACACTTATATGATTGAAATAATAGAGTTGTAGATGATTATTTTACCTTAAAAATAAAAAATAATAAATAAGAGTGTTATTTTTCTCTCATTGGTCCTTTCAAAAAACCCTGCAATTTCTATTCACAGCAGGTAAGTTGGAGACAGAAATCGGTAGAGGCCAAAGGAGGAAAAGAATCAACTAGTACCCTAGAATATGTCTGTGGCAGATTTAGAATCTCATAGTCATGGAGTCAAGTCCAGATGGTTAATGACACAGATGTAAAAATAAACAGCCTTCAAGAGAATAAGAAGAAAAATAGAGTCAACTTGATGATCCAAGAAATCAAGAAAAGCTTTCTGTGTCTGAAGCTGCAAATAAATCATAAAAGAAAACTCACATTTTACTACATAACAATTAAGTTATCAAGGGCTAGAGTGGGTAGAACATTTATTTTGCCCACAGCCTACTTGGGTTCAATCTACAACACATCAGCCCTCCTGGACTGGTTTCTGAGCACAAAGCCAGTACCTCTGGGTGAGGTCTCAAAAAATTAAATTTTTAGAGATTAAGGATGTAAATGGAAGCTTGGAGATAGTACAGCTGTTAAGGTTCATATCTGGCATACACTCAACTTGAGTTCAATTCCTGGCACCACAGAGCCCCCAAGTATCGTTGTGTGCAACTGCAATGCAACTGGATGGTCTGGTACCCTCAAGACCACAGGGCCTGAGCAGCATTGCATCCTCATCCTCTCACATTGAGCTGAGAGCCCAGTAGCCAGAATTACCAATAGGCCTTTTAATCTTTAAAGCACTACTAGTATTCATTCTAATTACAACCCTGTACCCCAAAAGAGAGATTGTAGCTAAAGTTCTTAAAGCACAGTGAAGTTCTTAAAGCACAGTGGGGAAGAAATTGGCTGCAATATATTTATATATACATACATACATACAAACATACATACAAACATACATACATGCGTACATACATAACTGGATTGGTACTTCTTTTTTTTTTCTTTTTTTTTTTTTTTTGGGCCACACCCGTTTGATGCACAGGGGTTACTCCTGGCTAAGCGCTCAGAAATTGCCTTTGGCTTGAGGGGACCATATGGGACGCCGGGGGATCGAACCGTGGTCCTTTCCTTGGCTAGCGCTTGCAAGGCAGACACCTTACCTCTAGCGCCACCTCGCTGGCCCCAGGATTGGTACTTCTTATGACATGAAGATTCACTACAGATTTCTACAGAGTCTCCACAGGGAAATGATTTTGGTGTGTCTCTGAATTTCACCAGGATTCTTAGAGAGAAGCAGACACTCAACATATAACTTGATTTCAAAACTATGAACTGTGTATGACTACACACATCATCATTATTACTCATCACATTAGAATTACAGTTTTTATGTCAGGATTTCCATTTTAGTAGATAGAAAACTAAGTACAGTGATAGGTGGTAGAGTGTGAGCTTCAAATTCAAAGCTGCTGCCCAATATCCAGAGAGTTGGTACTATAGAGAGGTACTTGCTTTGCACATGATTTCACAACACTGAGGTTTATTTTACACACTCCTCTGACCTAGGTTTGATCATCAGCATCCCATATGGTGTTCTTAGTTCCAGAGCTAGGAGAAAGCCTTAAGCACTGCCAGGTGTGGCCCTCAAAACAAACAAAGCTGTTGCCTGCCAAAGCAATATCCCACTTTCCCCTTTTTGCTGCCTGCCTTCTAAATAAGTGCTTTTTAAATATGATTATGAGGCAGGAAAAATATTTGACCTACTTAATGAGAAATGTGACTTTTTCCCAATACCTTGCTATGCAACATTTCTTGAACCCACATAGCATCAAGTGCTAATAGAACCCCTATCTTGGTGAAGGAGTTGAAAACTGTACAAAGATCCTAATACTAACTTGCCAACTGAGGGACTGGAGGTAAGACACTTGACTTGCACGAGCTTATCCAGGTTTGAGCTTGTCCAGGAGTAATCTCCGAATGAACACAGAGCCAGGAGTAAACCTTGATCACAGCTGGATGTGGCCCCAAATATCCCTCCACCTCTCTCCCCCACACACAAATAAAATTTAAAAATAATTTTTTGGGGGTTTTTGGGTCACACCTGGTGATGTTCAGGGGTTACTTCTAGCTATGCACTCAGAAATCACTCCTGGCTTGGGGGACCATATGGGACACCAGGGGATCAAACAGTGGTCTGTCCTAGGTCAGTGTGTGCAAGGCCACTCTGGCCCACCAAAAAGAAATTTCTAAGTGACAAATTGTTAAGCCTGATCCAAGCCTCATAAACCTTATCTGTCAAAGAGGGATAATAAAATTGAGCACACAGAAAGGTTAACTTGTTCAAGGTCACACAACAGTAACCAAAAGAGCTAAGATTCAGACCAAAGCAGCCCATATTTTGAGCTGTATCCTACACTAGGCTAATATAATATCTCAAAGATAATGAATGTATGGTAACCTTGAAGGGATAAATTGGCTACATTGAGTGAAAGAAGATAAACCTTAAAGTTATAATCCCATTTATTTGTAAAAGAATCATAAAACCAAGAGCTTGATAAAGACATCAAGATTGCCCTGGTGTGCCCTGCTCAACCTGATGTCTAGTTTTAAATTTCTCTAATTTAAAATGTATACTTGAAGGACTGAGAACTAGCTCAAAAGGTTAGCGCATGTGTTTTGCACACTGGAGGCCTTTGCTAGATCCTTGTACCATATCGTTCCCTGAACTCCACCACTAATAATGGCCTCTGTGCACTAAGCCAGGAGTATCCTTTGAACCTGATGGAATATGACCCCTGAACAAATAAACAAAACAGAACATTTGCAGACTAATCTTCATTTTCCTTCCACCTGCTTTATGCAAGAGTATATAGTATTTGAGTACTGGTAAATGGCTAAAAGTCAGTAAGTCCACACTTAGAATCACACTTAGAACCCAGCTAGGGGCCCGGAGAGATAGCACAGCGGTGTTTGCCTTGCAAGCTGCAGATCCAGGACCAAAGGTGGTTGGTTCAAATCCCGGTGTCCCATATGGTCCCCTGTGCCTGCCAGGAGCTATTTCTGAGCAGACAGCCAGGAGTAACCCCTGAGCACCGCCGGGTGTGGCCCCCCCCCCAAAAAAAAAGAACCCAGCTAGCTCCTTAAAAAATTAGCAAAGAAGAAAACATAATTGCATCCATTGGGGTGGAGTTACTGGCATATACAGTAATGAATCACCAACTAGTTTGCAAAAAAGATAGCAATCCCGTAAAACCTCAACTCAGCACCTCTTTTATCTCACTGGCCAGAGGCCAGGAGAACTAGTGTTAATAATGTGTTTTAATATCTCTCATGTACTTTTCATAACTCAGTGAAGTATTTGATCACTGATGAAGTCAGCAGTTGTTCACATATCTCAATTAGCTTATCTGTCAGAAAATATCTTCATACTCTAATTTATTTAATTTGTTTTTCTAAACCACTCTAGAGAAGGTTTCACTTCTTGTATCATTTCATAGCTTAGAAATTCAGTCTATATATTCTGAGTTCAAGAAGAGTGACATAAAAGCAGAACAAGAATCAGATGTAGGACATTTAACATTGACACAATGCTTTTTCTCAAGTCTGCAGTTCATAATGCAGTGCCATCAACTGTCCTAGTCCTGTAGCATTTCCCCTTTCGGTACAGGATCCAAGCCATGTCCTTTATAGAACTTACCCAAGTTTCTTTTCTCTCTGGAACATATCTGCCTCTCCCGGCCTCATGTGACCTAGGGATTTCTAAAGAACGCTGGTTATCATTTTACAGCTAGTTCTTGATTAAGGTTTTGTTTCTTTCCTATTATCTGAACCCAGAAATCATTTGTTTGCCGGAATAATGCAGAAACAACATGCCTGGGCATCATATCTAGAGGCACCTGATGTTGATCAGGAAATTTAACTTGTTCATTCCATGAAACTGTCTGAGGTTTCACTCAATACGGTGGCCACCGAGCACTCCTTCTATGAGGAGCCTCACTGATGACCTCCCTGAGGCTGCACTCAGAGTCCATCTACATGGAGACCACACTTTCTGAGGATTGCTTCTGGCCCACAGCTGCAATCTGAGGGCATGACTCTCTTGCTCCATTGGGAACGCTGGGATGAACTTCCCACCAGTTTGGCCAAAGAGCTCTTAGCACCTTGTTCCAACTAGGCTCTCCAATCCAATGCACCTTTTTCTCTCCCTCCTACACTTGGAAAGTGGCTTTTGAAAAGTCAGTTCTGCTTCCTATGGTTCATAGCCTTTATATCCCTCAGAGGAGTGTCTTCCAGTTCTAGTTCTCTCATAATTCTGTTCTGTCTTGCAGGAACTGAACTTAAACAGAGCAATCCTGAGGAAAGTAGCTGAGACAAGCATTGGAACCATTTCTTCATTGCTGGTGGAAGCAGAGGAAGCCATTCTGAGTGGTAAGTAGCCCAGTTGCATAGGATTTTTCTGGTGGTGATCAGGAAAAATGCCTTGATACAGGGAATGGTAAGATAGCATGATGTGGTAGGCATTTAAAAAGATGCAGGAAGAGGGATGCTTATGAAAAATAGGCTTGTTCCCTCAAAGCTGGTAGATACACTGCAGATGAATGAGGGACTTGAAATCTGAGAACAAGGAGACAGGGTGACTTGTGAGAGTCTTTCGCAGTAGCATCTTACAGAAAGGCCCCAATTCTAGCACTCGAAGAGCCATCAGACTGATCAGTGAGTGAAAACCTATTCAGTGGATGATTAGATTGCCTCTATTTCACACCTGAGAAAATGCAAGTCTGGGAGCTAGAGAGATAGCATGAAGGTAGTGTGTTCGCCTTGCATGCAGAAGGTCGGTGGTTTGAATTCCGGCATCCCATATGGTCCCCCGAGCCTGCCAGGAGTGATTTCTGAGCGTAGAGCCAAGAGGAACCCCTGAGCGCTGCCGGGTGTGACCCAAAAACCAAAAAAGAAAAAAAAAAAAGAAAATGCAAGTCTGAGGACCTCATTTTTTTTTTTTTTTGGTTTTTGGGCCACACCCGGTGACGCTCAGGGGTTACTCCTGGCTATGTGCTCAGAAGTTGCTCCTGGCGTGGGGGACCATATGGGACGCCGGGGGATCGAACCGCGGTCCGTCCTAGGCTAGCGCAGGTAAGGCAGGCACCTTACCTTTAGCGCCACCGCCCGGCCTGAGGACCTCATTTTTATTCATAGTTTTTTCCCCTCCCTTGGGTGGAAGAGGGTGTCTTTGAAAAACACCCAGTGGTGCTTGAAGCTTACTCTTGATTCTGTGCTCAGATCATTCCTGATAGTGTTTAGGGGATCATATTTTATATCAGAGATTAAAATAGGGTCAGATACTTGCAAGACAAGTACTTTAACCCATGTACTAGTTTCCTGGTTCTTGGTCAGGTCTGCCTACCTCCAAAGCCCCTATTTCTGTATATATATTTACATGGATACATGAACTTTACAGAAGAGACCAACTCTTGTGCAGAGTATACTATTAGACCATATTGTGGTGTATCCTTCTTGTCCACTCCTCACTGTAATTTTGACATCTTTTTTTTTCTGATCCACCTCTAGAATTCTAAGAGTAATAAGTCAGATGTTAGCAAACAGAGCAAACCATTCAGTCATACTTATAGGATATATGAAACTTTTATCTTTCACTATGAAAATAAATTCTTTTATATAACCACTAAAATAAATGTTTTTCCCTTTAAAGAAGCAATAGTTGTGTGCCTGTTCACATAGAGAAAGGTGAATGGTGAGAATGGTTTTACTGAGCCATATTTTGCATATGTTTAGGTAATATCGTAAACAATAATTATATCACTTTTGAAGATTAGACAAAGCACAGTAGGAAATTTTACAGGTATGTTGAAAAGTTGGTGAATAAAATATTAACAATTTATCATAGGACCAATAATTTTTAAAATCATACACATACATATAAAAAGTTATTAAAAGTCCTCAGACATTATTTAATTTTATCTTCACAATAACCCTAAATTAGATACGACCAATATTACACACTTATTTATGTATGAAAAAAACACATTCCTGTATAAACAGAAAAACTAAAGAAATAAAGTAAGTTAAAGTTTTCAGGCATTAAAAGAAATCATCTGAAACTCGGCAAAAGGAATTCAATCTGAAAATACCTACTGTTTTACTTGGAAATTTTTATTTATTTTATAATATTTAATGATTGCTAAAATGTCAGCCAGTGTTCCCAACCTCCAAGAAAAACTCACCTAAATCCATATCCCTTTTGCTATTCTTTGTAAGTAGGATTTAATAAATAGCACTAACACAGGTTCCATCCTTTGACAGTATTTAAAATCGTATGTGGCCAGATAAGGGGCTAATCTCCAAAATATACAAGGCACTGACAGAAATTTACAAGAAAAAAAACATCTAATTCCATCAAAAAATGGGGAGAAGAAATGGACAGACACTTTGACAAAGAAGAAATACAAATGGCCAAAAGACACATGAAAAAATGCTCCACATCACTAATCATCAGGGAGATGCAAATCAAAACAACTATGAGGTACCACCTCACACCACAGAGAATGGCACACATCACAAAGAATGAGAATAAACAGTGTTGGCGGGGATGTGGAGAGAAAGGAACTCTTATCCACTGCTGGTGGGAATGCCATTTAGTTCAACCTTTATGAAAAGCGATATGGAGATTTCTCCAAAAACTGGAAATCGAGCTCCCATACGATCCAGCTATACCACTCCTAGGAATATACCCTAGGAACACAAAAATACAATACAAAAACCCCTTCCTTACATCTATATTCATTGCAGCACTATTTACCATAGCAAGACTATGGAAACAACCAGACGAATGGCTAAAGAAACTGTGGTACATATACACAATGGAATATTATGCAGCTGTCAGGAGAGATGAAGTTATGAAATTTTCCTATACATGGATGTACACGGAATCTATTATGCTGAGTGAAATAAGTCAGAGAGAGTGAGAAAGACGCAGAATGGTCTCATTCATCTATGGGTTTTAAGAAAAATTAAAAACATTCTTGCAATAATAATTTTCAGACACAAAAGAGAAAAGAGCTGGAAGTTCCAGCTCACCTCAGGAAGCTCACCACAAAGAGTGATGAGTTTAGTTAGAGAAATAATTACATTTTGAACTGTCCTAATAATGAGAATGTATGAGGGAAATGGAAAGCCTGTGTAGAGTACAGGAGGGGGTCGGGTGGGGAGGAGGGAGATTTGGGACATTGGTGATGGGAACGTTGCACTGGTGATGGGTGGTGTTCTTTACATGACTGAAACCCAAACACAATCATGTATGTAATCAAGGTGTTTAAATAAAAAAAATTGTATGTGGCTTTTTAAACCTTTTAGGTTGCTATGGGATTAATTAAAAATGAGACAGAAAACAGTAATCCTATATGTGTTTTGTTTGGGAAGTAGAAGAAAGGTGTTATTATTTTTTCCCAATAGGAACACTTCCCTTAATGTTTCAATGGAAGTTCTGAGAAACTTTAATGAATAATAGTTTATGCTTTTCTTAAGCAAATAGTATTTTGGGAGATATTTCTTTCATTTCATGATTCTCTCTATCCCAAAGCATAGCCTATGTTTTAAGGTCAATTTTGTTTAATGTAAACAGCTACATATCTTTCCGTGATATAGATATTTCTTTTGTTTTTGTTTTTGGGCCACACCAGGCAGTGCTCAGGGGTTACTCCTGGCTGTCTGCTCAGAAATAGCTCCTGGCAGGCACGGGGGACCATATGGGACACGGGGATTCGATCCAACCACCTTTGGTCCTGGACTGGCTGCTCGAAAGGCAAACGCCACTGTGCTATCTCTCCAGGCCCGATATAGGTATTTCTTATCATTATAACAAACATACTTCATTCAAATAGTACATAGTTGGGTTTGTTAATTCAGTTACACTATCACTACATGAATAATATATGTCATTTATATTGTTGCTCTATGGATATAACTGGGCATTGCTGCAATCCTAACTCATGTTTTCAATAAATTATCATTTTTCTTTATTCTTTTTGTTTTTGCAGTGCAAGGCAGATGCTACACCTTTAAGCTGTTTTACACTTTCTTTGAAGGACTTCTTTTTCTCCTTCTCCTTTTCTTTCTCTTCTTCCTCCTCCTGCCTCGTCCCCTCCTCCTCCTCCTCTTCCTCTCTCTACCTTTGCTGTGCTGGAGAACAAACCCAGGAACAATCAGACAGACAGACAGACAGACACACCACACACACACACACACACACACACACACACACACACGTGTCCTGCTGCTGAGCTACATCCCAGTCCTGTCATCCTATAGTCTTAAAGTGGAGTAGTATTAGTACTCCAACTTTGATCTTCTAAAAAAACAGGTTTGTACAAATAATTCATCTTCTAAAAAAGAGGGACCAAAACAATAGTACAGTAAGTAGAGTGCTTGCTTTGGTCATGGCTAGCCCGGGTTTGATCCTTGGCATCCCATATATGGTCTCCTGAACCTATCAAGAGTGATTTCTGAGTGCAGAACTGGAAATAACCCCTGAGCACTGCTAAGTGTGATCCAGAAACAAAAAGTAAAGAAAAGAAAAAGAATATTTTAGAATATATATTCTAAAATAATTTGAAATTAATTCTTTTTAAATTATTTTTATTTTGTTATTTATAGTGGTTACAAAGTTGTGCATAATAGTTGGTTTTTACTCACAAAGTTGTTCATGACTGAATTACATTTATACAACCTTCACCAGTGCACATTTCCGTCTCTCCCTCCTAGATGCCCTCTTCTCTTCCTGTCTCTGGGCACATATTTTTCTTTTCTCTTTCTGTCTCCTTTCCTCCCTCTTTTTCTGTTCCTCTTCCCTTTTTTTTTTTAGACACTTCTATTTGTAGTACAGTGCATATTTCCTGCCACCAATGTCCCCAGTTTCCCTCCCACCCTCTATCCCCTGCTATCACTCTCTATCCTCTCTTTCTCTTTCTCCTTTTTTTTCTGTTTTTTTTTTGGGGGGGAGGGGTCACACCCGGCAGTGCTCAGGGGTTACTCCTGGCTCTGCTCTCAGAAATAGCTCCTGGCAGGTTTGAGTGACCATATGGGATGCCGGGATTTGAACCACCATCCTACTGCATGCAAGGTAAACACCCTAGCTCCATGCTATCTCTCCGGCCCCATCTCTCTCCATTTCTTTTTTAACACTGTGGTTTTTACTATTGCTCATTAAGGGGTACCACGCTTATCACTATACTCTTTCAGCACCCAGTTCTTGTCAAGAGTAATCAATTCTAACCATCACTGTCCCTATGGACCATTCACTACCTTAATAGCTTTCACCACTCTTTATGACAAGCATTTTACCATGGATTGGTCCGCCTGATTCTCATCTCTATTATCTCTGGGCATTATTACAATAATATCTATTATTTTTCTTATACCCTAAAAATGAATGAGATTATGCCATGCCTATCCCTCTCCTCCTGGCTCATTTCACTCAGAATACTAATTTCCTTATCCATCTATGTATAAGCAAATTTCATGACTTTATTTTACCTAACAGCTGTGTAGTATTCCATTGTGTAGATAAACCACACTTAATTTAGATAATCATCTGTTCTCAGGCACTTGGGTTGTTTCTAGATTCTGGCTATTGTCAACAGTGCTGGGTGAACATAAGAATGCAAAGGGCTTTTCTGCATAGCATTTTTGTGTTCCTAGGATATATTCCTAGGAGTGGTATTGTTCAAGTAAAAACAAAGGCTTAGTGTGATACTTTACATACAGGAAGACTGAGTTTGGTCTCCAGCATAATATCACCCTCAGAGCACTTCCGGGAGTAGTGTCAAAACACTGTACAGAGTATCCATTAGCAGCAACCTTTGGTGTTGTCCCTAAGCTGAAAAATTAACAATTAACTGCAAATATATAGTTTCTGCATTGAGTCCAATGGATTTAAATCAACCACAGTCTAATTTTTTATCTGCTTATACTTTAAATCATTGAAAATCAGGAGCAGGATAATAGTACAACAAATAGGCATTTCTTTTGCATGTGGTTTGATCCCCATCAACCTATATGATTTCATGAGGCTGCCAGGAATAATTGCTGAGTACAAAGCCTGGAGTAAGCCCTGACTACCACAGGTTGTAGCCCCAATACAAACAAATAGTAAATAACTGAAAAACAGATAATAAAATCATTCAGCACAAGGGTAGTTTTGTCTATACTTTTAGTTCTGTTCATTTTTATTACTTTTGATTAAAGCTCTGTTATTTGAGTAATTTTCTTTTATCATCATAAAATTATCTTTTTTTCTAGAAATAAACTCCTTTGAAAATTACCACAATATGCTGTTTATTTTTCATTTCCATTGCATTTGGAGATAAGTATCTTTCTTATCATTTTAGTTTTAAAACCAGAGTAATTTGACCAAAATTATGTAGCTAGTACATAAGGTAGAGTATACTAGCATTTTCTTTTAGTTCTTTTTATTTTTTAATATCATACTCGACGGTGCTTGGGGCATACTAGTACTATGCTTTGGGAACTTCTGGTGATGCTTAGGAGACCATATGATGTGCCAGGGATTGAACCCCGTCAGCTACATGCAAGGTATATGCCTTACCTGTTAAACTATCTCTATGGTCTTGTATTTCTAAACTTGATAGTTCTATAATTATAGATATCTTAATTATTAAATTTTATGTGATATTTTATCTTGTATGACAGAGTTCTTTTGGTTTCCACAATTTTTAATTTGTATACACATGGGCCATAATTTTCTTTACTAAACTCATACTTCCATCCTCTCCTTCTTATTTGCCTCCTCTATTTTGTTCCTACCACATATAATCAAAGTAAGCCATGTCCCAGTAACCAAAAGGGAATTAAGAGTTGAAACTTTAAGAAAATCTTCAATTATAAGAAGATATTTTATCTTATCTTCCTGTCCATAAGTAAACTTTTTATTCATGATTATTAAGACAAATATAAAAATATATTATAATTATTACAATAAGCTTTTCCACAAAATTATAGAATTCTAGTTTGTAATATTTTGTTCCAAACTTTGCTATGCTAAAAAAAAAAAACAACAAAATATGCTCAGCTCTTGCTCTTCTAATTTAAATGAATCAGTCCTCTGTTTTAAATGGACTGAAGGTTAACAGTTCAGATTGTTTTTACAGTGTATTTGTGTCTTAGTCTACTGAATTATTATTCAAATTGTACAGAACATTAAATATTCATCTGGACAGTATCCATCAAACCCAATTGAAAAGAAATCAATCCCGGAGATGAGGATGTTGGTGTCAGAGTGCAGCTTTGTTTTGCAAAACAAAGGGAAAAGTTTAGTGCACAGAATGCAGAAAATTCTAACAAGATTTATTTACAACTTCCCTTTTCTTTTTTCTGGTTTACCCGTATAAATATTTGTCCAGCTGAAAGTGTTGCTAGTAGCAAGTTCTTGATGACTTTTGGAGCAAGGCAAATATCCAACAATAGCTTGAAGATCAAGTTTGGGAGCACATGCTAGCTTATTATATAAGGTGTTCTTGTAACCCATGCATGAATTCAGCTTGACACGGTTGGACCCTCAGCAGCCCAAGTTGTCCAATAATGCAACCCACTTCTATCTTCAATGTTCTCTCTTCTCTTTCAAAAAAATTCTTCCCTCATCACTAATCATCAGGGAGATGCAAATCAAAACAACAATGAGATACCACCTCACACCACAGAGAATGGCACACATCACAAAGAATGAGAATAAACAGTGTTGGCGGGGATGTGGAGAGAAAGGAACTCTTATCCACTGCTGGTGGGAATGCCGTCTAGTTCAACCTTTATGGAAAGCGATATGGAGATTCCTCCAAAAACTGGAAATTGAGCTCCCATACGATCCAGCTATACCACTCCTAGGAATATACCCTAGGAACACAAAAATACAATACAAAAACCCCTTCCTTACACCTATATTCATTGCAGCACTATTTACCATAGCAAGACTCTGGAAACAACCAAGATGCCCTTCAACAGACGAATGGCTAAAGAAACTGTGGTACATATACACAATGGAATATTATGCAGCTGTCAGGAGAGATGAAGTCATGAAATTTTCCTATACATGGATGTATACGGAATCTATTATGCTGAGTGAAATAAGTCAGAGAGAGAGAGAAAAACGCAGAATGGTCTCACTCATCTATGGGTTTTAAGAAAAATAAAAGACATTCTTGCAATAATAATTTTCAGACACAAAAGAGAAAAGAGCTGGAAGTTCCAGCTCACCTCAGGAAGCTCACCAGAAAGAGTGATGAGTTTAGTTAGAGAAATAACTACATTTTGAACTGTCCTAATAATGAGAATGTATGAGGGAAATGGAGAGCCTGTTTAGAGTACAGGCGGGGGTCGGGTGGGGAGGAGGGAGTCTTGGGACATTGGTGATGGGAATGTTGCACTGGTGATGGGTGGTGTTCTTTACATGACTGAAACCCAAACACAATCATGTATGTAATCAAGGTGTTTAAATAAAAAAAAATTCTTCCCTATGCTTTTGTAACTTACTTAAGTATCATTTCCTTCCCCAAACTCTCTCAGGTAGCTAAGTGTAGTTTCCCTCCTCTTGATTCCCTCTTCAACATCATCATATTATCCTCCATGATGCCCTCTTAAACCCTCTTGACAGAGAGAACATTTTTTTTCAGACTGCAAAATTAAGTAATATGTAATTTTTTTTCAAAGGAAGGTTGTAAATTCTACATGGAACTTCCTAATTCTGTCTCTGAGAATTTCATTTTGTGTGTAAATGAAAGCAAATGTAGCAGTCCCAGTCATTTGACATTTCTTCCTATGCTAATGCCTCCCCTGTTTTTTCCCTGTTGTGGCATCTAAGTGCTGTAGAGTCATTGTAAGTGTTCATCTATGGGGACACACTGGATGTGTAATGGATATCTGCTTTTGATTATGAGCCTCTCTCTTTGGATATCAATGTATATCTGGCCTCCTCTGCTGATGTTTTCCCAGAGAAACTTTCATTAAAAAAAAAAAGATAGTCGGGCGGTGGCGCTAAAGGTAAGGTGCCTGCCTTGCCTGCGCTAGCCTTGGACGGACCGCAGTTCGATCCCCCGGCATCCCATATGGTCCCCCAAGCCAGGAGTAACCCCTGAGCGTTACCGGGTGTGGCCCAAAAACCAAAAAAAAAAAAAAAAAAAAAAGATTCTATTGCTGTTCTGCTTCATTCTAGGACTCACTCAAGATATGTTCAATTCTTCCTCTGCACAACTATGCCATGTCATTCTCTTGGGATCACTGTTTCAGTAGCTCTGTGACACAGGTGACATATGCATAAATGTTTTCAACCAAAATATCAGATGGATAGAACATTCCAGCTCTTTTTCTTTTTTGGTCTAGGAAGTGCTATGGTGACAAATATGACTTAAGGACTTAGGGATGCTTGTTTCTTGCACAATCTTTCAGGTCAAGGGACCAATGTGGATTTAGGCTGATGGTACTCTCTCTCTCTCTCTCTCTCTCTCTCTCTCTCTCTCTCTCTCTCTGGGACATTGCTGCTATCAGATCACAGAAAAAAATCAGAATGAACCTTGCACAGCTAGGACAACTCACACTTTATTTGCTAATGTAAGTCAAATGTATAAGCCTGACATCATTGGGGCAGAGCACTGTAATAGTTCCCTAGGGAGGGGCAGCTTAGGTTGTTAAGTACCATCCACATCATTATGGTTCCTAACTAAGAGAGGATCTATGTTTCTTCTCTAAAGGGCTGGGAGGAGTCAGTAGCCTCCTGCCTGGGGCTAAGAGTGTTGCTTTCCTGCAACTTCATTGCTCCACCCTGTCGGGAACCTTATCTGGTCTTTAGAGAAAAGCATTGAACACATCAGTTTTATTCTGGTTACTTATGTTCATCTTTTCTCAGTGGTTAGCACTTGAAAATTGAAGAGACACATTTCTCACCACCATTTCATCACCCCTCCCCTTTTTTCCCCTGCAAACAACAGATTTCAGTGTTCTGTGAAGGTTTTGTTATTTGTTTTGTTTTCATTTATTTTATTTTCCAGCTCAAGGAAATCTGTTTAGGCACCCAGGAGCTAAAACTTAATTTCTTGGTTTGTTTTTTTTTATTTTAATGTATTTCTCTGTATGTGTGTGTGTTTTAATTAATGCTCCCTCTAAATAATATTGATGAATCCTTGCAGAGAATCAACAAAGGACAGTGAATGAAAAGTTTAATCTTTGTCTACACACCACGTTCATCCTAGTGGTAAAGAAAATAAAAAGATTCTTACTTTTATATAGCATATTGGGGAGTGGGGGAGATTGTAGTTATCCTGAGTAAATCATCCTTTTTCATCACTTGATTTCCAAGATTCATCAATAAAGAATTTCATAAAGCTTTTCTAGGACCTTTTCAGAGATGGTAGAAAACTACCATCATTGTCAAGTAGTTTTTTAGTAGTAGTTTTAGTAGGAAAATTACTATTCAAGTGAATCTCTATGAAAAGGAATCAAGCAGAAAACAAATAAGTCAGAAAATGAGTTCTCTCCACTTGGTTCTAGTTTCTTAGACCACATATGTTGCTAATATTAACAAATCCTCAACTTCAATTTGGCTTATATATAATAATATACATCATAAAATACCTGTATACATAATGATGATGATGATAATGATGATATGTTGAATAACCATGTTTTCCACATGACTATAGAAGTTCACTATTTAAAATTGGTGCTGGAGAGATGATACAGCAATTAAGTGCCTGTTTTGCATGTTGTTGACACTAGTTCTATCTCTAAATACCACCAGGAGTGATCCCTGAGCACCAAGCCAGGAATATACCCAAAATATTATTATTTTGCTGCAGATATAGCTCAGCAGTAGATAACTTGCTTTACCTATGCAAGGCCCCAGGTTCAATCCTTCTCAAAACAATAACAACTTAAATGTTATTAAAGTTTTGATAAAGAATATCAAAAGATATATAAAAGTATACAAAATAAAAATGTGTATTTCCTCCTTTTCAAAAGTTGAAGTATTTTTCTTTTATTCAAACATGTCTTTTTTGAGGGCCAGAGAGGTGGCGCTGGAGGTAAGGTGTCTGCCTTGCAAGCGCTAGCCAAGGAAGGACCGCGGTTCGATCCCCTGGCGTCCCATATGGTCCCCCCAAGCCAGGGGCAATTTCTGAGCGCGTAGCCAGGAGTAATCCCTGAGCATCAAATGGGTGTGGCCGAAAAACCAAAACCAAAACCAAAACAAAACCCAAACATGTCTTTTTTGAAGACATATAGCTATCTAGCAATGTTCTACTTTTTTACAATATAATGTAAAATAAATGTATTCCTATGTTTATTTTTTGCATCAGTATGATATTGATTTGTTGGCCTTTTTTTTTTCTTGTCACATCTGTCACATCTATTAGTGCTTGTGGCTTAATCCTGGCTCTGCACTCAGAGATTGGAGTACTGGAGATTAAACCTCAAATCTGGATTGGATATGCATGAAATAATCACCCTACCTATTGTACTATTTCTCCAGTCCCACCGGTATGATATTGCTTTAATTATTAAAATAGCCATGCAATTTATCAAACAAACTAGGATTTTATTTATTTATTTATTTATTTATTTATTTATTTATTTATTTATTTATTTATTTGTGGTTTTTGGGTCACACCCGGCAGTGCTCAGGGGTTACTTCTGGCTCCATGCTCAGAAATTGCTCCTAGCATGCCCAGGGGACCATATGGGACCCAGGATTCGAACCAATGACCTTCTGCATGAAAGGCAAACACCTTACCTCCATGCTATCTCTCCGGCCCCAGGATTTTTTTTTTAAAGTAAATTGCATGGAGGCACAAATCTTTAACTGAAATCATTTTAAGGGTCATGACTTTCTACAGTAAGATTCTTCTTTTTGTTTGTTTGTTTTTTGTTTTTTGGGTCACATCCAGCAGCGTTCAGGGATTACTCCTGGCTCTATTCTCAGAACTCACTCCTGGCAGGCTCGGGGAACCATGTGGGATGCCAGAATTCGAACCACAGTCCTTCTGCATGCAAGGCAAACACTACCTCCATGCTATCTCTCCGGCCCCGTCTTTTCATGATTTATTTAGGCATTGATATTTTTGTTTGTTTTGGGACCACAACCAGCCGTGCTCATGGCTTACTCCTGGCTCTGTGCTCACTGTTTATTCCTGGCAGTGCTGGGGGGTGACCAGTCCTGACCATGACTCTTATTTAAAACTAGTCACTCTTCATCTGTCTGTGGAGCATACCTGCAGAGCTCAGGGATTACTCCTGGCAGTGCTGGGGGGTGGTATGGAGTGCCAAGAATCAGACCCAAGTCAGTTGTGTATAGGGCAAGCTCCCTAGTCACTGTGCCATTTCTCCAGCCCTTAAACAATCACTCTTTACTCAAGATAAAACTATGCATAATTAAGTCAAAATGAGATGACTATCCGAAAAGCATTTTCCCCTCTCTCTTCCCTCTACTGATGCTGTTATTTTCATGAGCACAGGGTCACACACTTGCTTGATTGTGATGTTCACTGCAGTGAGGATGGTGACGCTTACTAAGAAATCACACTCCTGCCCACAGTGCTTACTATGGGTCACACCTGGCTTCACTACAGCCTGAAATTCTGGTAGCACTGGGACTTTTCAGAAAGCAGAACTTGCCAGGCACAAATAGCAGAGCTGCCAAGATTCACTTGGCACATGCAATGGGTTTCAGACTCTTGGCCTCATACTTGTGAGGCAGGTGCTTCAATTACTGAGCCATCTCTCCCTGCTCCTAAAAGATATTTTTGAATGATTCCCACACTTGATATGAAATAAAGTATACTTCATATTACATATTCATTTTAAGGGGGATGAGCACAGCTAGTAGTATTCAGGACTTACTCCTGGCTATGCACTCAGGAATCACTCCTGACATGCTCAAGGAACTATTTAGGATGCTTGTGATTAAACCCAGGTCAACTTCATACAAGTCAAGTTCCCTACTGTTGTGCTATCACTCTGGTCCCCTTATTAGTGTGTATACTTAAACAAACATTTTTGTATTTCTCAATATTTCTACAACTTTCTTTCCAGTTGATGTTGCATGCATTTGTGAGTTACTTCATCCAGATATCCCTTTGCTCATAGTTATGCTCATGACATCTCATTTCCTTTAGTTTCCATAGAACTTAACCTTTTTAATTTTCTTCAGAAGCTTCCAAACAGATGTAGTTTCAGGTATTTTGTAAATTTCTCTCTTCATAACTGCCATTCCACTTTCTGCCCCTTTCTTGCCTGCTGTAGGGGCTTCTTCATTTCTAAATTGATATAGATGAGATAATATTAACAAGGATTCAATTTAGATCTTTCCACAGATGAAAAACAAATTCTATGCCCAGTATGATTGCAGGGCCAAGAGGAGTTAGGGGCATCCCTCTGTGACATTAATTTCAAAAGGCAATTAAATCCCAAATTGCCCAAATCCCACATTGATTCTCACTATGACAAGAGGCAGGTCTGCTTTTAGTTTGTTTGGGCCATACCCAGCAGTACTCAGGGGTTACTTCTGGGTTCTCACTCAGAAATCACTCCTGGCAGTCTCAAGGGACCATATAGGATGCCAAGGATTGAGCCAGGGTTGGTCAAATACAAACCAATGCCCTACCCACTGTGCTATTGTTCGGGCCCCAAGGCACATCTGTCTTTAGTGTTATTTGCTTATTTATTTTATAGAACTTATTCCCTGTCTAGTTAATGTTGGCTGACACAGTTTCTCCAAAGCCATAATTATTCTTTCAGTCACTGCAATTGTTTTCTCAAGCTCTCCCCTTTCTATCAAGTAACATCCTTTCCCCCTATTGTAGAAACAGTATTATCACAGAATATACTTACAGAATACAGACTTACAGAAGGTTCTAGTGGATAATCATAGAATTTATTTCTAAAAAACTAGGGCTTGGAGCCACTCTTTTCACTTGTCTGACAGCACCTGTAACCTCCTTTTCCTGCCCCTAGATTCGTTAGCTGAATGCTCTCCACATCCTCTCATTTCAATCACTTAGAGCCTTTCTCTCCGATTCTGATGCATTTGCCTATACATTTAACTCAATACCCAATACCATTGAACTAAAATTGTCTTTATTCTTCTGCCAGAACAAATCATTGTGTTCTTTACTAACTGTTGGATTCATATACTAAAGGTAGCCACTTCTGGCTTTACCGAATTCCTGTTTATGAGGCATTCAAGTTCAGGAAATTTCCAAGTTAAAACTTATCCCAATTCCTGGGACCTTGATACTGCCCTACAAAGCTCATTTCTAATATTTTACTGCCTCAGTCCCAACCCTTACTTCCCCCCATCCTCCCATGTAGGTGCAGCTAATGACATGTGCAGCTAATGACATGTGCAGCTCACCACATAGAGTGATAAGTGCAATTAGAGAAATAACTACACTGAAAACTATCATAACAATGTGAATGAATGAGGAAAAAAGAAAGCCTGCCTCGAGTACAGGTGTGGGTGGGGTGGGGAGTAGGTAGATCTGGGAAATTGGTGGTGGGAATCCTGCACTGGTGAAGGGGGGTGTTCTTTACATGACTGTAATCATACAACTACAATTATATTTGTAATCACGGTGTTTAAATAAAGATAATTAAAAAAAACTTATTCCAATTCTAAAGTGCCTTTGCTAATAATACGTTGTTTGAAATTCGAAATTAATTTTTTTCAGCAAAAACTTCTTCCATCAGAAGGGTATTTGGCCTTAATCTAGTCTATTCCAATGTACCCAAGATACTTTGTATCTGTTGAGCCAAGTATTGTTAAATGTGATTGCTGAAAATTTTTCTGTTTACTAGGTTGTCCTATAGCAACAGGTTGTCCTGTGCTCTTTGAATTGAACTCTTCACTCCTGACCTCATTCTGATAATTATTCTTAACATTTTCTTTTCTTTCTGTGGTGATGGGGGTCAAACCCACAATCTCACACAGCTGAGCCTGCTTTGCCACTGAACAAGATCTTTGTTTGGTCTTCAGGGTTTTGATGTTGTTGTTCTTGTTGTTGTTTGTCCGATTCTGGTAAACATGAGTTTTCTTTAGTCCCAGTCTTGGTAGCTTCAAGCTCCTCTGTCAGATATCTCAGAGATTTTCTCAAGCAATAGGTAAGACCAGGATCATCTGTCCTCATACCTTTGAAGATTTGAGGCACACCACTCTGGGCTGTGGAATGAGGCACACTGCGTCAGGGTTAAAAGTCAAAAATCTTCAGAGAGAGCAGAATTTTCCCGAAAGTAGGACAGCTCATCTCTTCTTGGGATGTGGCGACAGGCTGGCATACTGGGGCCAAGGTCGCCTTTGAATGAATGAAGAACGAATGCCTGAAAGGCAAAGGTGGCATCAATGTTCCCAAATAGTGCTTCCCTTGTAAGTCTGTCCACGACCCTCTAACATCACACTGGGATTCTTCAATCTGTGTCTACAATCCAAGGGTCCAGATGGCCAAGAAATCTTTGCAAGTTCCCTATGATTTGTTTCTGTCTCATCAATGTAAAGGCATCTAGGAAGGCCACATTGGACTAGCTCGGTTTGCTTGTTCTTGCTCTTTCCTAGCTGCCTGTGATCTCCAAAAAACTGGGATTGGTATTTTACAGATACCTTGGTAAGTGGGGTTCAGTTCCTTTCCATGTACAAGGTGGGAGGGTCAGAGGCACCACCCTCGCCCAGATGCCTGGACAACTTAAGGCACGGTTCTGTGAAAGCTTAATTGTCCAAAGACCCCACCACCACCACCACCACCACACACACACACACACACACACACACACACACACACACACACACACACACACACACACACAGGGCGCCCTACTGGAGGAAAAGTTCAGGAGCACCCCTAGAGGGCACAGTCCCCGCCGCGGGAGGGAGCGGGGCGCCCTGCGTGGGAAGGGGACGCCGGCAGGGCGGGGTAGGGCGGGGCGCTCTCCTCGGCCTTAGGCGGTCCCAGGGCTTGGCGCTAGCAGCGGCCGCTGGAGCGGGGCGCGCTGCCGCGTCCTCCTTGCTCGTCGCCCGTGGAGCCCGGGCCGCGCCGTCGCCTCTGCTCGAGGGCATGTGGCACTCACCAGGGCTCCCCGCTCCCGGGTTCGGCTGCGCGGACTCGCGTGATCGGTGAGTGTATAGCGACGGGCGAGTCGGGAGCGCAGGGGCGACGGGCGCGGGGTCTCCTCCAGGCCTGGCTCGGGGATCTTCAGACCTGCTGGAGTGTTCAGCTTGGACCCCAGACTTAGTGGGACGGAACTTTTCTGGGCGGGGATGCGGTTCGCTCTACATCTTCCCATCTGTTTTTCTTTTCTCTCTGCAATGAAAAAGCAAATAAATTAAGAACCAGGATGCAAAATTCTTGCAGCTTCCCCACACTGGGCTCCGGGATGCGCCCTGTCCTGCAGGTTAGGTTCAGAGCTGCTGGAGAGCTGGCTGGCACAGGTGCTTGCTTCCCAAACTTTGCTTTTACACTTCTCCAAACTGTAAACCCTGGAACCTTTGATGCTGATGGATATATATATATATATATATATATATATATATATATATATATATATATATATATATATATATATTATATCCAGTGGATATAATGTTTTGCAGACTCCTATGTAAGCCCAGTTCACTCTGTGTCTGTTAGGGGTTAGGGAACACCTACAGACAAGTTAGGCTCAAAAGATTTAGGAAATATCTTGACCAAGGAGCAACACTATTGTACTGAGTGAATGAAGGTCTGAGATTCTCTTCACCACCTCCAGACAAAAAGCGCTTTGTTCCCTAGCAGTGTTACTTTATTACTTTCCTTCAGCAGGTTCGCAACTACTGAACTGCTTAGAGATTTCTCAGGTATGTGAATTGAGGAGTTACTGAATTCTGGATACAATTTAGTCTTATTAAGATAATCTTTTAAAAAAAAAAGTCTTCTAAATATTGTGAGATTTGAGGGAAAATGGGCCTCAAAAGCACTTGTTGGTCAATCTTCCGTAGTCTTTTCCAAGAAATCTTTCTCCAGCATTGTAACTCTTTTTTTCCCTTCTCATTCTGTTCTTGCCCATGGTAAGTAGTACCTGATCTTGGACTATTACTTTGTAAGTAAAGGACCATTTGGCATTTCATGGTTTCTAGTTGCTTTATTTATTTTCCCTTAATTTAAAAAAAAATGTAAGCACTGTGGCTTTCCAAACGGTTAACGTAGTATTTCATGCATAAAATAAGTTCGTATTTGTTTTAAGTTAAAGAAAGTTATTGTTAATTGCATTCTTCTTTGCGAATAGATTATCATGCCTCACACTAAGGTGAGTTACTTTATGAACTATCAATAATCACTACCCTACCTCTCAAAGACATTGGATAATGTTTTGTATGAACCATGTCATGCCAGAAAGCCGAGCTCTTTTAGGACTAGAAGTGAAAGTTAGAAGCACACAATCTTTGTTCTATTGACACCCTACTGTCCCCAACAGTTTAGGCTGTTCTTAGAAAAAAACAAACAAAAACAAACAAACAAACAAACAAAGCAGCAAGCAAAGTTTTCTAGAGAGATTGATGGAGATAAGCTTCTAAAGCTGTCTCTGGTATGAAAATGGGCATCTTCTGTGTAGATCTCTATATTATAAATTGTCACTCCCATATCACTAGGAAAACTGATCATTTGAGCACGTTCTTGCTTTCTTTTGTGTTTGTAGATAGAATCCAAAAGTCATGTGTTTAACTACAAATGAAACATCATCTTTTTCAAATATGGCAAAGGCAGATATCATCTATCAGGTTTTATTAGATCCAATCTATCTCAGACATCTGGATGTTTTACAAGATAGATGTTAGAGTAAATTGGTGGATGTTTTTTAGGAATGAAGATTGGAACAAAAACTTTAAAATATGTGTTTTGGTATAGTCATAAGAAACTATTTGAGAATCTACAGTGTGTTCATTTTCACAATTTTCCAAAACAAGCATTGAGAAAGGACCTTGTAGTTCTGTATCCAGGCAGCAAGCAAGGTACACACTTTCAAGGGCTGGTCACTTCTCTCCCAGTTTTTTTAAACTTTTTTTTTTAACTTCCTGCTAAGGAACACCACCAGTTCACCCAAACTTGAACTCAACCTCTTATTTTGTTGAGCTAGAGCAAAGGGAATCACTGTAACTTAAAAGGTAATTACTATAACTCAAATTGCCTATTAGCCCTTCTCTTTGGGGGGGTATACATTAGTTCAAAATGCACTGTCCTGTGATTATACCAAGCGGTCAAGTCTGATTGCAAGCTTCTAAATGGTGGAGCCCAAGCCCAAGGCATTATTAATGTGGTCTGAAAAGAAGAACAAGGTTTTACACTGAGATTAGCCTTGTTTCAGGGCAGACTTGGTGACCTCAGACACATAGCTGTATCTCACTAACTCTTAATTTTCTCCTCTGTAAAAGTAAAGGTTATGCCCACTTCCCAAGATAAAGAATAAAGCATTTATCAAGATCTCATATCTAAGGAGTAATCCTTCCCTGCTAGTTATCCTCTTGTTCTGCTAGGTCAACTTTGAAGCCTTAGCATTTCTGTGAAGACGGTGGTATAACATACATTGTAAAGTATACCAAATATCAGACAACTGTGCATTAACCAACATAGATGATTAAGATATTTTATGCACTTATTTTTTATGCTTTCTCCTTTCCTGGCCATGGTCTTTTTGCTCTTCCTTCCATCATTCCTCCTCTAGGTCCTGGCCACTTTGGTCCTGGCCACTTTCTTTGACCTTGCCCTTATGATGGGTAAGAGAGGTTAGCAGCTGTCTAGAAGTCCAGGCCTTTAGTCATCCTGGAACTCAGAGAAGTTGACATCTAAAATTGATCTTCACTACCTGCCCAGGAAATAACATTACAATAGCAATCACATCCCCTCTGCAGTGCCTGTTTTATAGTTTATTAATTGAACCCAAGTGGCTTCCTTTTATATGATTGTAGAATCCCCCATTTTTGTGAGCTATTAAGACCTCCAGTTAGTTGTTGGTCATCCTGGAACCATTTTTTCATTTATACACTATGTATAATAATTCCCTTTATGCCTGTCTTTCCGGATGTCAGCTGTGGGGACACCACCTTCCCCCAGCCCATGCAGGCTATATTGGGATGATAAGATCTCTATGAAGCATTTGGTTTACTGAGTGAATATTCCTACACCCATTCACAACCCTCTCTACTTCTTTCTGATGTCAAAGGAGAGACCTCTAGAAGGAAATCCTGCCAAAAATTGAGAAGTTGCTTTGTGGGGAATCCAGATTACCTAACATTGTGCGATTGAAGACACGGGGCAAAGGTCCAAAGAAGAGTAAATTACCTCCAGCCTTAATCATCTGCTTTTGTCATTTCCTAGTGGACAGAGACACAGAGCTCATTTATAGCCAGTGAGTCATAAGTGAGCAGTGATGGCATTCATTGGTGAGCCTTGTGCCGTCCTCAATGCCCTGGGCCACCTTCACATTAATTGGAGTCTCTAAGGTTCACTGCAGAGTTCTAAACTCTTTGGGAGAAGATTCCCAACAGGCTAAGCATTTCATTCATTCTGTGAAAAATTATATCTAAATCTATCTATCTCCCACCTTTACTCCTTTTTTCCTTCCCTCCCTCCATTCATCCCTTTCTCTATCCATTCACCCCTCCATCCAATCCATCCATCCAATCCATCCACCCACCCATCCATCCATCCATCCATCCATCCATCCATCCATCTCTCTTCCTGGGGAGCCAGGAATTTGAGATCTAGTGAGAGGGGACAGTTCTGACTGCTTGGCTGTCCCTACTGACTTCACCCTCCAAGCTGATGTCTTCCTGTTCCTCTTTCCTTTTTCCTATACATCTTTTGGCTAGGTTCTGCTCCATCTTACTCCTCCTTTATCTGCATCCAGCCTTGAACTCCTTTCTTGCTGTGACCTCTGCCCCTGGCCAACTCCCATGGACCTTTCCTCCTTTGCCCAGAAACACCCACACCTTCTGCTGGATTAGGATGACTATCTCTCTGGAAGCAACCTACCTAGTATGAGTATGGCTTGCCCAACCTTTCCCTATAGATGTTAATCACCCACCACCACCACTGGTCCCCAGTTATTCATCAGCTAGTTCTATGTTCTCACTGCTCCATGTGACATTAGGTTGGAGATTCTACTAACCCTGGCCTTGATTCAGTCACACACGTGCTGGATGGCATCAAAACAGAATGGTGAGGGCAGTGGTGACAGTGAATTCACAAGCATCATGGGTTTTCCCAAAACACTGAAAACATATATGCAATCTAGATGAGAGCAATAAAAGCTTTAGTGGAGATTGCTTGATCTTCCTCTTACAGCTAAACTACCCTAGAGCCTCTTCACATAAATTCTGGAGCTTCCTCCAAAGGGATTCAGATCTATTAAGTAAAAAAATGAAATAGGTACAGGAGTTAGACAGAAGCATTCTCTTCCCAAAGGAAGGTTAAATATCCCTGTCTTAAAGTTCTTGGTAGTGACTAGTTATTGAAGACTCAGTGAAGGGGTAAAGTATCAAGACTATAAGAAAACATCAATGGATTGCGGTTGAGTTTTAATAAGTCAATCTCTTTACTTGGAAACTTTTTTTTCTGAACTAAATTGTCATGTGAGTCTGGTGAGGAAAAGAGAAGAGTAATTGTATGTTTCTATGGAATTACTATTAGGCAGACTTTTGAGAAAGAAAAAGAAGTATAGATATCAATGAAAATAAGAGGTGACTTACAGGAGTCGGAGCGATAGCATAGAGATAAGGCGTTTGCCTTGTACGTGGCCAACACAGGACAGACCTCGGTTCGAATCCCAGCATCCCATATAGTCCTCCGAGCCTACCAGAAGTGAATTCTAAGCACAGAGCCAGGAGTAACCCCTGAGTGCTGCTGGGTGTGACCCCCCCTCCCTCCCCCAAAAGAGGTGACTTACAGTAACCAATTCATGGGAACATACAGGACAAGAAATTTTACTTCTGAGATTTGCAAGCTCGAAAACCAGGAAAGATGAGCTTCAAGGTCTGAAAACCAGGAACATCATGTGTAAGGGTAGGAGGTGGAGGGCCCAGTTTAAGTAGCAGGGAAAACTTCCCATTTTTTCCATCATTTTGTTCAATTCAGGCTTTTTATGAATTGAGTGATGACTACTCATATGGGTAAGTATAATATTTACTGACTGTTAATTCAAAGGTTGTTCTTTTCCAGAAATGTCATCATGGAGTCAGAAGCAATGTTTTCTCTGGTTTCTGGTATCATATAACTTGGTCCAATTGACAAATAAAATACACCTTTGCACTAGATTAGAACAGTTGATGTTGATTAATTTTTCCAAGCTGATCTGCAGTGTCTGTTTATAGTAAATCACTTGTCCCAAGAGGGCTCTTTCCCCTCATTTAGAATCCATGTTATACTTATTTGTCAGGTCTCTTCTGGAAAAAGGTCCTTTGATTTCTCCAGTCACTAAAATCTTTGCAGTTGTCCAGGTCTCAAAATACAGATATTATATATATATCTGTATGTGTGCATATATGCATATATACACAAGGGGCCAGAGAGTGTATATACATATATATACATATATATATATATACATACATATATATATAGGACATTCACCTTTGGTTGAGCAAGTGAGTTCCTTGGGAATAAGACCCAGGTTATGTGTTCTGGTCAGGAAATCCTGCTCTTCTCACCAGATGGGGACTGATGGAAGTCTATTTTACCACCAGAATGTCCATCTAACAACCTGGTTATATTAGTGCCTGTAAGTTTTCCCTCTCCCAGATGCCTTGGAATCAGTTTCCCCCTCTTTAATTTATTTTTTAATTTAATTTGTTTATTTATTTTATGTATTGGTATTGTGGTAAATTATTTAAAATAACCCCCAATCATTTATTCCTTGTTAATCCCCCACCTACCACCTTGTCATTCATAGCTTACTTTTGCTTGAATCAGCCAACTCTAGGAAGGTTGCCAAGTCAGTGATTCTTTATTTCCATTACTCTTGCATTGTTGGAATTTGTTACAAAGGACTTTCATCCCCCTCAAGTATTTATTCACTTATATAGGAAATATTTATTAACTCCTATTTCAACACATTTGAAACAATTCTTATTTATTTGGATGTACAAATGGTCCCTGGTTAATGCAGTAGGTGCCCTTTTAAACTGTCCTTTTAAGTTTATCGAGCAGTTCTTTCTTTTCTGGCATCATGGGACATGCCAGATCCATCTTGTACTTTTCATGACCTAGTCTTTATTTTTTGTGGGAAATTGTGCTTACAATTAAAAAAGTGTAAGTCAGTCTTCTCATTGTTTCTGAGCTACAATAGTTTTATTACTGCTATTGGGCATTTATGCATATATAAATTATGTATATCATATGTGTTAATATACATATATTTATGTTATATCATGCTAATATACATATATTTAAAAAATCTGGCCATGATCAAACCTTGTATATCAATTGTTTCATTCATTATACCAACTTTTTCAATTAGAATGTAATTATTTTATAGTAGTAGTAATAATTGCAATACTTGCAATCCACTGCTCTGGAAGCTTTATATTCTTCCTCCTAATATGTTTGTGTATTTCTTCTTTAGCAGCCAGAATCTTAACTCTTTTATCACCAGTGCTTTTACTTATAGGATCCAAGCAATGTACCTTCCACCCCCATAACCAACCTGTGTCATCTTTGTCTGACTTCTTCCCTTTGCTCCATCCTTATTTCTTATAATCAGATCATTAAAGTTTATAGCCCTGGAGATAGCTTAAAGGGCTTGCATGTGGAGACTTTGCTGAATACCCATTGCTACATGGATTCTAAGCATTACCACATGTAGCTCTGGAAACCCAAAAACATAGGGTCTGAGCAGTTCTGTATCACTTGCCCAGGCACTGAAGTACCAAGCCTGCACAGCTTGCCTCGTATGACAGGAACAACTTGGACATCCTAAGCACTGTTTGGGAGGTCACCTCACACAGACCTCAAAAAAGTCTGTGGTCAAGTCATCTAGTAAATTCTGGCTTATTAATAGAGAAAGTAAGTAAACTGCTTTAGGAGGTATATTTTTGTTTTGTTTCTTTCTTTATTTTGGGGGAGGGGGAAGGGTTGGGACATACCTAGTGGTACACAGGGCTTACTACTGCTTCTGTACTCAGTAGTCCTTCCTAGCAGACTCAGGAGACTATATGAGTGTTGGGGATTGAATCTAGGTTAGCTGTGTTACCCACTATATTCTCTTACTTGCTCCAGGAGGTATTTTTAAAATGATACCCTCAACATGTTAGTTTCTTATAGGAGTATTTTTCTTTCCCTATATAATTCAGGGCTGGGGAGTGTCTGGAAGATAGGCCATATAAAGACCCTGAAACCACAGGGTTTGGCCTTGGTAGGTGACTGGATTGATACATAGTTTTCTAGCAGTCCATCTGTCTTATTTCATGACCCTGGAGTGATGTTTTTAGTAACCCAATTGGCAGAAAAAAGGTCCCAACCCCTGAATATTTCCTGACTGAGTTTTCTCTGAAATAAGAAAACTGACTATTGTTATTTTCTATCATTCTAGTAAGTTTTATTCTGTCATTTTCATTTGATTTTATGAACCCATAAACTCTTGTCAAAAGTTCTAAAGATAAAAGTGCTTACTTTTTTTTTTTTAATTTGCTACAATCATGTTATAGTTCTTCTAGAGTCAGTGAATGTTTGCAGAGGGTTTTAATGCCATTACAAAGTAGACAAATTTGCACAATTCATTTCTCATGGGAGCACAGAATTAACTACGGAAAAGAGCCCCTGGTGCTCAGTGCGGTGGAGAGAGCCATGTGAGAACAGGGAGGTATCAGCACAATTCCACTTGCCCATGTCTTGTTTTCCTTCTGGGAAGTAGACAGTGACATAGGACCATCTCAGGCACTGGTTAGGGAAAGAGTGGTGAGCTGACCCTGATTACTGGTCAGGGGTATGCCAGTGGGTTTATTCTGCTAGACACAGTGTCACTCTGATAATAATAGACTTAGATGATTAAACAGTGCAAGTAGGGTAAAAGACACACAGACACATGGAACTAAACATGCTCAATACTTTCAGACACTGTTTAGAGACTGAACAGGGCAGGAGAGGAGAGACAGCCTTTGCTTTGGGGTTCTTATATTGAGGTACCCATTCAGCATGAAGGAGACTAACTTTGATCACCTCTCCTCTGTAATGTCTTTGGGGGCTCTCCTTCCCTATCAGGAAAGGCTGGCCCTGGAGTTATCTAGATTTAACTGATAGCTTTGAACCAGAAGTGTGCTGAGCACTATACACTATTTCATTCACTAATCCCGACAGCCCAGCAACCCAATAGGTTAGAGCTTGCCTCAATTTTAAAATAGAAGAATGTTATAAGGGAAACTTTAAGATAACATTTAAGTAACATTTTTCAAATCCCACTAATAATAATAGCATACTAAAACTTGTGTCAGAGGCTACTCTAAGCATCTGTTTAAATTTCCTATAAGCGTTAGGAAGAAGGCACTATTAGTACCTGCATTTATAGATGAAGAAATTAAACCTACTTAGCCTCAAATTCAGGTGAATTAGTCTCTTGCTATTTATCATATAAATAACCAATATCCCTAACACCATTTCTTGAAGAAACTTGTCTTTTTCCTCATTATGTATTCTTGGCACCCTTGTTGGAGACAATTGACCTTATTTGCCTGAGTTTATTTCTGGAGCCTGGGCACTAAAACCACAGGGTTTGGCTGTGGTTTCATCTTTTCTGTTTCATTGTTTTATTTTACTGTCCTTTTTATATTGTTCCAGCACCACACCTAGCCATGCTCAGCAATACAGTGAGGATGAGGTGGGGTGGGCATGCGGGAAGTGATCCTAATACCAGAAACTGAGAATAGGGGTTAGATATACAATCATATGCTCTATTATTTGAGACATATCATTGACCTCTATTTGTTATCTTTTTAGCCACAAGCTCTGCAATATGTTTAGATCAAGAAATATAAAAAATCCAAATATGTTCTTTGTTTCAATAATATTTTGGCTTGTTATCCATTGTAGTTCTGTATGAATTTAGGATGTTTACTTCTATTTCAATAAAACATTACCATTGGAATTTTGATAGGACTTTAATCTCTTGAATGTGCAGACACATTGATTATGTCTTCTTCTAATTAATCAGATGGCTCTCTTTCCATTCACTTTTGTCTTTAATTTCATCAGTGTTTTTAACAGTGTACAAATCTTAATCTTCTGTGGTTAAGTTTATTCTTTTGTTGTTGTGTTTGGGGGCCATACATGGCGATGCCTAGAGGCTACTCCTGGCTCTGCACTTAAGAATTACTCCTATCAATGCTTAGGGACCATATGGTGATGCCTAGAGGCTACTCCTGGCTTTGCATTTTAGACTTATCCCTAGCAGTGCTTAGAGACCACATGGGATACCTGGAACTGAAGCCAGATTGGACACATACTAGGCAAGCACCCTGCCTGCTGTACTATTTCTCTGGCTCCATATTTTATTATTTTAGATGGCATTATTAATGGTATTGTTTTCATATTTTTTACAATTGTTCAATGTTAGTGTATATATATATTCAACTAGTTTTGAATATTGCTTTTGCATCCTAGGTTTAAAAATTCATTTATTCTATGTGTGAGAGATCTTTAAGATATTCTATATATACGATTATGCCATCTGTAAACAGAGTTTTACTTTCTCCTTTCCAAATTGAATTCCCTTGTTATATTTTTCTCACATAATTGTTCTTCCTTTTGTTTGTTCTTCCTCCTTCCTTTTTGCTGTAAGTTAAGCCATGGTGTCCATATTCTTGAACAGGAAATAAAACTTTTCTAGATGGTAGTTATTTTTATTTATTTATTTTAGGCCACACCTAGCAATACTCAGAACTTACTCCTGGTTCTGCACTCAAGAATTACTCCTAACAGTGCTCAGGGGACCACAGGGGATGCCAGAGATCAAATTGGATCTGCTACATGCAAGAAAAACACCCTATCTCACTGTATTATATCTCTCTAGCCTAATGGTTGGTAGAGTCAGTATACAATGTCTTTATGATAGTTCTTTCTTAAATGAAGGTAATGCAATGATAATCATGTAGTCCATTGAATTTTCTAGAAATTTTCAGTCATATACCTACTGTTGATTAAGATCTTCCTATGTGCCAAGCTCTTTATAAACATTGTTTTCAGTTCTTGTAGATCAACAGTGTGTCAAGTTAGAGTCCTCCCTGAAAGCTGTGACTTTGACCTATGTTGAACTCACACCAAAGCTTCTGCCCCATAACCTCATCTTCCTGCCCTCCTGAGCATTGCGGATTGTAGTGCTTTCTTTGAAAAAGTTTGCATTCTGAGGGCTCCACAAATCTCCTTTTCTCTACCCTATTTATTTTATTTATTTTTTAAAATCTTTTGCTAACTTTTTTATTTTTTGAATTTTTTATTTTATTTATGGGTCACACCTAACTTTGCTCAGGGCTTACTCCTGGCTCTGTGATCTCTCCTGGCAGCCATAGGAAAGTGTGTGTTCTTGGTGGGAGACCTTTCCCCACCCAGTTCTGGTATCCATGGCAGTACCAAAAATTCCTGAAAAGCATTCTAGGCTCCTGATTTCTTTGCTTCTAATAAGTACCATCATCACCAGGTTCCAAATGTACAAGCCTGCTCTATTTCCAAACTTCTGAAATTGGTCTCCCTTTTCTCATCTTTTTTTTTTTTTTTTTTTTTTTTTTGTTTTTTTTTTTGTTTTTTTTTTTTGGTTTTTGGGCCACACCCGTTTGACGCTCAGGGGTTACTCCTGGCTATGTGCTCAGAAATCGCCCCTGGCTTGGGGGGACCATATGGGACGCCGGGGGATCGAACCGCGGTCCTTCCTTGGCTAGCGCTTGCAAGGCAGACACCTTACCTCCAGCGCCACCTACCCGGCCCCGTCCCCCCTTTTCTCATCTTATTCTATCTCAAGGTTCTCTAAGACATGGACTAGAGTATACAGATTAGAACTGACTTGAGTCTTTTCTTTAGGATTGTCTTCTTCAATTCCACCAAAAACTTTCAGGGAGAGCTTCTGAGAAATGCTGTGAACAGTGAAACTATGCCCTGCCATCTAAAACTACAGTAGTTAACTTTTTCTAACCCTGTATCTCTCATCCCTGTACTCTACCCCATTTCTTGATAATATTTATTGTTTTCCACCTTTGCTTACAAACTTACAAACAATTCTTGCTTGAGCTCCTCTTCTCTTTTTGTAATGCACAGGGCAGTCTGTACTTGCTCTTTTTTGTTCTGCTTCTTTTAAACACTTTCACCTAGCATTCTGGCCTTCTCTGATAAAGATGTCTTCAAACACAATAATCTGATGGAGACAGAAATGTTTTCTTCTTGCTGACAGTCCAAAGAGGAGGGGTTCATGTCTGAAAGGGTCCCTTCCATTATGTTTTTCTGTTGTCAGCAAGGGCAAGACTTCTCAAACCTTGTGGGAAGACTTGATTTCCTTGATTTCTAACTTGCAAGAGACCAAACCTTTTTTATTATAAACTCTTCAGAGGCAAATTTATTGATTTTGCACTTGTATTTCACAGCTATGTCAATTTGCTGTAAGTACTTCTAAATGTTTATTGGAAATTTTTGTACTTCTCTTGCATAGAAACTAATCCATGGGCTGTCTTGTCTTGAGTGTTTGGCTACTCAGCATGACTCTACAGATACATCTCTGTTCTAGTTTGCAAGAAGGCAGAAGGAAACAGAAAAGCACAAATACAGTGTGCCTGAGCTGACCAGGAAGGCGAACACTTCATTGACACCAGCTTTCCATTGACGGAAGTGAATTATGTGGCCATCTTATTTGCAAGAAATCTGGGAATTGGAATTTGTTACTCTGCAAATAAGAAGGAGAATACAATAGCACTCTGTGTACCAGAAATTATAATAATGACACTACGAAATAATTTTGAGAGCACTCACAGGGCAATAAATCATTATAGTCAAATGAGAAGAATGCCTATGAGTCAGCGTTACCACACAAAGAACAGGATTTCTGGGACGGGAGAGGTAGGTAGCTCAGATGGCTGGAGCACATATTTTGCCTGTAGAAGTCTAAAATTCAATTCTGGCACCTCATTGTCTCCGGGATACCACATGCTGTGGCCCCCAAAACCAAGAGGAAATAACAATAATAGATTGTATAAAAAATGGAGTGAGGGGTCCTGATGATCCTTTTTGAGGTCTAAGAAGTAGAGACAGTTTATGTAATGAAGTTGACAATGGAAAGTTTATATAATCTTAATTAAGTAAACAAAACAAATACAACAGAAATGGCAGATAATGTTTAAAAAGAAAAGGCCTGTAATCAATTTCAGGTGGGAAATCTGGAAAATAGCTACTCAAATTTGGAGCTGAGGAAAAACCAGTCTGTTTGCAAATCTCTAGATCTGGAATCTAGTAGTTGTGAGAATCCAGGGGTGCTGAGCTTGGGACACCCACCATCTGCCCAGACCCTAAACAGAATTTCTGGAGAGGAAGAACAAAGGGACTGGACAAAGACTCATCACTTCTTAGTCTTTCTGCCAAAGGGCAGTGCTTTGGGACAGGGAGTGTGTCAAGCCGGAGGCCACCATCATTTCAACTCAAACAAAAATGTGTTTAAACTTAAAAGTTTGTTTCAGAGCAGGGGCTGGCTCTCATTATAGACTACATACCTGCCATGGCTGAAACACCATATGCCTCCACTTCTCCAACATCACCAAAACCAAGACTTCATCACCTCTCACAGGCAACTGGAGGGAGCTTGTTAGTTCCAGCCCAGGTGCTTGTGGCTTTCAGGAGTCATGCCCTTCAATTTGATATTGATGCAATGTGGGAGCTTTGCATGAGAAAGAGCTGGTACATATTAAGTCTGATGCAGAGCAGGAAACAAATACAGATATCAGCTGGGCAAGGATGAGATAACAGGGTCATAGAGACCTTGGGAGTTATTTTAACTGGGGGGGGGGTTGGGGAAGCATAGCCAGTGGTACTCAGAACTTAGTTCTGGCTCTGCATTCAGGGTTTCTTCCTGGTGGGCTCTGGAGACCATATCAGATGTTGGGACTCAAACCCAGGTTGGCTGCATGCAAAGCAAGTGTCATACCTGCTGTCTAGACCTGAAACCTTACGAGTATTAAGAAAGGATAACCTGCCTATTAATTTCCTCTGGTAAACCAGAAGATTTGGGACTCGAGTCTAATCAAAAATGCTTTTCTTTTGTGTTCATTATGCAAGGTTTGGACCAGAGAAGCAGAGGATGCTAGTCTGTTCCCAATAGGATTAGAAGTGAAGACAAATATTTAATAAAATGTATTGAATGCCATAGGAAAGGTGCCAAATATTTCTCAGCCAAATTTCTTAAAAGAATAGTCTATATTTTCTTTCTGCTTTCTGTCAAGTTCAGTAAGATCAAGTTTCTGCTTGCCCTTAGTCAACCATACGACACACAAACATTTGCTGTGTCCCTGTTTTGGCCAGCAGCGGCACAGACCTGACTAAGAATCTAGTTTAGTCCTTAAGAAGAAGGGAATAAAGTCTAAAATGGAGACAGTGATTGTATCTACAATATAGTCGAAGGGATTTCCCCCTAGTTGCTAAAAAGAATGTCAGATCTAGTAAATAAAAAGTCATTTTAGGGCTGGAGATAGTACAGGAACATGGTTCTTGCTTTGTATAGGCCTACCCTGGTTCCATCCTTAGCATCACATAGGGTCCCTCAAGACCTAGCAGGAGTGATCCCTGATCACAGAGCCAGAATGAAACACTGAGGAAACCATGGTTTCCTATACTGTAGAGAAAGCCTATATTAGGTGTGGCCTAAGCCTTCCTCCCAAACAAAAAAGCCTTGTTTTGGGGTTTGTGGTTAAGGCTCAGGGCAACAGAGCTGCCTTGAACCCTGTACCTTCCACATCCTGAGTGCCATCCCAAAGGCATTGCCATGTGGTTCCTACCACCACTCCAAAGTGTTTTACTTCATATGCTCTATAGCCATGTGTGTGATCTCTGGTCAGTGATACAATGTCCATTTTATGTTCATTCATTTCTTCGTTCATTCATTCATTTAGTATAGTGCCACGCCCAGTAGTGCTCTAATGGAGTCATCTTCATTTTCTATAACCCTGCAACTATGGATAAATCACTCATTTGCTGAATTACTGTGTGTAGAGAAACTTATGAGGGTAATGGCGTGTAAGGTGGTCGTGGAGTGTACATTGAAGGCATCACACTGTGGTCCTTGTCCATCCCCTTCATTGGAAATTTGCTTTACTCCTTTTCCTTTCTTAGGCTTGTTCTACATAGAGGCAGGACATGAGATAGGTTAGATATTACTAAAATATTTGAGAAAATCCAGAACATATTGTAACCCTTAATATAGAAATGTTTGCTATATTATAATGCACCTTAAATTATATCTATTTTCATCCAAGTTTCATAGGGAACAGTTGATATGGTGAAGCTGATACCTGGAGGGAAGGGAACCTAGTTCTAAAGGGAGGTAGAGCCTGTGGAAACCCAGAGCTGAGGTGTGGTACTGGGATCCAGGGGCAGTGAGTAAAGGTTACATCCCTCCACCTCGAAATACTAGACATGAAGGGTAGGTTGTCTGAACCCAAGAAAGCCTGCTCCACCTCACCTGACAAACACACACAACTCAACAGGGAGGGAACAGGGGAAATCAAAATCTCAGCTGTGATCACCCTCAACCTTCTCATCTCCTATCCTCATAGAGTCAGGCACTGGATAGCAAAGAAGCCTGCGGACAGGATTCATAGAGGCCAGTCCTGCAGAGTTAAGCATTCAGGGAATAAAATAGGAGAGGAGCAGTTGTTGGAGTCAGAAATGAAATTGGGCCCACCATTCAGAAGCCTTTACATGCCGTATCTTGACCTCCCTACCTCTGCATGCCATCATCAGACAGATCTGGTGTGGAGGGATAGTCAGAGAACCTTTGGTGAGCTATCCTGCTTGTAGACTCTTATCAAAGACCTTCTGACTTGTTTCTTCAGTAACAGCCAGTGCTCTGAGTCCCTGATTGGGAGGACACTACAATTACATGCTTTGAAAATAAGAATTTCCTTCCTGTGTAGTTTCAGAATTCAAGTCAGCACCTATTCCTCTTTGCTGTGGTGTCTTGCAGTTTGCAGGGGTCACCTTAGTGCAGTGTTCATTGACCTGTTGCTGGTAACAGCAGGAGATTATTTCAGAGTTACTTGAGCCTTCTTCACTGGGCAAGAGGTAGAAGACAGGCAGGAAATGGAATGAGTCGGGGAATGCATTTCCATACTGTGGTTATAACTAGTAGTTTGGACCAAAATTTTTCCTGTTGCAACTATTTTACTTTGTGAAGAAATCTAATTTTCTTTTCATCAGAAGTCATTTGCTTCAAAGTGAACAAGCACTTTGAAATATTTTTCAGGACACATTTTCAAAGTGACACAATTCTTTGTCCCAGAAAAAAGATCTTTGTAAAAAAAAAAAAGATCTTTGACAACTATGAAAAGCCACATTAAAAATTTTAAATTTGAATTTAAAATTTACCTCCCTCAAACAGTGAAAAACGACTGACATTATACAACAATCTAAGAATTACTTGCTGCATAATAGAGCATACAGTTATATTACCTATAAGTATTACTTTTAAGCATCTTGATGAGTACTTTTCCTTTCATGAGAGTCAAAGGACAAAACATTCTGGTCACTTTTCTGGTTCAATGGATTAGATGAAATGAAAATTGTATAATAAGACAAAGATGTAGCTCAGCAATAGAGCATTTGCTTTGTATATGTGAGGCCCTGGGTTCTGTCCTTGGAGCTACAAAAGAAAAACAAAGTAAACAAAAAGATTCACATCTGGATAAACTAAATCAAGGAATTTGCTAGGCATATAAGATTTCATGTCTCCCATCTTCTGTTCAGTTTAGATCCATGTGTTTGTAAGCTTGCTTTCCTGTTTAATGAAAAGGCTTAAGATCGTCTTTGGTCATCAGCCCTGACATGCTGGAACAATACACTTGATGAGAGTTGTTTAATAAACAGGTCTTTTTGGTAGAAACTGTGTAGATTCCATGGTCTTCTGCACATCCACCCACTTAATGGACAACTTAATGGACCCACTTAATGACAACTTAAAGTTGTCATTGAACTAGTGCTCTACAATGTACAATCATATTGAGCCTTAGCAAAAGAAACCCAATAAGTGTACTTGGCTCAATAATCCTTTTTCTTTGCCCAGCTCCAGTCCCCATATCACCATCTCTTCTGGTAACATCTGCAGACTTAGAGGTTATGCCTTTCCCAAGTCCTCTAGAGTTCATCTTTAGCCTTTCTTGTTTTGTGACTGGAGCTAGGGTAGATGTATTGTGGAGACCTTGTTGCCATGTGGAGAAAGGAGAGAGCATTTCGATGGAACTGTTTGGTATGCCTGAGTTTGCTGTTCTTTTTTTGTTTTGTTTTTGTGCCACACCTGGCAATGCTCAGTGGTTACACCTGGCTCTGCACTCAGGAATCACTCCTGGCTGTTCTAGGGGTGGGAGTAGGTTACCATCTGGGATGCTTGTAATTGAGCTCTGTTTAAGGCAAGCTCTTTACCTATTGTACTATCTCTCTAGCCTCTAATGTTCTTTTCTTAACAATTGGTAATGAAACTTAGCTTTCTTAAGAGAAGTAATCTTGTGTATGAAGATTGGGTAGCAGATGGCTAACTAATCTGTATAGTCACCTTTAAAGTAAATAAGTTTGCTTTACTCTCTCAAAAAAAGTCAGAAGCTTCCAATACTTGATTACACACAATAGTATCCTGTGCAAACTATATTTAAATTGAATCGCAAATATACTGTTAACTCCTCTGTGTATTTTGCCCTTACTAAGAGTAAAGTATCAGTTTCTGAGACATGAGGGCTTTATTTATTTAAAAACTCTTGAACTATAAACAGAACTATTAACACCTTTCTCTTGTGTTTTTCTTTCTAAAACTAATACAATAGTGGGCTAATGTTAATTAATTAACTAATGGTAGGCTAATATTAACTAATATTAATGGTGGGCTCCCAAATAGTTCTCCAGGGGTATGGCCCCTTAATACCTGTACTGTGCTTGGCCCTGAGGATTGGGCTTATGGTGCTGGGAACCTCCATGGCTGCCAACCCCAATGCTCAAGGAGACTCCAGTACTATACTAGGTGTGTGGTTCTGGAGCTGGAACTTGTGTCTTGATACTTGCAAAGCATGTGCCACTGATCACTGAACTATTTTTATGGTCCCTTCCATTTTATTTTGAATATTTATTTGTAGAACCATTTGCAGGAAATTTGAGCAAAAAGTATAGTTTCCATTTTATATTCCTTCTCCTGCCTCTCTCCTATTTATCAACATCTTTGTTATTTTTTAGTTTTGTTTTTATTTTTGTTTATGTTTATGTTTTGGGGCCATACCTGGTGGCACTCAGGAGTTACTCCTGGCTCTGCACTCATAAATCACTCCTAGTCAGCTAGGGGGACCATATGGGATCCAGGAATTGAACCCGGGTCTGTCCTTGGTTGGCCGCATGAAGGGCAAACGTGCTACCACTGTGCTATCACTCCAGCCCTATTATCAACATTTTTGTTAATATGGTACATTTTATATAATTATTCAACTTATATGAATATTAATTAACTAAATCCATACTTTGTCTGGCATACCTTAAAAAATTATTGTGGGAAGCAGGGATGTGGTCCAAATCCAGGGGTTCTATATATGTGAAGCATGTATTCTATCACTGAGTTACATCTACAGTCCCTTAATTTGCTTAACAATTTTTTGTTTGGGGGCTACACCTAGTAACAGTCATGGGCTCCCCAAGAGGTGCGTAGGAGATTTTGTGCTAGAGATTGAATCCAGAATCTCCATGTTCCGGGCACTGTCTACAGGCCTCAAATTCCTTCATTTTTATTTAATGTCCGTTTTCTGACCCATGATCTAATCCAGGCTACACATATTTCAGTGCAATATCTCCTTAGGCTCCTCTCAGTTATTAACACTTCCTCACATTTTACTTGTTTTCTAAAATTATATGTTTTAAATTTTTTTATAGACTTGATTGTTTTAAGGAGTTCTGATTAGAAATTTTGCAAAATATCCTTCTAACTGGTAAATGAGGTAATTTTTCTGATCAGCTGAATTCTGGGTTCTTGGGGGCAAGATTACAGAGTAATTTTCAGATATCAGAAGTTTCTAAAACTGAAAGATGACACCCCCTTGTCCATCAATTGACCTCCTGACTGGAGTAGTCTTATGCTCACTTGCCCCCTCTTCTTTTTTTTTTATCTTTATTTAAACAACGTGATTACAAACATGATTATAGTTGTATGATTACAGTCATCTAAAGAACACCCCCCTTCACCGGTGCAACATTCCCACCACCAATTTCCTAGATCTCCCTCCTCCCCACCCCCCTACACCTGTACTCGAGACAGGCTTTCTACTTCCCTCATTCATTCACATTGTTATGATAGTTTTCAGTGTAGTCATCTCTGCAACTGCACTCATCACTCTATGTGATGAGCTTCATGTCCTGAGCTGCACCTACCAGCCCTCATCTCTCTTGTCTCTGAGATACTGTTAAAAATGTCTTTCATTTTTCTTAAAGCCCATAGATGAGTGAAACCATTCTGTGTCTTTCTCTCTCCCTCTGACTTACTTCACTCAGCATAATAGATTCCATGTACATCCATGTATAGGAAAATTTCATGACTTCATCTCTCCTGATGGCTGCATAGTATTCCATTGTGTATATGTACCACAGTTTCTTCAGCCACTCATCTGTTGAAGTTTGCCCCCTCTTCTAACTGTGGGAGTGAGTAACCATGCAACCCGCCAACTGCAGGAGCAAATTGCCTCTTAACTCTGGGTGAAATTCCCACACTCTTGGGCACAGAGTCGTAGATTGTGGGGAATCAAGGTATCCTTTATTAGGAATTTTTCTGCAGAGGTGAGCTCTCTCCTCATTAAAATAAATTTTAGTCATTGATTTACCTCAGTAATTTGGATATTTATTTCGTATCTTGCCTCCTCCTCCTACATTGTGGCAGGTTCAGAAATGCACCATCACCACATAATCCCCTTGCCTTAGTGTATGGGACCTGAAGCAAAGCCCGTGAATGGAGTTAAGTAATGAGGAGTGCCATAAAGAAACTAAAGCAAGTGAGAACACAGCAGGGTGGATGAGGTTCTCTTTTAGTTAGGGAAGGGCTGTCTAATGAAGTGACAGTTGAACAAGAATGAGGTAGAGAAATGAGCCTTCAGTGAAGCGGTTTCAAGGCAGAGGTAACAAACAGTCCAAAGGCCTTGAAACTAATGGCTAAAATGAACCTCAGGGATAATATGTAGATTTAAATCTTCCATACTTTCCTTATTTTGCCATTAACATGAATTATTAAGAAGTCAGTGAGCAAACGTGATTGCTTATGCAGGAGTGTTCTCTCTACTGTCATTAGCATACCAACTAATCTCACCTCCAATTCCCATCTTCCTGTGTTTTCCAGAGAGGGGAGAGCTATTCCACTCTTACAGACTGTAGGAAAACAACTGTGTCCAGCACCAACAGTCCTTCTTTGGGATGGACCCTACTACTTTTGAGGTGGGAGAGGAAAGTGTTATTCAAAGGCAAGTAGCAACTTGTCTGGCAACATATATCTAGAAATAAAAGCTGCCCAAGTGGTTTTCAAATGTCTTAATTTTCATAATTGTTTCCACATTATGGGCAGGTTGGACATTTTTTTTTCCCCAGAGAAGTGAGTTTGGCAAAGTTTAAATGAAAGCTTTGCTCATGAAGTTTTCATTTGGGTTCCACATATAGACTTTCTAAGCCATCATTTTATGAAACCTTAAATTAGTCAAGTTTGAAGTTGTGGTAATAGCTCCAAAATTTAACATCTTTTGTTTCTGGGTCAGAATTATTCAAGCATCTAAACCTTTAGTATGAACAAGAAGAAGAAGAAGGAAGAGGAGGAGGAGGAAGAATGGGGAAAATAGCTTGGTATATGGTAGAATTTAAGTTTAGTGACGGTCAGTTGGTCTTGAAATTGACTCTGTTGTGGCTGACTTACCATAAACTATGAAAACTTATTTTCAGAAAGGTGCCTTTCCTTTTATGCGCTTTTAGTATATTAAAACAAAACCAAAAATACCCAAAGCCTTTTTTTTTTACAGAGTCATTCTTTTTTTTTTTTTTTTTTTTTTTTGGGTCACACACACCCGGCGGTGCTCAGGGGTTACTC